>NC_139698.1:17838375-17850875 GCF_964188405.1 Protomyctophum parallelum | reverse complement strand
AAGAGGCATTATTTGGATTTATGGTGACAAGATTTCTGCTGATTGGGTTGTGCATTGGTCTTGCGTACCGAAGAATTGGAAAAATGGCAACGCTGAACAGAGCCCCTATGCTGCCTGCCATGGCGAGTTGGGCAGGGCACTTGGGGAGATGCATCAGAAGATGGACACGATCTTGGAACAGGCCAGCACCCTGCAGATGCATCAGAAGATGGACACGATCTTGGAACAGGTCAGCGCCCGAGAGCCATGACTGACAGAGAGCCATAACGGACATAGAGGAGAAATAGCCATATTGCTATCCCTCGCTCTAAACATGAATCTGGATTTCCCCCCCAATTGACAATCTCCACAAGAAGAGACAGTGTAAGAAAAGATCCTCTGCCCCCCCCTCTGCCCCCACCCTCCCTGACACCTGTTGTGTCTTCGTCTGGGCCGTGTTCGTCTCCACTGAACTCGCAATGATAACGCAGGACAATGAGGCAACGTGACATGACCTTGGGGAGATATGCCAGGAACACACTTACACAAACACATTTTTCTTTCTTTTTTTCCTATGATGCAAGAAAGATGTATTTGGCGCTGCACTGTGGCGACATGGACTAGGGCTACGCTTGCATGCGGGCCCTTTGTCTAAGACAAATTTCTTCCTCGGGAGACTAATAAAGTAAATCTATCCCAAAAGAACTACACTTCCCAGAGTCAAAACACAAAATGGCCGCTGCTCATTAAGAGCACCCGCAGACTTTAAAAGGCCACACAAACAGAAACCAGGGAGAGAATAACACGGCTAAAGTTGGGACACAGTGCGTTAAACAAAACATTGAAGGTGATGGGCAAACATCCTACAGGCCTATGTGAACACTGCCAGGAGGAGGAGTCGGTGGATCATGCCATTATGGACTGTAGACAGTATCAGAGAGAAAGAGAGAGTATGGTGGAAGAGCTGAGAGGGGTGGGAGTTGAAGAAATCACTTTTAATAAGTTAATTGGTGCAGCAGAGGATAACACGGGGAGAGGCACGGTGATCAGGTTTATTAAAGCAACTGGGTTATGGGATAGACTGTAAGTAAGCGAGAAGAACAGAAGGGGGCGGTAATGCAACTATTTGGATGCCAACCGCCATAAAACCCCATGAAGAAGAAGAAGAAGAACCAGGGAGAGAAGAAGCTTAAGTTCTTTCAGGAGTCGAGTTCAATCCAGGCAGGCAGTCAGACAGATATTTTGTTTAGCCACTGAGGAAATGGGATTTCCTGAAAGTTCATATAATGGCCTGTTGTGGCACTGTCATTGGGCCAAAAAGAAAACCCATAGCCCCATAGAAGTCCATGTATTTGGGCCCAACTTCACCTAGACTGTATTACCTTAATAAACATGGTCATGAATACTTTATGCTTCCAGTCACTAGTTTAAAGTCTCATGTCTAATGTCATAATATTCTTTTTGGAAAATTATGGTCCCATTTATTAAAAAAATGACCATAAAGTCGCATATGTTCTGAGGGGCGTGGCTACCGTTACAATCTATGATCGGGATTCCCCACACACTCGAGTCAAAATAAAAACCAACTAAGAAGAAGGAGGGGGTGAAGTCCCGCCTCGTTGTCTGGGCCTGACAGGCTTCATGTTACGTTCATGTTAGACCCGGGGAACGCTTTGTCCATATTTCTTTTACAGTCTATGGTTCAACCCCAAAGACGCCAATAGACTGTAAAAATGTTTATATACTTGCATGTTTGAAATGCTACTTTATGGTTTAACTGCAGTTCTACCAAATTGGATAAGGAACACATTGCAGCATTACCTGCTATGTGTTACTTTGGGCACACTGCTCAACACACTTGTGACTTGACAGTGTTTGGGGGAAATTAATTCATTTGTGTTTAAAGTATACATTACAAAAGAAGACAAAATAATGTTAAGTTTATTGAAAATGACTTTAAGAAATTAAAAGACTACTGAAATGTGGACAATTCATGGTTCTCCATGTTAAAGACTTAAATGCCTAGTTGGAAAAGAGCTGATCTACAAATCAAGGATCAGCTATTTATCTATCTTTATTCCAAGTGCTTAGATGTTCACTTGAGTTGAAACATTTATCTATTCCATTTAAAAGGGTTTAAATGGTGAATTTAAAATGTTAACTTAATGTTTACTTATTTGTCTAAAATATTAACTTTACGTTTAATTAGAAACATTTATCTATTCCATTTAAATGGTTAATTTGAAGTGTTTAATTTAAAATGGTTACTTTAACAATATATTGATAAATTGGTGTTTAAAAGTAATTTAAATTAGACATTGAATTGCTTAAATACATTTAATTGTTTAAGACATGTGCTTGTTTAAAATACTGTATTGCTTAAAAACAATTGTTGAAGAAAGCTAATGGTTTAAAGAAGATTATCCTTTGATTGTTTGGCAATGTTGTTAACCTTTTATTTTTCTCAGATTTTTCTCTGTTTGAAGGTTTACAACCTGATTCAAGAAGCCAACCAATCACCAATGAAACCAACAGCATAAAAGAGTTGGATAAATAAAAGTGGATTGAGTTGGGAAACTGAGTTGTGTCCTTGTCCTTTGGAGTGAACTAGGAAAGAACTTTACACACGTACGTTATGCTGTTTTCAACCTGTATATGGCAGTATGCTTCAACACATTAATTGCCTGCACGTGTTTTCCAGTTGGGTTGATTTATTTATATTCATGAAAATGTTCAACTCACACCTCAGGATTTATTGTTCATTACGACAATATATGCAGCATATAGTAATTATGTTCACATGCAGCTCACGAGTCATTACTTTGCGTTTCAGTAATAACATTGCTTAAAGTTAAAGTAGAAGGTTTCTGTGTAGTCGACTCAAACATTAATTGCCGGGGTGTTCATGTCACGACACCATGCGCTCAGGTGACCGTGACACTCCTTAAGTGTCTGTCTGTCCGTGCTGTACAAACTAAAATGAAAGGTCCACTGTCCTTCATGTCAATGAGATGATGTGCTGTGGGCTACAGTGTTTAATGATAATGGTACTTTGTACTTGTGTAATGAGAAAGGTACTGTTCTGCCCATTCTGTTCTGTTCTGCCCATCAAACACAAATGTTTGGTCAAACCATGCATGTAATGTGACTCCCATTAGAATTGCATTGTGGCGGCCATTAAACACAGACAGAACACATAAATGCATTTGATGTGTGTGTATGAGGCCTAAGAGAGACAGCACAGTACAGACGCATACTTATACATTCTCCAGTTCTCCAGCTGGAGAATGAATGCGCCTTAAGATAGCTGAGAGAGAGAGAGACAGTGTAGGAGAGACAGACAGGACATCTGAGAGGGAGACAGTGTACATATAGGAGAAACAGACAGTAGGACAGCTGGGAGGGAGACAGTGTGTAGGAGAGACAGGCAGTATATTGGTACTACTGACTGTAGATTAGCGTTACTGTGGTAATATTTCATAAGGCTATTGAGACCGGCGCTAACACAATATTATGCCGTATAGAACAAACCGTCTCTATATTGCAACTATATCTCATATAGTGTACCTCTCCATAACCGTCCCTCTCCATCTCTCTGTTCTTCTCATTACGCAAGCTTGGACAGATAGAGACAGGTAATTAGGTTTACTTTACTAGAGAGAGAGAGAGAGAGAGAGAGAGAGAGAATTGAATTCAGTATGAAACAGAATATCTCGGGCTGCCTGCTGGCTCAGCCAGTTGGTGCATGCACACTCACAGCACCCAGCCAGGCCCCAATCTGACCACTATTGTCCTGCATGTCTGTCCTCTCTCTCTCTCTCTCTAAAAACAAAGTAAATTTTTATAGCGCTTTTATCCAAAGCTCTTCACACATAGATTGTCATTGTGCATGACATTCACCCATTCACACACAGACGCATTCATACACCGATCGGTGGCGGAGGAAACCAATGCAAGGCTGCACATTGGGAGCAATTAGGGGTTCGGAGTCACATGGAGACACTATAGCTCTGGGAGAGCCCAGCCGGGATCGGTTCCCGTCCGGCCGCTGTACACCTGAGCCACTGACTGCTGCACTGACCCATAGATGACTCCACGGAGGGGTGCCCTGGGCGTGGCCATATCAGCCCTGGGCACGACCATAGCTGCCCTAGGCGCGGCCATAGCTGCCAAGGGGCGTGGCCATAGCTGCCCTGGGCGTGGCCATAGCTGCCCTGGGCGCGGCCATAGCAGCCTTGGGCGCGACCATAGCAGCCATGGGCGTTGCCATAGCGGCCCTCGGTGTGGCCATAGCTGCCCTCATGGGCGTGGCCATAGCTGCCCTGGGCGCAGCCATAGCAACCCTGGGTGTGGCCATAGCTGCCCTCATGGGCGCGGTCATAGCTGCCCTGGGCGGGGTCATAGCTGACCTGGGCGGGACCATAGCTGCCCTGGGTGTGGCCATAGCTGCCCTGGGCGCGACCATAGCAGCCCTGGGCGTGGACATAGCAGCCCTGGGCGTAGCCATAGCTGCCATGGGCATGGCCATAGCTGCCCTGGGTGTGGCCATAGCTGCCCTCATGGGCGCGGCCATAGCTGCCCTGCGAGTGGCCATAGCTGCCCTGGGTGTGGCCATAGCTGCCCTGGGCGTGGCCATAGCTGCCCTGGGCGTGGCCATAGCTGCCCTCATGGGCGTGGCCATAGCTGCCCTGGGCGTGGCCATAGCTGCCCTCATGGGCGTGGCCATAGCTGCCCTGGGCGTGGCCATAGCTGCCCTGGGTGCGACCATAGCTGTGGTGTATTTAAGCACTGCTTTACACCACATGCATCACTGATTTGTTACACCTGGCCTCCAGGGCACTGCTCCATGGATTACGTTTAAACGATACGTTTACATTGCCAAAGCAAAAGTGGAACAAAACAATCAAGATAAAACAATAAAATACACATGTAAACAGAGCTGTGTTACATTAACACTTTGAGTAATACTATCTTGTGAAACTATAAATGCCTTGGTACAGTGGTCAGTCAGGGAGCTAGGTCTGCCTATGGCCTATAGTCTACTCTATAAGGTTTGTAATTCATTTTGGAATTATATTCCCCTAGTAGTTTTGGACTGGACCCAGTTGGTATAAAGCTCACTCAGCATGTTGATGAACTCATTATGCATGCATGTATAGAGTAGGCCTATGGTGTGATTCTCGGAGGGGTTGTTTTCAGAGCTTGGGCATAAGTGTATTGTGTATCCAGTCTCTGAGTCTATAGAGCGTCGCATTCCCGCCCGCTCGAGAGACCCGGAAAATAATTCCCCGTTCATTTTCCTCATAGACTTTTCAGAAAGTATTTATTTAAAGACGACAAATCGACAAATCATGACAATAAACACAATGTTTTGGGCCAAACAAAGAAGAAAGTAGAAAAAAACGGCAGGTTACAACACTTTTGTTGTTGTCACGACTCGATTTGGCTTCGTACGACGCTTAAAAGGTCTTTAAATAAATACTTTTTGAAATGTCTATGGGAAAAATGCATTGGGATTAATTTCCTGGGCCCAGCGTCGTCATGAAAGGGGGCGGGACTGCGACGCTCTATATATGTAAACATTCTACATGTACTAACGTTCACGTAATTAGCATACCATGACCTCTCACCTACACCAGAAACACCATGCACGCACGCACAGTCGCACACACATGCACGCATGCACGCACGCACGCATGTGTGACGGCCCCGTGTATATTGTATTGTACTATATATTAGCGTGTATAGTATATTATGATATATTATATTATGTGGTCTGGTGTAGTTTATATATTATAGTTGTTATTCACTTTGGTTAGTAGTTTGTGGTTTACTTTGCTTATTCTAATTTCTGTTCTCCTCCTCTTGTAGTGGATTGGGGAGCAGAGCTGTGACATGACAATCAGTCAAGCGGCGGCACCTGGGCCCGGTGCCGACGCCCTGTATTTAAGCCTGTCTCCCCAGTCCCTTCCTCAGCTCTGTGTTATTCAGTCCTCTTTTGCTTCTCTCCCACCATGCACCCTTTTCAGCATTTGAGTTAACGCATACAACACGCACACACATCTCACTCATGCATACACGCACTACACTACTGACTACTGATTTCCACACCTCATCTGTTTGACTTTGATTTGGGTATTTAACTTAATTCTTATTTTTGGATTACTAAATAAATTAATATTTCATTTGAGTACTGTGTCTCCCCTTTCTTTTTGTTGTGTACTTGGCTCCCCTAGGCCAGGTATCTAACACATGTCACACACACACACACACACACAAACACACACATGAGCGCACGCACAACACATGCACGCACGCACACACACACACGCCACGCCATCAACACAACACAACGCAACACAACACAAAACAAGTTACACAACACAACACATATCAACACAACATGACAGCCACCTGTCAAAGCAACGTGTCAGTCAGTAATTAGCAAAGAACACGGAATAGAGAGAGAACTGTCGGCCAATTAGCCACGGAAAGGATATTAAACGATAGACAACGTGACAGATAATTAGCCGTAGGAAATAATGTTGTACATGATTATTAATGAAAACAAAGAGTAATATGCACTCTAGCTAATGCCAATTAGCAAAACAAAGTACAAGCGTTCAGTGGCGGAAGGTTCTTATAACGTCAGTGGGTGCCCTCCAGCCCCCCCCCCCCCATGTACAGTTTGCTAATGAACACAATGCGCTTTCAGTTCACAACGAACACATTAAATTGTTTCAGCATCTTGTTTCAACATTTCAGCATGATCAATGATAAAAACTAAATAATTAAATTGTTTCAGCACATGGATAGTGGTTAAGATCCCCAGCAAAGCTTCTCTTGCTTCAGCCATCTGCTTTGCTTTACCAGCCGACATTGTCGCCACCACATTCACGCCTGTATTGGCGCTATTGACGGCTAGGGCGTCAGCTCGATGCACATCACATTTCTGGTGCCTTTTGAAGCGTTCAGGAGCTTTTTGCCAGGAGGAAAACCCTTCGTGTGTAAACGCGTTCAATCATGTAATCTTGTTCGTGTGTTGATTTCGATGGTAGTGGAGCACCCAGCTCCACAGCTTTAGAGCAAAGGCTACAAACAAGTAAGACGCGCAAACGCGTGAAGCGAACGCAGCTCGTGTGTGTGTGGTTGTGTGTGTGTGTGTGTGTGTGTGTGTGTGTGTGCTACAGCTGCGCCCTGTGTGTGTGTGTGCTACAGCTGCGCCCTCTGGTGGCGGGCGGGTGGTGTAACAGCGGGACAGACACACAGACAGACAGACATTCAGCCCTTGCTGTCATAGTAAGTGGCTCACTGCGTTCGCAAACACTCTGTCTTTAGTAGAGTTGTACGTGATCCATGGTAAATGTCTCTTTCCAGGTGGGTTGATATTTGTGGTCATATTTGCGCCCCCTGGGTAATGCTGGGTAATGGCTTAAATAAACTAAATCAATTAATTTCACCCACTTCCACAAAGAGAAAAGAAAGACATATCTGTGATGGGCTTACAAACCTCTATCTGCTCTAATCGCTTCCCCCCCAAATTTTTTTATAACCGTTAGTTTTGGGGCTATTACCAAACTATAAGATATTTAAAAGAAATACATTATTTGTGCGAAAAAATCTTTTTGAGCGAATGCCCTTGGCTTTTCTCCCAATTACTCAATTTTTCGAACTTCAATTTTCTCCTAATTTCTAAAAAAAAAGGCATATAGCGGCGAAGCCCTTGGCTTTTTGAAAAACTAATTATGGAGACTTACGAAGAAGTGGCTGTGATAAACAACACAAACTTGACAAACATGTCCGCTCCTTTTGAAGGAAGCGTGGAGGCCTTCCTCCACAGGCCTGACACTGGGGCAGCCTTGGCCATACACTCCGTCTGTGTCGACGGGACCGTCTGCGAGGACGATCTCCTGTTTGAGTTCGACACAGACGGAGTGGTGGTCGAGGTCACAAAACTCAGTGCAATACAAGCACGTATCCATTACGTCTTCATCCCTGGCCGTGTAAAGACTGGGCCAGTTTCCCACTGGCCTTTCCTTAAGAAACATTTGCCGCTCAAGTTGATAACACCAGTAGTACAGCGAGAGTGGGCAAATGTTAATGGGTCCACCATAGGGTATGTGGATGGAGGGTGGCGGGTTAACCTGACCCTTGCCCCCTCCTCCCATACCCTACCAAGTGGACAATTAAAAACGGCCCTGCAGGGAAAAACAATGTTCCTCCATTTCCAAAAGGTCCTGGCACTGGAGTTCAAACGAAAATTGGCTAAATTATCAATGGCAGACATGGAGAGGCCATCCATACAGAAGAACTGTCTTGTCGACACAGCCAAATTTAATGTTCTTTGGCAGGACCAGTTCTTCCTGTTGGACGTCCTGGACCAGGCCATCAAAGAGGTGTCGACCCCAGCCGGGATCAGAGTGATGCTCACTCTGACCCGGCTGGGCGACAAAAGCCCATGCCCCTTTGTTCTCCATGACTTGATATTTCCTGACCTCCTGCCAAGCGTGACTGCTGTTTCTGTCCACGCAGCAGTAAACATACAGTCACTCGATGGGAAGGTCGACCTATTGTGGTCGAGGTATGGGCTGCACCGGGTAATTGGCAGCCAAAGCAAGGTGTACACAGCGTACACCTTGCATGAGGCTGCCAATGCCCAAACCCCTCTCGACCACAATGGGGTTTCAGGCTTGTCACCAAGCCTGTTGGGTGTTTTCAGGGCGGCTGATGTCGGTGCCGTACAGTTAAACTTCGTTCAACTGTATTGCGATGGGCTGCACCGACATCAGTCGCCCTTCTACCGGCACCCAATTACCTCACTGATCCTGTCCATGGGGCTAGTAAAGGTAGAAGTGGCCAGGGCAATGCACAGGAGGGCCCGTGCTTATCTTAGCCACTTCCAAGACCTCATCATGAAGATGGGCGTCCTACTGTGCGCCAGGCTGGAAGGGGTGCTCAGAATTGAGAACAAGCCGGACCACGAGCCTGTGTCCACCGCCCCAGAGGACCTGATAAAACTTCCCGAGCTCAAGGCTCTGCTGGCAGAGTACCCTCTCCTCGTCCCAGTGGGGAATGCTGCTGGCAAGGGTCTGTCCCCACAGGTCCGTGACGTGGGGACACACCTTTGCCAGCAGCTGGAAACCCTGCTGGAGACGAGGAAGGAGCTTGGGGGGTACGATGCTGCATGGGGGGCCTTCCAGGCCGAATTGGCGTTGGAAGAACTTTTCCACGGACAGCCCAGGGAAAATGCTGACCACTTCTTCAGCATATCCCTGGGCTGCTCCAGTGTGGCGGCGAGGAGCCTCACGCGGGAAATGGGCTTCCTCGCGCTGGCACCGTTGACCTCGGCCAGTGCGGGGGAGCTCCCCCCCCCCCAATGCGTTTCGGCAACTCTGGCACCAAGGACATGGTCCTGCGGATTTGGCGCCTGGTCGACAGCGTCGAAGCCCAGGACCATGTCCTTGGTGCAGAGCTGGTCACAGTGCTGCTAGAAGACCTGTACAGTGGCAGCGGCACCGGTAAGGAGAGGCCTTATGACATCAATGACCTGAAGAATCCTTCGACAAGATCCTTCGCTAAGAAGGATATGAAGTGGTCCCTGACGTTCCAAGCCCTGGCGTAGGAGGTTCTCCAACACAAGAAGCATTTCCGTTTTGTGTTGGGGAACACCTTCGCCAGGGCTTGTGACATCTTTGTCACGCACGGCAAGGATCCTATGGGGATTCTGATGGCTGGGTTGATGGAGCACAAGCTGGTCTGGTTCCCGAAAATCAAGTACTGGGGCAACAAAGGCAGGTATGACGCCTATTGGGACGCACCAGACATGGTGGTGCTGCACCAGTCGGGAACCAGACCAGCGGTCGAGGTGACCAAAGTGACCTCCCTCTCCACCGAGGTCATCGACAACCTCGTGCGGAAGGGGATTGCTTTTGAATCCAAGGTGTCCCTCTACCGGGAGAGGGGGATGCCTTGGATGGCACAAGTACTGGACCGCATCCCACAAGATAAAGTAGACAATCCCAATCCCAACGTCCATGAGAGGCTGGTGAATACTTTAACTCTGGTGGCGTGTTCTGGGATAGCAATGAACCGTGGGTTAATTGAATTCAGCAAAGTCCGGGAACTCATGATGGACCGCATCTTGGTCACACAGCAAACCCTTCAGAGTTGGAGGATCCTGAGCAGGTTCACCCAACAAACAATCAAGGACAAGCCCCTTTTCTCCCTGGCAGAGGATATTTTCTTCAAAGTCACGCCTGTGGAACAAAGGAAGGAAAAACCAGGCGAGGAGAAGGAGGAGCCTGAGCCTGTAGAGGTCAGGGACATTGAGGGGGAAGAAGCAATTGGGGTTGAGGTTGAGGACCCACAGCTCCTCAACCCCAATGAGGACATCATGAACCTGAGAGACAGGCCCTTTATGTTGCCGGTGGGAAGCAAACAGAGGTGGACAGAGGACGAGGAAGCCCTGATCCCAATTGTGGGACACGTAGGCATTGCCTACACAATTTACCAAAAGAGGTGCCATAAGAACTTATTTGCAGTGAGGACATACAGGGCGTTCAAAACACGTAGAAACGCAATCATGGCAAAAAGTGTTAGGAAGCCCCTAGAGTAGTTTTTTTTTGTTTTTAAGTCACCTGAGGCAGGTCGTTTTATTTTCTTTCATGTGTTTATCATCTGTCTGTCTGTCTGTCTGTCTGTCTGTCTGTGTGTTTATAGGGTGAAAAAGGGTTACAAATACGTGGGATAAAAAATAAAAAAACTGTCTGTCTGTCTGTCTGTATGTCTGTGTGTTTATAGGGTGAAAAAGGGTTACAAATACGTGGGATAAAAAAAAAAAAACTGTCTGTCTGTCTGTCTGTCTGTCTGTCTGTGTGTTTATAGGGTGAAAAAGAGGTTACAAATACGTGGGATAAAAAAAAAATGTCTGTCTGTCTGTCTGTCTGTCTGTCTGTCTGTCTGTGTGTTTATAGGGTGAAAAAGGGGTTACAAATACGTGGGATAAAAAAAGCATGAAACTTTCTACAGTGTTTCTATATACTATGAAGTTTCTTTTCAGACGTGGAACCACTTCTGAGTTGATGTCTGTAACTCGTTAGAGGCTGTACACATATCGGGTTGTCAAAAACATGCATTTTTTCCTTTTTTGAAGGCACAAAGACAGTATATCAATAAGAAGAGTTCTGGAACCCACTAGTCATCATCAAATTGCTTTAGTAGGTTAAACTAACAGTAGAAGATATGTCAATTGGGTTTCATGGGTCATTAGGTCACACAAACACCTCACATAAACACAGACACAAAAATCGGATTTTCAACCATTTGTGTTCAATTGGATTGAGCATTTGACATCTCTTCTTAACATATCCTATTTGCAGTAAAGAGTGTCTACCATGCAATGACATTATTAGAGAGGCCTAACAGTCTCCTGAGCATGAACAAAGTGCAGACTTTTTGCACTTGCATCGCTTCGTGCACCCTTTCTTACAACCACAATGTATCAGTTCATAGCAGCTCTGTGAGGCTTCACGGTGGTCCACAGTGGCTGCCATCCCAATTCTTCTTTCACCCCAATCAGAAGGGCTAGGCTGGATGAAGGGAATGCCATAGAAGCCACATTGATGACCAACAGGGCACATTGGCACAAGTCCTGTCGAGTAAGATACAATCAAACCAAACTGCAGCGACGGCGGAAGTTGCCAGAAGAGGTGAAACAGTCTGTAGTACCCAAAGTTCACACTCGGTCTACTGACACTGACAGCCATGTCTGTACTAAGGACAGGGTGTGCTTCTTCTGCAACAAGTTAGCAGGCTCTCAAAAAAAAAAAAAACTCAGAAAAGTGCTACGTACATGAGGCTTCAACAAAACAGTTGGACTTCAATGTTAGACAAGCTGCTTTGGAAACGGAAGACACTGAGTTACTAGGCAAACTTGCACCTGGGGACATGATAGCCCTCAAGGCAAAGTATCATCGAAACTGCCTCCGGATGCTCTACAACAAATCAAGACAGGCTCATTCAAAGGATGGACATGAGGAAGAGACTCAGGTGCATGGTATTGCTTTCGCAGAGTTATTGGCCTTTATGGAGGAAAGTATAAGGTGATGACTGCGCCCCAGTATTCAAACTGGCAAACCTGGGTAAACTGTACCAAGAACGACTTAAACAGCTCGGTGCTACAGTAGATTATCGTGTCCACACAACCAGACTGAAGAACCGGCTTATGTCTCAGTTACCTGATTTAACGGCTTGTACACAAGGAAGGGACACACTATTAACATTTCAGGATGATATCGGAGATGCTCTCAAGAAGGCCTGTGATCACTACGGTGATGCCATGCATTTAGTGAGAGCAGCACAAGTGGTACGGAGAGAGATGTTTTCCAAGAAGTTAAACTTGGACTCTTCACAACAGCTGCGGAGGACAATATTGACCACAATCCGAGCTCTGGAACAGCAAAGGACTCCTTTCATGGCACTGGGATCTCCTTGATGCAGCACCCTACACATGAAAGTGTAGG
>NC_139698.1:17478375-17828375 GCF_964188405.1 Protomyctophum parallelum | reverse complement strand
ACAGATATTCTATACTGTTAGACGGATGGTGGTTATCTGTTATTAACTTAATTGCCTATGATCCTTGAAGACTATATTTCTATGTTTTTGAAGTGTGAAGATGAATGGGTGAATGACTGTAATCAACTGAAGCGCTTAAAGGAGCTATACATTTTTTATAGCTGTTTTATGTCCCTTTTTTACAGGATTCTCATTATGCTGTTGTGTTTGACTGCGTAGGACAGAAGACGGTTGCTATAAGTTTGAGTGAATGCATACATGTGTGCTGTGTGTGTGTGCTGTGCTGTGCTGTGTGCGCGAGCGCGTGTGTGCGTGTGTGTGTGCGTATATAGACAAGTTGATGTCTGTGGTAGCCTCGATACCCAGGCTTTCATTTCGTCTGCGCGAAAGATGAAAGCCTGGAAAAAGCCGTGGGCTGAACCAGTCTAAAAGTGGGAGTCAACCCTTCCGGGTGGGCGTCGCTCTAAATGATGTGACGTAGCGCTGCACTAGGGGGGAGAGGAGGGGCCGGGGGTGACGGACAGATCGATGAGATCCAATCAGGGTGCGCGCTTTTCTGAGGCGCGACCCTCCCATCTTGGCCAGAAATGTCTCTGCTTAGGTCAGGCTATGTCTGTGGTGATAAAGCTATCAACACCGCCTCTATACTCTATATAAACGGTGCAGAGCTAATGCGCCCCTTGGGCTCAGCATTCCTCCCCATGTGGGAGAAGGTATAGTACTGTATAGCGCCACATTGCATATTGTTTTCGTAGCAAAAATAGCCGATGTACAAGCTCAAATTGCGTCGCAGTGCGATGCATTTTGAGCTTGTAGATCAGCAATTTTTTTGCAATAGCATTTTAAATACTACTCATTAACCCACAAATTTAGACCGAAGTAATTGAAGTGGGTCATGTTTGCATGTTTGTAATTTAAACAGCTGAAATCAATAATGTATTAGTATTCTGACATAAACCTGTGGGCCACATTTAGTGGAGGTGGGGGCCGCATGTGGCCCCAAGGCCGCCACGGTCTATGTGACAGTAATCATTAGTTGAGCAGACAGACATTGGAACTGGAGCACTATCTATCAAACTGAATCTGATACATCATCTCTGTGGGGTTTCTCTCTCCTTATTGGATATATCAAAGTGTATGATTATTAAAGACCTAGAGAGAGAGAGAGAGAGAGAGAGAGAGAGAGAGAGTAAACAGTTTACGTGCTGCGCTCTGAAGTTGCATCTTCAGAGCGCAGCAGAAACACACAAGAAGACCGACATGTCAGAAATCCTCTTCTATATTTTAATTAGTGTAATATCTTGCTACTGTTCTTCTGGTAATTTCATTCTTATACTGCGCCGCTGGCTGCTATGACAACTGGATTTCCCTCATGTGTCAAGAAAGACCTGTCTGTCTGTCTGTCCGTCCGTCCGTCCGTCCGTCTGTCTGTGCTGGCCTAACATACAATGCTTATACACACAGCAGTAGCATTGACTTGGATCTGGCTAGTAGTTCATGCTTTTCAGTTTGGGATGCAGGAACAAAGCCAGCTTGTGCAGGAGGTTTAATTCGAATCGGTCAGGATTCTGAGGCATCTCTTCATTGACTTCATTTCATCAGTAGCAACCGGTTCCAGGTGAGTTTTCAGCCGCTCCAACCACACAGCGGTCAGGTGAAGTGTAGGTGTTTTGGATGCCTCCAGCTCCAGGGCCTTTGTGGCGTCCCTGAAACGTGACAAAAAGGCAACCATGTCACCCAGAATGTACGTCTTGGCCCAACTCAGCCAGGCGGTGTTGTTCCCCTCGCTCCTCTAGAAGAGCAACAACTTCGTCATACTGGCTGTGGATTGAATCCAGCATTGTGTGGAGGGAATTCCAGCGTGTCTCGACGGATGCTTTCAGTGTTTTCGTCATGCGACTCTGGAGGTTGGTGTGCTTAAAATAAGTCACAAGGGACTTGGCGGCATCGATGAGAGTAGCCACATCATCATAAAAGAGGTCATCATCCGCTCGTTTTCCAAGGGTGGTGTGCAGCACAGTGCTCAAGATGTGTGCCCCGCAACTAAGCCTAGTTACAGCATACAGTGCTGCCACTATGTTTGAGCCTCTGTCAGTCACATTCACCAGTTTGTTGTAGAACTCCCCCAGGTTGAACTTGCGAAGTATCTGTTGAGTTGATGCTCTCAGGTGCTCTCCCGTTTTGCGCAAAGTACTGTCCCATTCAGTAGTGCAAAGCACCCGTTCCTTCAGCTCCCATTTCGTGTTGATGTAATGTAAAGTCACACAAAGATAGGCAACTTTTTTGTAGTCATCGGTCCACATGTCCAGCGTTGCTGCTGCGTTGCTTTCAGTCAGTTGCGTCCTCATAATCGGAATTAGTTTATCCCGAATACCATCTGCACACTTTTTCAGATTTCGTGACACTGTAGTTGGATCAGGCAGAAGCTTTGTGGCGTCAACCCTGCCACTCCGGGCCCTGACATCAATCAAGCCTTGTGCTATGGCTTTGAATCCTTCCCCATTAACAGTTTCAAATGACCTCACATCCAGAGCCACAAACTCCACTGCTAACTTGGTTATGTCATCTCGTTGTGGTGGTAGACGGCCTTCTCTGCTGTATGCTGTTGTGTAGGAACCTATCAAGTGAAGTCGAACCGCCTGGCAGCCCAGGGCAGCTTTCCAAATGTTTTTTGAGTGCAGAAGTGCCCAGCTTGCGGCTTTCGTAGCTTAGCACTTTTTTGCATGCCTTGCAGACGGCACAGCCAATAACTATGTTGTTTTCTTCGTCTTGAACCAAACCAAACTTTTCCCATACGTACGACTTGGCCCTTGGCGAATTGTTTTTCTAATTGCGTTCTACCCGTACCCGGACCCGTTCATTTATAAAGGTATATATACCCGCCCGTTCCTACCCGTCAAACACGGGTACCCACGGGGAATCACGGGTATCCGACCCGTTGCAGGACTCTGATTTGGACTTGGAGGTTGTATTGTATGTCGTACATCATATAGGGCAAGCCTAGGCTATGGGCATCCACTATCCAGAGTATAGTAGGCTATATGCAGCTGAACACTGTACAATGTAGCCTGCAGATGGACACTGTACAGATGTACAGTACAACTTCGGGTACTCATATGAATAGCATATGAACGACAATGATCTATAGAAATGATCGACTATAGTCTGTACATTGTACAGTGACTCAATCATGCATTAGTCTCTCAAGACAGACAGGGGTCGCTGTTTTCCTGTTCTTTTCCGATGGGATTCTCAGATTGAACATCCATTGACAATTTATGTCTCATAGACATAGTTTTTGTCTTTCAAATAGTCATATTATGACTGAAACTCTAGCACAAGTTTACCATCAACATTAATAATGCACACAATTCCTATCCGTTGTATACTGTGTTATATATATATATATATATTTTTTTAACCAGTAAAAAACACATTGAGACTGAAGTCTCTTTTACAAGTGTGAACTGGCCAGAACAATAGGCAAAATAAGTGACACAACTCTGCCAGTAACAAAAAATAACAACAGAAAACAGGACAGACATACAATGCTCATAAATACAGTACCCACTACCAAAGAAGCTAAAAGGGAGAACAGGAACGCGACCAATAAGGACTAAAAAAATCTAAGCAACGGGAATTGCTAGTTGACTAAAAAAGCAAGCAGACAGTTGCTATACGTCAAAGCAGGAGCAGTGTATGGGAAGTGTGCCCATGGCAATCCATTTAAAGCTCACTAGGGGAATCACAGCAGCCAGTTTGAGTCTGGACTGTAGGTCATTCCAAGACCAGGGTCCGAAATAAGCAATGCTTTTTTTCCCAGCCTCAGATTTTGTTGGGGGCACGACATAGCGTAACCAACCATTTGATCTGAGGTTGAGAGAGTTTTGGACAAGTTCAAATTTAGAACCAATGTAACGTGGGAGGTTACCAAGAATGGCTTTATAAATGAGAGTATATCAATGTAGCAACCTGCGAGACGTTAAGGAATACCAACCCACAAGGGCGTACAGAGTACAGTGATGAGTCCTATAGGGGGAATTGGTTATAAACCTCAATGCAGCATGAAACAGGGGGTCAAGTTTGCTCAGAGTTGAGGAACTAGCAAAGCGGTAGACAGTATCTCCATAATTAAGCTGCGACATGAAAAGGCCTGTAACCAGCTTTTTGCGAGAAGCATTAGAAAAGCAGGACTTCTTTCTGTAGAAGAAGCTCAGTGTGAACTTAAGCTTTTTTGCCAAGGTGTCAATGTGGTGTTTGAAGTTTAACTTGTTGTCCAACCAAATCCCAAGATATTTATACAACTCAACCCATTCGATGGATACTCCATCCAGAGTGGTGATATTTGAGGGGACATTGACTAGGCTATTTGGAGAAAATAGCATGGCCTTGGTTTTGTGGCCGTTTAATAGCAATTTGCTGTTTAGCAGTTCATGCTGCAAGGAGACAAAGTCAGAGGCCAAGTTTGACACTGCCACATCAAGTGAGGGGGCACAGGAATACAGAATTGTGTCATCTGCATACATATGATACCTACTATGCTTGGATTGACTACAAATATGGTTCACATACAGCAGAAAAAGCAAAGGTCCTAGAATGGAACCTTGAGGGACTCCTTTCTCTAGGGTGATAGAGTCAGACAGTGTGTCACCACATGTAACACACTGTGTGCGGCCAAATAAGTAGCTTTTAAACCAGCCTAGCACATTATGGCGAAAACCAGTATTCGAGAGGACATTTAGCAAGACATGATGGTCCACGGTGTCAAATGCCTTGCTAAGATCAATGAATAAGGCTGCACAGAACGATTTTGAGCCCAGGGCATCCCTGTATACTGTTCATGTACCTCATGTGTGTAGTCTTAATATTGTGCTCGTATATTGCTTTTAGAATTGTCCAGCAGTGAAGCAGCATCTACTAGCACTGCCACTGATACCCCTGACATCTCTGAAAACAAAGGGAGTAAGTATGCTAGGCATGCCTTTCTATTTTGTCTTGGGTTGTTGTGTAACCATTCAATTTACTCCCTTCCTGCAATTGTTACCATTATGTATAGGCAAGAATGCAATTATCTTTGTATTTATTCATTAAATACCAATAAACCAATGCTGTTCTGTTCTTTAACTCAGGAAAAAAGCGTAAGCTTCAAGATGAGGTCCTTGAGTATCTGCAGAGTGCAGATGAAAGGGCTGAGGAGAGAGATGAGAGGATGCTGCAACAGATGCAGCAGTCGACCACTTCTCTGCTGTTGGCTGGTGGAGAGGCCTCCCCTCCCAGCTCTACTCCGGCCACTCGTTCCGCATGGCCTCTCGGACCACCTCATCCGAATCCTCGGCCGCTAGTCCTCCCAAGCCTACCAGTCCTATACATCAGGACCAACATCACAGACGTCCAAAACGCCCATCTCCACCTAGGCCGCCTATAAACCCTCTCCCCATTCTCGAGGATCCTCACTCGCGTCCCTTCCCCCAGTCCCGCACTCGTCTCCCAGCCAGCTCTTTTTTTTATCACTTTCATTATCACCTGGCCAATCCTGCCACAATCACCACAGTATAAATACACCTGTGCGCCGACATCTACCTGTTCTCACTACGTGATCCAGAACAATCCCTCCATCCACCCCTTCTACCTCCATCTCAATAATCACACTTGTCTCCTTCTCTTTCAGGAACCCGGGCAGTTCCGGAGCAGAGACGCCCACTCTCCGAGTGCGCATACACGGCGTCCTCTCCCGAGACTACACCCCCATCCTGAGTCTCACCCATCCCGGGTTCCCCTCCTCCCCACTTTCATCATTCAATTATCATTCAATAAATGGTTGAACTTGAGTGAAGGTGTGGTCTCTTACTAAGTGAAGAGGGCGAAACGGGAGCCCATTCAGCAGGACCCTCCGCTGTTAAAAAATCCTCGTCTAAAAGGAAAAATACCTCGTCGGCACTACCCAGGTCCCTCGACCAAAAAGGCGAGCCGGGCGAAGGATCCTGTCCTGTCAGCGCTGCTAGACATTAAAACATCTATGGATCGGATGAACAACCACATTTCAGCTCTCGAGAATCCGGCAACAACAGCCACGTCAGCGCCTGCGGCTTCCTTCATGAGTCACCTGTCAGGTCTGGCAGCTGCCGTTCCTCCATCCACCACCGCACATTTCGCCGCTCCTGCCGTTACTCCTGCTGCCGCTGGCAGAGTTTAATGTGGCCTATGGTGTCTTCCAACAAAGCCGCGTTGTATCTGCAAAGATTTAACACTCGTCTAGATTGGTCTGTGCTGGACCTGGAACTGTTCAGCAGGCATTTTACGGGCCACCAGTCCCTGTCCTGCTCTATCTGCGGTTCCCAGCAAAGCCGACAAAGAGGTGAAGCCGCGTCATTCCAACGGGCATGTTCCTATTTGTATTAATTTTAATGAATCTGTCTGTAACTATCCTAATTGCAAATGTATGCATATCTGCAGCATGTGCAAAGACAGCCACCTGAGGGCGGTGTGCCCCCTGAGCCGGTCCTGCCCGGCTCAGGGGGAAAATAAATAAAGCACCCATCACTCCGATCAACGTGCCTGAACTTTCTCACTGCCTGTCTAAACACCCAAATAGATGCTTTGTGAATTACCTCATCACCGGTTTAGTGCAGGGTTTTGTAGCCGGCTTATGCTATTTGCCAAAAGTCACCTTCGTGTGTAAAAACTTGCTGTCTGCTCTCAGAGAACCAGATGTGGTAGAGGGTCTAATCGAGAAAGAATTGAAGAAAGGGTTCTTAATTGGTCCTTTTCATAAAGCCCCGTTTCCTATTTGCCCAATAGGAGTCGTGACGCACAAATACTCGGGGAAAAAGAGGCTAATTATTTGTCAGCCCCTCACAACCATCCTATAGCCACCCTAGTATTAACAGCCTACTTCCGCTCGAGCAGTTTGTTGTTTTATGCAACAGTGTTTCATTAACAGTGTTTAATGCTATTAAATTCATTAAACAGGCAGGCAAAGGCGCTTGGCTAGAAAAGGCTGATATTTCCGACGCTTTCAAAGTTATGCCCCTCCATCCCTCCCAATGGCATCTCTTCGGGATTAAATGGAAATCAATTTTTTATTTTTCAGTCCGCTTATCCTTTGGATGTCGCAGTAACCCTCGTATTTTTGACACCCTGTCCGAAGCGCTTTGCTGGATTCTTTTGAATTGTGGCAAATTACCTTTTGTGCTACACCTGTTAGATAATTTTTAGCTGGTTGATTTTTCTAGCTCGGCTCATGCAAAATACCAATTTCGAAATATTCGTCTTTTTCGTGATTCAAACTGTCATTAAAGACTCAAATAAAGTTGCACATGGTTGTACCAAATACTAAAAAAATCAGCATGAAAGGATCTTTAAAATGGTGCCAAGGACCTTGAGATCTGATGTTTCGAAGCCTTCCAATGACCAAAAGGGCACAAGACTAAAAAACTATTTTGACATGTCCTCACTCTAACAACCCTAGCTCCACAACCATAGGTCGCACAGTAATAACACCTATATGGGATAGAACCTAGACTTTCCTGGACCGAACGACAGCCTATACAGTTTCAAAACTTCACTTTTTTAAGTGTCAAAACACCTTGGGTTAACTATAAGTACCAATTCCCGAGGTCGTAGAGACATGAGGGTCATACCAAAAGATGCGGAAGCCTTCACTTAGGGGAGGGGGGGTAGGCGTGGTCAATTAACAGATGCCACGCCCCCTTAGGCCCGATTATCAGGAAACAAGGTTCTTTTTAGAGAAAAAAACAAGGTATCTTAATCCCATTTACTGCCACCATTTATTGAGAAATTAGGATCTAATTCACGCCAGCATTTTTTAAATTTGAGCTCTTATTTTGAAAAGCCACATTTTGCCTCAACCGGAAGTGGGCTTATCCCGGCCAGCTTTACGTTGCCAAGACAACCTTTGTTTACATGATCGGATCAATGCCGGTACACTATAGCCCTCCACAAAGTCGGCTCGTGCCGTCAAAGAAATGCTGTTTTGACCAAAAATGCCATCTGGGACAAGGAATAGGAGATACAGGCGCTTGAAAGAAACGGATAGAATGGATTCTTATGGCGACGGCGATCTAAGATGAACGATCCAGTGCAGTGCTAACAACACTGCTAGCTAACCGGCTAACGTGAGTAGCATTATGGCTCGATCGATCAAACGCACTATAAAAGTGCAATTGCCGAAGGGCTACGGCAATGGCGGCAAGTGTTAATATCAAAATTAGGCTTCAATTGCCGAAGGGCTTCGGCAATGGCGGCAAGAGGGTTGGACTCGGGAAGTCTTCTTGAACAAGTGGGAAAAATAATTTCTCAAATCGGACATATGGTTTTTGCCGATAGGGTCAAAAAGGTAACATCCGTCAAACAAAATGGCTGATTGAATCTAAAATGGCCGCTCGACACTCTAAGCATGCTGGGTAATGGCTTAAAACGTTAATTTCACTTCCACACATCGTACAGAGAAAATAATTATATATCTGTGATGGGCTTTCAACCCTCTATCTGCTCGGCACATAAAATCGACCGCCTCCCAAAAAAGATTATAACTTTTACTGATGGTGCTGTTGCCATACTATTATATAGGACCCGAAATATACATTTTTTGTGCGAGAATATCTACAAAAACTATTTTCAGCAAATGCTCTGTCCATTTCAAAAAAAGATTGCGCCTGTTTGTTTGTACTTTTTACAGGCACCCGGTAAGCTCCCTCATACTGTCAATGGGCCTGGTGAAGGTGGAGCTGGCAAGGGCGCTACACAGGTGCTCAAATGCTGAATAAATAGTGGGTATTTATACGAAAAGGGTTGAAAAACACTGGTTTAGACTTAAACAGTAGGCATACGGCAGACGTGACATACATCACATGCTCACGTGCTGGTGTAAATTTAAAATGAAGCGCAAGTGCAGTGCGGGCATATCTGACTGTCACAACAGCATAAATCAAGATGGCGTAGACCATTTCTACAGCATCACCCTGGGCTGCTCCTCTGTGGCGGCGAGGAGCCTAACAAGGGAAATATGCTTCCTCGCACTGGCCCCGGTGACCTCGGCCAGTGCGGGGGAGCTCCCCCCCCTTGTATTTCTGCAAGGCCAACTCTGGCACCAAGGACATGGTCCTGCGGATTTGGCGTCTGGTAGACAGCATCAAAGCCCAGGACCATGTTCTTGGTGCCGAGCTGGTTACCGTCCTATTGGAGGATGTGTACAGCGGCACCGGTCGGGACAGGCCCTACGACCTCGAGGCCCTGCAGAACCCTCTGACCCAACATCCCAAGAAGGATGTCAAGGAGTCCCTGACCTACCAAGCCCTGGCGAAGGAGGTCCTCCAACACAAAAAGCACTTCCGTTTTGTGTCGGGGAACACCTTCGCCAGGGCTTGTGACATCCTGGTGGAACATGAACGGGATACACTGACGGCAGGTTTAAGGGAGCACGGGCTGGTCTGGTTCCCAAAGCTGAAGTACTGGGGCAGGAACAACAGATACGATGCGTATTGGGACTCCCCGGACATGTTGGTCCTGCATCAGATGGGGACAGACCTCAGGTCGAGGTGGCCCGAGGACAACCTGGTGCGCAAAGACATAGTGTTTGAATCCAAGGTATCCCTCTACCGGGAGAGGGGGATGCCTTGGATGCCGCAGGTCCGGACCGCATCCCAGGACATCACCTCACCGGCACCGACACCCAGCAGCACGAGAGGCTCGTCAACACCCTCACAGTGGTGGCATGTGCAGGGGTGGCGATGAACAAAGGGTTCATCAACTTCACAAAGGTCAGGGAGCTGATGTTGGGCCGGATCCTGTGCACGAGCAAAACCCTGATCCAGTGGAAGGTATTGAGCCGGTTCACCCAGGCTACCATTAGGGACAGAGTGGAGTTTTTGGGCATTACGCTAGACAGCAACTTAATGCAAGCATCTCTTCCAACAGAGAAACTCGATCGGCTTCGAGGTATCGTGTCTGCCTTTGATAAGTTGATAAGCCTATTTCTAAACGGGAATTGCTTTCCCTGCATGGGGCACTTTAATGTTGCAATGCGCATTATTCCTCAGGGGCGCGCCTTTATTGCCAGACTTCTTGATCTCGCCAAGACCGTGCCAAATCTGCTCGATGAAATTCAGCTAGATGAAGGATGCCACACCGATTTGCGTTTTTGGTCGCTGCTATTAAATGACTGGAACGGATTTCTTTTTCCTATAATGACGAGATCGAAACCTCCGCCTCCCTAGTGTTTTTCACAGATGCAGCTCCCTCACGCGGCTTTGGTGGAGTATTAAAAGGGGACTGGTTCACCGATAAATGGCCTGCTGAGTTTAACACTCGAGAAAATGTTAAATCTACTGCGCTTTTTGAGATTTACCCTATAGCGGTGGCATGCATTGCCCCTCTCTTTGGCCGTGTGCCCCTCGAAAAAGTATATACCCATACGGCCACAGTGGCGGTGGTGCCCCGACAGCGCCCACAGAAGTTCATTTTACCGTTTTTCCTCTGCGCAATTTCCCAGTCATTACGGTAACCAATGTTCCCCTAACGTCCCGCGCAGAACAAATCTGTGTTTTAGTTGTGTTGCCATTTGCAAAGTGGTTTGATTATTTTGCTATAGGCTACTTTGCCTTCATAACTACCCCCGCTGCCGCTGGTCTTCATGACACACACACACACACACACACACACACACACACACACACACACACACACACACACACACACACACACACACACACACACGCCTCCTCCTCCGCCACACATACTGTACACACACTGTCTGACCGAGTAAACAGAGGGCATTTAGCCCACACGCTGCCTAGTGTAGCTAATCTAGCTATCCGGTCAAACTGCAACTATCACTCAAAATAAAATAATGTTTTCTACAGTTGCGACAGTGTGGTGGTCCTACGTCACATCCATTAACGTTGGTCGCTGGTCGGACATGGTCCAGCTGATTTATTTTTGTCTAATGCGAAACAGCGTGGCTGTCCATACAAGGAGGAGGAGAGTCTACCCCATTCTACCGTATCGATCTAGCCCACCAAAACAAACATAAATGTACTTTTGCGTCGCATTATGTATAGCTACAGAACAATACCATGGATATAATTAAACAATTTTTCCCCTGTGCACAGTAGCCTACACACTGTCTCCAGCCAGGTAAGAACAAAAAACTGATTTGAAGCTGCACGTTCACTCAGTCCTGCAGCGGTGCAGCCCCACAATGGAGAAATGATCTTATCTGTCACTAACCTAACCTCTCTACAATGCCATGTTATTCAATATATTAGTTTAGCACAAAATATAGGCTTTCTAAACCAAGCCCTTATTCAAAAGTTATGTAGGCTGTCATTGTATTTTCTGTGAATTAACTCAGTTTAACCCAATGATCCATTTAAATTTCAAGGACACCCAAATTTAATTTATATTCAGCCTAGGGTGACAGCCTGACAGGGTCCTAGGCCATTTTATTATGATTTTCATCTCTGGACTGGGACCCCAAAACATGTTTACAACTGCAGCTACTTATATTTTATTATTTAAAGCTGTGGTTATTTATTTAAGAAGCACTGTTCTGAACCAATGTTCGCCTTGAAAAAAACCTTTAAGCTAAAATAACTTTTTTTTTTTTTTAATTGATGGCCTTCATGCCCTGGCACTTGGCCTTGTGCCCTCAAAAAGTTGACCACACTAAAGGCCAAGTGGGTCATTCTCACGAACCAATGAAATACCATACGGGCTTCATCCCCGAATGATTTAGCGAAGAGTTGTGTTTGCAGCACAAGTAGCATGCAATGCATGTATGGACGATGCAGTGCTTGCCAGCACAAAATGTTCCCCGCAACACTAGATCCATCCACAAAGGGGAACATCACTCACTGTGAGGAATGGGTCACCAGGTCCATTGCAATACAACAAAAAAGGAAAAAAATGTTCCATGGAGGAGGTTGAGGTGAAGAAGACCTTTTTAGAGAAGAAGCCCACTTCTGTTGAGAAATTAGTAGACCTCACACAGGATCACATGGCTAGATTAAGACACCAGTATGACAGCCTGAAATCCCTCAGAGATTCTCTCACAGATAAAGATGTCATTGTGCATATCGATTATAGCGAAAACTACAGCTGCAAGTACAGCAAGGAAGTGAAAGAGACTCACTTTGGTGGGGAGGACTGCCAAGTGACTTTGCACACTGGTGTGAAGTACCTGAGTGGAGGAAGAGTGGAGTCTTTTGCCTCAATATCAGAGTGCCTACAACACGATGCTGTAGCAACATGGGCTCATCTGGACCCAGTGCTTGTGTCCTTCCGTGCAGAACACCCAGAAGGAACATCCACTTTATTTCAGATGGTCCCACATCACAGTATCGTAACAAAACAGCCTTCTACCTGGCTTCGACTGTGCCCTTCATGAAAGGGTTTGAATTCATAACATGGAATTTCACCGAAGCATCCCATGGTAAGGGTGCCCCTGATGGGGTGGGAGGTGCTCTGAAGAACCTGGCAGACAGGATTGTCGCATATGGCACAAACATCATAGTTGATATGTTGATACTCTGTATGAGCAACTGGCAACACATTCGTCAGTGACGTTGTACACTACAGGGTCACGGCGGATGATATCAGCACAGGCCAGGAATTGATCCCGCCATCATTAAAAACAGTGCCTGGGACCATATCACCAGACATAAAGCGAATAGTGACCGACGAGAGGTGCCAGTTAAATTCTCAAAATTATCTTAAATTCCAGGAGTTTCATGCCCTCTGCCCAGAGGCAATGCCCACGGGTTTAAAGAGCCCAACTTTCAGTCAAACCATACTAGACTAAATAGTTCCTTGTCCTCTTACTTAACGGCAGCAGCAAGCTATATGAGACTAGGTTTGTACAAAATCTACATTAAAAATCTATGACTCTGCATGGTCCTACTTTTCATCTTTCTGTGTCTCTTTTTGCGTAGCGCCTCTCCCTGTCAACATCTCTATTATATGCGCTTTCTTAGTTCACTGTTTTGAATCTCGAAAAATCCAGCCCTCCTCCATCAAAGGCATTAAACCACACCGGATGACAATCCAAAAAATAAGTATTTTATTTACATACTTGAATAATAGTAATTAAATAAATGAAATGAAATTGGCAGGGAAACATGCTGCCCAAACCTTATAACCAAAACAAACAAACAAAAGAACAAGGGTGCTCTCCTGCGGCCGCCCCTGCAGCCTGTGGAGAAATGCAGATCTGAAGTGCTGTGAGGGCAGGTCTGTTAAATAGTGTTTGGAGAGTCAATGGCCAGGTGTCTCCCCTTCCACTCATCATCTCTGGCTCCGCCCTCCAATCCAGCACTGCAATGGACTTGTTAAAGGCACAGCCACACACACGCAGAACCCCATATAGTAGACTAAAGGCCCAGGGGGCCGTCACAACATGTATAGCTTAGGGTTGGTGATGATCTGCTTTTTGGGGGTTTCGGATGTTTTGCGCTGTGTTTGGGGGATTCGGAGTCCCTATGGTCGGGACTGATGCGCTTGATCTGAGTACCTAAAAAAGCAGATCCAATACATCGCCAAACCATAATAAATATATTGTATTGCTCATCTTATATTCAATAAATATATATTACATCCTCCTTGAGTTGTCCTGACTGAACTAAAAAGGATGCAGTATTGGCATCAAAATGAACTTAAAAATACAATTAACAGAACTTTGTGTTTCTTTCACATCTTAATTGAAACAAAACAAAAAAACAAGCTGCCCAACTTGATATCAAACTTAAATGGCCAAAAATAATACTGTCTTAAGAAGGAAGCCACACGGCATAGACAAAGTAAACACAAATATAACAAAATATAGCAGCGTACATTCTGCTCATTAAATTAAACGGGGTTGAAATAATCAAACGATGCAGCTCGAACATCAGCTCCATCCTGCTCAGGGTCTTGGAGTTCATGGACAGGGGGCTCCATGTCCAAATGCTGCTGCATTGCTGAAATGCCCCCGGATTCAAAGTATCTGTCCCCTTTCTCCTCACAAATGTTGTGGAGCACACAGCAGGCCAGAGTCATCTGCTTTATCAGGTCCACTTCACAGTCATTTCTCTTTTGGAGACACCTCCATCTACCTTTAAGTCTCCCAAAGGTTGTCTCCAAAATTGCCCTAGCACTGCTTAGCCTAAAATTGTATCTGAGCTGCTGTGGGGTCAGTCTGCCAGAGTCAGCAAAAGGCTTCATGAGCCAAGGTTTCATGGCGTAAGCAGAGTCACCTATTATATAGTGTCCAATGTCACGGCCAGAGATATTGGCTATGTTTTGTTGGACAAATTGGCCATCACTTACCATGTCCCATAAGTGTGACTGTTTCAGTACACGTGCATCATGCACACTCCCAGGAAACCCCACACACACATCCCAGAACAGACCCTTTCCATCCACAACAGCCTGCAGTATGATGGAATGGTAGCCTTTCCTGTTGTGGTAGTCCCGTGCATATTGTTCTGGTGCTACTATGGGAATGTGGCTTCCATCTATAGCTCCAACACACTGGGGCACTGTCGAATTATATATGGATGTGCGAGGATGTGTTATCAGAAGTGTGGTAAATCTATTTAGGTCATAATTATTGATCAACTATTTCACACTGATGAGACTGCAAGGGAGAACTGCAGGCTCTCACAGCACATTCCAAGGAAGCAGCCACCATGGTAGGGGGTTGTGATCTAATCTTGATTGTGAAAACAAAGGGATTTATGACCTGGCCACAGGCTGGCAGGAGAGACCTCTGAGTCACTGAGCAGATGTGTAGGGAGGAACCATGGTCTGGTGAATTCTTCCTTCCATTGAGTGAAATGTGTTCTAAATGTAACCATTATTATACTGGGTTAGTAAAGCCTAGATAATATAAGAATGTAATGATCTTACAGTGAATCTAGACATTTGATCTAGAGATAAGCAGCAGCTCACTTGACAGGAAGTGATAGGGGCTGTTGCAAGGGGCTGATGTCAGAGTCCACAGGCGAAAATGTCTGTGGCTTCTCATTGGCTAAAGGACGGGGGCAGAAAAACTGACCCTGCGATCTGATTGGTTGCAAAAGCAAACCACTTCTTTAAGTAACTGTTTGGTCCAGAAGTTGAGTTAGATTCATCCAATACCATCACGATGATAGAGATCTGCAGAGGCCAGCGGTAAATATAATCATATGATATGTGCATTATTCCATAAACTATGTTATTAATGTTTAATATGATAATTAGATTGTAACCAAGTGTATTATTGTGTTCTTGTCTCCAATCAATAATCTTGATGGTAGATTTAAAACCACACACACAAATTAAGTGGCACACGTCACACAAACAAGTGGCACACGTCACACACAAACTAATATGTTCAATAACCACACTTCACCAGATGAGAGCAGGTTAGGCATTAGACTTTAAGGGCGTGCCAAATGCACAAGATCCAAGGTACTATTTGTCAGTCTGCATTGGGGAAGTTTGAACAAATGTGTGAATGTTATATGTGTTTTATGTTTAAGGAATGAACTAATAAAAACCCTATAAAAAGCATATTTGATTCGTAAAACAAGGAAATTATTGAAGCATTAAATAAATCAATTGTGCGTATTAAACGTAGCTTATCTGCTGTATCTCTTGGGAATTCGGATCCCGGCAAATCTCACCGAAAACCGGACAGTTTTAAATCGTAGCGCTATTAAAGCGTACGGATTAAAAGCACAACCGTGCGCTAAAGCGCACAGTTTTAAATCGGGGCCGTGCACTTAATCAGTGCACAGTTGCGATTTGATGCGCTATTAAAGCGCACAAATTAAGGGCGCAGCCGTGCGCTAAAGCGCACAGTGCGAGATCACGGCCGGTTAAAGAGCCGACCGTTCAAATAGTTTAAACCGCAGAGCGAATAGTTTAATTCGTTGCGTAGCTGTGCACTGGGAGTGCACAGTTTAAACCGCTGCTACAGCAGCAACTCGAATTGAAACAGTCAAACAGAATAAAATATTCCAGTTTCAATCCGATGCCGTGCGCTAGTGAAGCGCACAGTTTTATACTTGGTGGGGCTGCTAAAGCGCCCAATTAATACCAGGTTTAAATCAGGCTGTACAGTTGGAATCGGGTTAGGTTAAAAGAACCGTCCGTTCGTGCAGTTTGGACTCGCCGCCGTGCGAGTATATTTCGCCGCCGTGCGAGCATTGTGGTGCCGTGCGCTGGGCATCAGCGCATGAGTCGGGATGCCCGGGCAATTTGAGACATAATACCAGTCCAGACTGAAAACCGTTTGGGCATGATATTACAGTTCAAATAGCTACCGTGTTGTAAAGGGCTTTAAATTAGTGTTCACTAAAGTGATCACAATTTAAAGACAGTTTATGTTGTGGCCGAGGGCTGTTTAAACTATAAACAGCGTCGGTGGAGTCACTAAAGTGACCACAATATAAACAAATAAAAGCCGTGGGTTGAGACCGCGGCACACACATATGTATTTGAATTGTGCCTCACTAACAACCCCGCAATTCAGATAGAGATCGTTCAGGAAACGACGACACTGATTGTGATTTGTTTGATGTGGTCATATTCAGACGAATGTGAAGCCGTGCGTAAAAGCGCATGGCGATCGATGCGCACGTTAGTGTCTACATATCAAACGCGCAATGCGTCTGATTTGGGCTAACTAAATGCGACACCGTAAAAACCCGTTGTCATATAGATATGGGTCTATGGAAAACGGAGTTAAACACAGCCACCCCAAATGAGTGACTGGTTTAAACAAAAAGTTGACATTTAGTCATTTGATCGATTAGAGCAGATGACTCTGTATCGGCGGTCGGTAGGAAACTGATTTTAGACTATTTGAACCAAACAATAACGTTTTAATTGTGCCGGATTAGGAACCGACCGTTTAAAATAATAATAGTGCTTTTATCTGTGAACAACACAATAAAAATAGGCTATTTTAGCTGGGTGCTCAGGCAGCACAGAGAAACAGCAGTTTGGTGCATGGGAGGAGGGGATCCCTTTTCTCACTGCGCAAAGTGACTTTGTCATGCAAATGTGCCCTGCACTAAGACAGTGCAAGGGACTTTAAAAGCAGTCTCGTCTGACACGAGAGTGACAGGGGACTGGTTTGATAAGCCGTGGTAAACGTGATGTAATTAAATAGTTACAATCAAATAATGTTTAACACTGCAAAAGCGTGCTTTCAAAGTAGGTAAATCGCATCTAAGGACGTGTCAATATATAAACTGGCGCCGGGAGCGTCCACTATTATGAATAGTGCTATAGTAAAATCTGGGAGATTTAAATAATGCTATAGAGTAGACCGCCCGCGGCTAATATACATCTGGTAGTGGACTACTAATAAAAGATTTATTGGCTAAGGTATTGATTAGGGGATTTATGGGATCCTTTTAATTCATACAAATAGTTATGCATGTTAAATTAGCATAGTGAATGTTAATCATAACTATAAACGCGACTAACACGGTAACCAGTGAGGCATTTATTTTGGACCCGTCAAAAGGACGGCCTTCCTGGTAAAAAGCATAAAATCATTGGACCCGTTAGAAGCTGTTGCCTTGTCAAAGGCCAACGCGACAGCTCGGAAAAGTTGCATGCTTATTTCTCTCGGTCTCGGGAGGATAAAAGACTGTGTGGAGATCACGAAATACGTAATTACGAATCGTGAAACGCCCGGTAAAAAAGGACACAGTGAGTGTCCTAGAGTCCAAGTTAATAACTATTATTAACTGGGCGAAAACTAACCATTTGCAATTGTGTGAATGAGTTGTGAAGTCAATTAACCACTAACCTCTGTCGTTACTAACCCTATTAACGAAGTGTTAACAGTGGGGGAGGAGGGGGTAAGATGGCTTTTACAGAAAATTGGCTTAAGCAGCTACAGGATAGCTGTAAAGAGTCCAAACTTAGTTGCTGTAATATGGCGCTTAGTTTGGGAGAGTGCCTCAAATGGGGCTCATTAAGCAGTATTCCAGATCAGCTAATTGAACTACAAATTGAAAGAGGAGACGTGAGAGATCTCTCCGCATTCTATATCAAAAGATTAGAAAGCGTGGGCAGGTTTGATATTGTTGAAAAAGAGAAGCAGGACTTAGTATCTTGTTTAAAAATAAGCTCTGTATTTAGCTTCGAAAAAATAATGGAAGCTCTAGAGTTGAGAAGTGTTAGGAACACAGCAGGGAGCCACAATATAGGCCCCTGTAATAAGCCTGCAGAAGGCAGGGACACCCTAGGAGAAAAGAGAAGCCGGCCGAGACCGGAGACCATGATCCTTTACTATCCCAGGGGAGAAGTGACGGAGGTGACCGGATGTGACATTCCGGAAGCCACGTGGACGCCAGAGGGGCGGGAAGCCACGTGGACGCCAGAGGGGCGGGAAGACGATGCAGCCTGTCACCACGGAGCAGCCTGGTAACTTCAGTAATCCTGCAGGACCAGAGCCCTCCACCGTGGGCAACGAATCCACGGGCCCAGCGGGAGAGCTGGGGATCAAAGCCATGCCAGAGGCGGACGCCGCTGGCAAGGGGCAAGTTCCTGTGGGCAACGCAGAAGGGACGGCGGCAGCAGCGGAAGCAGCAGAGCAGTTGTTCATCATACCCACGTCGGCGACAAGCATCGCTGGCGTGGGACTTCCTGTGGACATCGCAGAAGAGACAGCGCATCTGACTACAACGACGAGACAGGTGAGCCTGCCAGGGGTCCAGAACCTGGAGGATGTCACTTGCTCGTCCATCAAAGTCCAGCCAGTGACGGACGTCGCTGGCGTGGAGATTCCTGTGGATGACACAGGGGAGACAACCGCCACAGTGCAGTTGTCAAAGAGAGGAGAGGTGAGAAGCGTGCCGCCAGGGATCCAGACCCTGGAGCACGTCACTTCTTTAACAGGAGCGGGGGGGTCAGAACCAACTCTCCATTTGTTGTGGAAAAAGGTAGCCATCTCCAACAACTTCTGAGCATCAGGGGTCTGGATGTGATCAGGAAGCAACACACTGATGACAGCCTTGCAAAAGTCCTGTGTGGTGGAATTCACAGTAGATCAGTAATAGCTAATAGAGCGTCGCAGTCCCGTCCCCTTTCATGACGACGCCAGGCCCAGGAAATAGTTTCCAATGCATTTTCCCCATAGACATTTCAAAACGTATTTATTTAAAGACCTTATAAGCGTCGTACAGAGCCAACTCTTGTTGTGACAAATCACGACAACAAACACAAACAAATAATTACAAAGAAGAAAAACAACAAACCTGCCGTTTTCTCCTTCTTTCTAATTATTTGTTCAGCCCGAAAAAAATGTGTTTGTTGTCGGGAGAGTTTCCCCGGCCGTACGTAGCACGTGGAAGGAACACGTTATTCCGACCAGTTCCTTTCCCCTCCATCAATCAGGCATGAGGCGCCACGGCTGGCCAGGGGGAGGTAGTTTAGAGACCAGGATTACTGCATGCACACACACACACACACACACACACACACACACGTGTGTGTGTGTGTGTGTGTGTGTGTGTGTGTGTGTGTGTGTGTGTGTGTGTGTGTGTGTGGATCCCAGTTGCTAAGAGGCTCCAGGCCAATGGCGAAGCAGCGGGGAGAAAGTCGTAATGTCTGTCTGTCTGTCTGTCTGTCTGTCTGTCTGTCTGTCTGTCTGTCTGTCTCTTTCATGCCCATAGTATACATACAGTATGGAGATTGGAGATCCCAGATTTCATTAATTTGACGTTTTAGTCTTGCCTCCAAGTATGATTGGCACTACCGAATATTTACTTACTTACTTTATTTGTTTATTTCGACAGGACAGTGCATATTAATGGACATTACATGCAAATGCGTATGCCTGATTTAGCAAAGATGCTACATTTTCATCCGCAGTCCCCACAAAAAAACATACGAACGAAAATAGAGGATCTAAAAGCTCATAGCGCACCACCAAGTGGCGCGCTACGAGCTTGTAGGTCTGCTATTTTTGAAAAATCTTGAAAATGTGGCTCAAATCTTTGAATATATATATATATTCTTTCAGAGCGAACGTTTTAACTTGGGGGTCCTTGACATGAAATATTGAGAACCACTGATATAGAAACATGAGGTTTTTTTCAGAAAATTGTCATGATCTAGAAGATTTTTATTTTTTTTCGACGTCAAGTCTAAATGGGTTAACAGGCATGGCATGTGTTCCCAACTGGTATCCTTTCCTTCAGGCAGCGAGCGGGCAAAATATAAATATCGGAACTATAGCCAACAAGCTTTAAACCCATTTAGGCCTGTCGTCGAAATAAACAAAAAGTCTTCATGAAAGAATATATATTCGAAGATTTGTGCCACATTTTTGGTTTTTGAAAAATAGCAGACCTACAAGCTCGCATGAGCTTGTAGATCTGCTATGTTTCAATAGCTAAAGTATAACATAATGCTTAGTTAAAACACCAAAACTAGTTCCCGTCCAGAATGGGTTAAAAACGAAACTGAAATTGATAACAAAAAGTCAAAAGGAAACAAAAATGTAAACTATAAAGCTAATGAAAAATGCAAAACTGTAATAACGTTTGTTGTGTGTTGTACAGCAGAAACTGAATTTACATTAGGAGATAAATAGTTTGGAGAGGTTATTAGCAATAGCCCGTGGTGAATTCAATTCAAATGCAAATGAAATTTCCCATTAATTTTAACATTGCTTTGAGGCAACGATCCAGTATTAGCTTTGGGAAAGTGATTCATGTTTATGAGGATATTTTCTTTCTCCAGTTCTGCGGTCCAATGGTTTTCCACATTTTCCACACAGAATACAAGACGAAACACAACACAGTCACACTTGTGTTGGATTGATGAACTTTTTGTTACCACTCTCTGACTCACACGACATTCTCTTCTCTCATTCTCTGCACTCAGAGTTTACTTGATTTGGTTGACATGACTCACATAGGCTCTAGGCACAAATGAAACAAATACAGAAGAAGCAAACAGGTTGTTGTTTGGGTTTTTTTAAGTGTGGAAAAAGGTTACTAGGTTTAATGCTGTCAAAATGGCATACTGCATCAAGGAGCTTTTCCTGTGGTCGGCCGGCCCCCAACCTCTGGAACAGTCTGCCCCTACAGATGAAGTCTGCTCGCTTTCAAATCCTCTCTTAAAACTCATTCTTTCTCCCTGGGCTTCAACTCTGTCTGTGTACAAAGAGGCTCTACGCACGCCAAAGTCCTTGTGGCAGTGCCGGCACACGGGAGAAAACTGTAGAGGAGATCTTGAATAAACAAGAAGGTGGCCGCACACACCAATAGCTAGAGTACCAATATTTATTAGGACAGCAGGTAAGACAGGAATATCCAACGTTTCGGCGGTTAAGCCTTCATCAGGGAATACAGGGCACATAATGGTTCACACTTAAATATGGTGCCAGAGAGTCATGCAACCAATCAGAAGGGGGTAGGGGAACACGGGTTAAATAAGACCTGTCCCTGTGATATGAGAGGTAGGGATCATGGTCATGTGGTGTCTCAAGTTCACATACAAGAGTTTATCTCAAAAATGACTATAAGGCCTCCTAAGAGGCTCTGGAATAAACATCCCTTGTCATGGAGACACTACAATGTATATAAGAGTTACAGCAGAAAAGCAAATGTGAAATAAAGAACCATATAACAGCGATATATATACAAAAATACAATTAAAATACATAATTAAATACATTCAATGCAATCAATATAGAAAAAACATTTGTAGTACTGACAATAGCCCTAAATGACCCTCTATGGAGTCGGCCTGTATAGGTATAGGTCACCTGCAGGTGAAAAGGGGAAAGGCGGCCATAACAGTAAGGTTAAAAGAAGGGTTTACCAAAGATTAATTAAAAGGTTAAGTATAAAGGTACAAAAATATTTTTATTGTTATTTTTTTTTTACAAAAAGGATCTGAGGTCAAAATCTACATTAAGGCCAAGGGTAGATAGTGTTTTTAAGGACTGAATCCAGAAAGCTCCGCGTTTAAGCAGAAGCTGATCAATCTGTCCTCCTCTTCTAGATACAGACACTTTTTCTATGCCTATATAATGTCGAGAGGATACAGGGTGGTTGGCTTCCACAAAATGGGCGGCAACAGGATATATAATATTCTTGCACCGAATAGTGCTACGGTGCTCAGCTATGTGTGCTTTTAATTCACGCGAAGTCATACCTACATATGCCTTGCCACAAGGGCATGTCATAAGGTAAATGACAGCCCTAGTTGTGCAGGTAATAATGCCTCTGATGGGGATATTTTTTACCAGAATGAGGATGCTTAAATTTATGACATTTCCGAGTGCTGTTGCATTGGGCGCAAGAGCCGCATTTATAGTTGCCGTTAGGAATAGGAGCCAATACACGTTGAGTAGGGGTTGGGACAGGGGGTAAATCGGACTTGACCAAGTGATTTCTAAGACTCTGACCACGAGAGAAAACAATCAGAGGAGGTTTGGAAAAGGTGTTATTAAATAATGAATCAGATTATAAAATATGCCAGTGTTTTTTTATAATATGACATTTTAGAGTAGGTAGTAGAGAAGATGGTTGACTGAGTCTTGTTTTCTGACTGTCTGTGAAATAAATCAGACCTGGGTTTTTGATTGATTTTATCCAGGGCGTTGTCAATCTGGGTATTAGAATAGCCCCGTTCTTTAAATTTAGCCTGCATATTTGTCAAGTGCCGGTTCAAATCCGTAGGTTTCTTGCAAATACGTTTGACTCTGCAAAATTGGCTATACGGTAAGCTGTTTTTTAGATGTAGAGGGTGACAGCTGTCAGCTCTCAGTAGGCTGTTTCGGTCAGTTGGCTTGGTGTAGAGGTCAGTATATAAAACACCATCTTCTCCCCTGCAGATCAGTAGATCCAGAAAGTTCAAAGAATGAAAATCGAAAAACATGGTAAATTTCAGATGATCTGAACATGAGTTAACAAACAAAAATAAGTTATTGAGTTGTTCTCTTGTACCATTAAACAGAAGGAAGACATCATCTATATATCTTTTCCAAAGAGTTATATTTGTAAAAAATGGGTTTTGAGCAGGATTGAGAATTTTAGATTTCTCTAGGTACCTAACATACAGGCCTGCGTAATTAGGGGCCATAGGTGACCCCATCGCTACACCCCTCTTTTGTAGAAAATAGTAATCCTGAAACATGAAGTAATTGTGTGTAAGTACTATCTCAGCCAGAGTGACAATGCACGAGTTAGAGGGTATGGCTGAGGTAGGGCGCTCTAATCGGAAATGTTCCAGGGCCTGGATGCCGCCTTCGTGAGGTACATTTGTGTACAGCGACTCTACATCCAGCGTGACAAGAAAGGTATCTGATCTTAAGGGTTCAAGGTTTTCAACAATGGATATCATGTGACCTGTGTCTTTCACATAGGACGGGAGGAGTTCATTAAAGGGTTTAATAAAAAAAGTCTACAAAAGAAGAGAGAGGTGCTGTAACGGAGTCGATGCCCGATATAATGGGGCGACCTGGGGGTTTCTCAAGGTTTTTGTGAAGTTTAGGTAAAATATAGAACACTGGTGTCATAGGATGCTGTTTATTAAGAAATTCAAATTCATTTTTTGTAATCTCACCAGAACGTAAAAAACCTTGTAGAGTGTCATTTACTGTACCCTTAAAGTTTTCAACAGGATTACTGGGAAGTTTTGTGTAAGAGATTTCATCCAGTAGCTGTCTATGACATTCCATGACATAATCAGATTTGTTGAGCAAAACAACAGCGCCCCCTTTATCAGCCTCTTTAATTACAATGGAATTATCAGACTTGAGATCAAGCAAAGCTTGCTTCTCGTCTATGTTAAGGTTACAATGAGATATGTGTGCATCTTTTTCTTGTAAACGTGACATTATCTCTTGTTCAACCAGTCTACAATAAGTTTACAATAGACGCATTGCGATTGCTAGGAGGGATAAAGGTGCTTTTATTTCTGAATGGAGTAGACATGGTAGTAGCATTAGCGTCAGAAGGGAGAGGTGGGGCCACAACCGAATCAGAACTAGGCATAAAAAATTCTCTCAGACGTAGACGAAATCACTTGGTCAAGTCCGATTTACCCCCTGTCCCAACCCCTACTCAACGTGTATTGGCTCCTATTCCTAACGGCAACTATAAATGCGGCTCTTGCGCCCAATGCAACAGCACTCGAAAATGTCATAAATTTAAGCATCCTCATTCTGGTAAAAATATCCCCATCAGAGGCATTATTACCTGCACAACTAGGGCTGCCAATTACCTTATGACATGCCCTTGTGGCAAGGCATATGTAGGTATGACTTCGCGTGAATTAAAAGCATGCATAGCTGAGCACCGTAGCACTATTCGGTGCAAGAATATTATATATCCTGTTGCCGCCCATTTTGTGGAAGCCAACCACCCTGTATCCTCTCGACATTATATAGGCATAGAAAAAGTGTCTGTATCTAGAAGAGGAGGACAGATTGATCAGCTTCTGCTTAAACGCGAAGCTTTCTGGATTCAGTCCTTAAAAACACTATCTACCCTTGGCCTTAATGTAGATTTTGACCTCAGATCCTTTTTGTAAAAATAAATTACAATCAAAATATTTTTGTACCTTTATACTTAACCTTTTAACTTTGGTAAATCCTTCTTTTAACCTTACTGTTATGGCCGCCTTCCCCCTTTTCACCTGCAGGTGACCTATACCTATACAGGCCGACTCCATAGAGGGTCATTTAGGGCTATTGTCAGTACTACAAATGTTTTTTCTATATTGATTGCATTGAATGTATTTAATTATGTATTTTAATTTTATTTTTGTATATATATCGCTGTTATATGGTTCTTTATTTCACATTTGCTTTTCTGCTGTAACTCTTATATACATTGTAGTGTCTCCATGACAAGGAATGTTTATTCCAGAGCCTCTTAGGAGGCCTTATAGTCATTTTTGACTATATATATATATAAGTCTTGGATTGTATTTTGGCTTATGTGTGGCTTTGTTGTGTTGTTATACCATGCCATTTTATTTCTCTTATAGCTCTTATATTTCTTTTAATCTGACCTTGTTGTCAAGCACTTTGGTTGACCACGGGTCTTTGTAAATGTTCTCCGTCAACAACGTTTGATTTGGTTTTGATTTGAGACATGTATGCACATATCAGGAAAATAAGGAGTATTTACCGCTCCCCAGAGGAAGGTGAAACTGCTTTTCACAGCTTCACCCAGCTGATGGCTGGAGGGCTCAGATGGCTCCGGCCCCTCCACACTCTCCTATCTATCTAGCATCAGGGTCTTAATTGAGCTCTGCAGTGTTGTTACAGTAGCTCTCAGTCCTGTCGTTATATATGTAGGTGTTGCGTCCCTTCCTTTCTCTGCTGTATCCGAGATTAGGGGCAATGTTAGGCGCGATTCATACTCCTATTTTAGAGCCGAATAACAGTAGGTTCGGCTCTGTAGAGCCTACAATGTGACGTCATTAGGGTTCGGGGGGGCGGGTACCGTCCTAAAGTCGGATCTTCGGTGCTACTGAAAATTTCTGACGAGCCAAAATCATTTCGGCACTACAACGGTAAAATAGGAGTATGAATCGGCCCTTATAGTCTTGCGTGGCCAGACTGTTGCCTCCCACATTTTTCAAATGTTTCAGGTCATTGAGTCTCTAGAGCAACGTGTGTGTGTGTGTGTGTGTGTGTGTGTGTGTGTGTGTGTGTGTGTGTGTGTGTGTGTGTGTGTGTGTGTGTGTGTGTGTGTGTGCGTGTGTGTGTGTGTGTGTGTGTGTGTTAGTTTGGAACTGTGGATGTATGTGTGGTTGCATGAATGTGTGTGGTTGCATGAATGTGTGTGTGTGTGTGTGTGTGTGTGCGTTCGTGCGTGCGTGCATGTGTGGTTGCATGAATGTGTGTGTGTGTGTGTGTGTGTGTGCGTGCGTGCATGCATGGTTGCATGAATGTTCGTGTGTGTGTGTGTGTGCGTGTGCGTGTGAGAAAGAGAGAGAAGCAATCACAGAGAACAGTGAAGTGTCTCTGTCATCCTTCCCTGAACGTAAAAGTTTAATGAGAGGTTCAGTCCCTGTTCAACTTAACATTCACCCAGTCCTGAAAGTTATTGAGACAATTTACACATGCACGCACGCATAAATACACACACGCACACTCGCACACACGCACATGCACACACACACACACACACACACACACACACACACACACACACACACTGAAACTGAGGGAAACATTTACATACGCTGTAGAGTTAATGACTGCGTTTTAGACTGTTGCTCGAGTTACCATGCAGTTGCTGTATGTATACGTACGTACGTACGCACGCGCCTCTCCTACTATTCAATTATTGATAAAAGTTAATAATCAATGCATGGCTACAGTGTTCTTGCCACCGCTGCCTGCATACATGTGCATCCATCCCAGCACACATCACTCAGTGTATATATGTATATGGATATTCTACTGTTAGACGGATGGTAGGTTAGATGCATTTGATGTATTACATGTTCACTCTAGATTAAGAGTGTCTGCTAAATGCCTACATGCCTACAACAAGGACGACGGGATGTTTTATTTATACGAAAAGCAGCAAAGCGATAGGGTTTTTTTTTGTTGTCATCATAGCTTCGTTTTTATTTAGTTTTCATTTAGTTTTCGTCTGTGAAAAAAGTCGACAACATCGACACTCATTTTGGCCGGAGAGACTGCACCATTGTGGCCACTGACGAGGAGCAGCTGGGCCTGGCTATGAGCCCCGGCAGCCTGGCTATGAGCCCCAGCAGTCTGGCTATATGAGCCCCAGCAGCCTGGCTATCAGCCCCAGCAGTCTGGCTATATGAGCCCCAGCAGCCTGGCTATATGAGCCCCAGCAGCCTGGCTATATGAGCCCCAGCAGTTTGGCTATATGAGCCCCAGCAGCCTGGCTATATGAGCTCCAGCAGTCTGGCTATGAGCCCCAGCAGCCTGGGAAGCAGCCACACAGCCATACTCCCATGCCCAGAAGAACCTCAGCCATTTCCGAGCAACAGCTAAAGTCATGCATGGTTGGTGCCAACGTTGGGCTTTGAGTAACACACTGGCTCACACGGCTTTGCAGCCCAGGGACCCAGAGGCTCCGGGGCACCCACCTGGACGCCTGCAATTAATTATTTGTGTACCACAAAGGGCCACATGGCTTTTCCATCCTGTGCCTGCTCCCTCCATTGGCTCCCGGTTACTGCCATCGCACAGAGTACATACAAAACACTGATGTTGGCCTACACAAAGCAAGACGAAATTGTATTCATGAAACAATTTATACAGACTGCCTTTGTCGAGGAGAAATAAGGGCGCTGTCTATATTTCCTTCCAGCCGGGGGTGGGGATTTAGCTTAGCCTTAGCCCCCGGGGCACTATACAAAATCTTAAAACAACCTTGCTACAGTACACGCATCTGCTTGTAGCTACAGAGACCAAATACCTCAAAGGAGCAACCGATGTAACCCAGCTAACCCAGGCCTCACCCCGCTCTGTCCGGTCGTTGTAACCCAGCTAACCCAGGCCTCACACCCCGGTCTGTTCGGGTCGTTGTAACCCAGCTAACCCAGGCCTCACACCCCGGTCTGTTCGGGTCGTTGTAACCCAGCTAACCCAGGCCTCACACCCCGGTCTGTTCGGGTCGTTGTAACCCAGCTAACCCAGGCCTCACACCCCGGTCTGTTCGGGTCGTTGTGACCCAGCTAACCCAGGCCTCACACCCCTGTCTGTTCGGGTCGTTGTGACCCAGCTAACCCAGGCCTCACACCCCGGTCTGTTCGGGTCGTTGTGACCCAGCTAACCCAGGCCTCACACCCCGGTCTGTTCGGGTCGTTGTGACCCAGCTAACCCAGGCCTCACACCCCGGTCTGTTCGGGTCGTTGTGACCCAGCTAACCCAGGCCTCACACCCCGGTCTGTTCGGGTCGTTGTGACCCAGCTAACCCAGGCCTCACACCCCTGTCTGTTCGGGTCGTTGTGTCCCAGCTAACCCAGGCCTCACACCCCGGTCTGTTCGGGTCGTTGTGACCCAGCTAACCCAGGCCTCACAGCCCGGTCTGTTCGGGTCGTTGTGACCCAGCTAACCCAGGCCTCACACCCCGGTCTGTTCGGGTCGTTGTGACCCAGCTAACCCAGGCCTCACACCCCGGTCTGTTCGGGTCGTTGTGACCCAGCTAACCCAGGCCTCACCCCGCTCTGTCGGGTCGTTGTGACCCAGCTAACCCAGGCCTCACCCCGCTCTGTCGGGTCGTTGTGACCCAGCTAACCCAGGCCTCACCCCGCTCTGTCGGGTCGTTGTGACCCAGCTAACCCAGGCCTCACCACGCTCTGTCGGGTCGTTGTGACCCAGCTAACCCAGGCCTCACCCCGCTCTGTCGGGTCGTTGTAACCCAGCTAACCTGTAAACTGTTCTCCATGTTCAATTCATCAGAACTAAGAAAGTCTGATGGGACGCTGGCGTTTTGTCGCCGCTCTTCAACCGTGACAAAAGCCGCTTTTTAAGTGTCTTTTCAGTGCTTCTTGTGCTTTTTCCCACAACTGGACAACGCAAACATCTCCCTTCTGTGTGGATCGTTATTTCAGTGTGTGGTTTTGGAGATTTTTGGACCCCTGCTGTCGATGTGCTGTCGCTACTGTCGTCTGTCACCGCTCAGCTGTTCGTCGACTGCTGGCCGGCTTTCCAGCCGGGTGTGCAGCGATCGATCGGTTTGCCCACTCTCTGTGTCCACTCGCCTGTGTGACAACCTTGTCCGCCTCCCGTGCGTGGACTGTTGGATAGCGGGGCTGCCGCACAAGTTCGTCTCCATACTGTGGTGGTGACGTTAGCCATCGCTAGCCACCGCTAGCCCCTGCTGCTAACCAGGATGGGGACACTGCTACAGTACTCCTCTGCGAGGCTCCGTGAACTCGTCAGCCACTCCATCCCCCACTCCATCGCGGTGATTATATCTCTCTGTCTGTTGCGTCGCCCACGGTATGTCCACCGAGGATCTCGACGTACGTTTATCTATTCAGAATCACCCATTCCCTCCATACTGTCTGTGTTCCGGCTTGCGTCTGCTGCTCCACTACGTCATCACAACAAAATCCATGTGCGCACCCGTTATCTCTGCCCACTGGTCTGTGTTGACAGTCAAGCCACTCCTCGCCAGCCCATGTCAGCAGCTTCATTCATGCTGTTGAATGCTCAATCCATCAACAATAAACCCGGACTCATTCATGACATCATCACTGAACGCCACATTGACATTTGCTGCATTGTTGAGACATGGCAAAAACCACAGGAGTTTATGGCACTCAATAAAGCCACTCCCCCAGGCTATGTATATATTCAGAAGCCTCGGTTAAAGGGTGGTGGTGGTGGGCTGGCTGTGATTCACCGGGCTGACATCCACACCAAGGAGGTGGCAGTAACCACTGCTACCTCATTTGAATGTGTAGCGTTCACACTGGCTGGTTTCTCTCAACTCCAGTTTGTGTTGGTGTACCGTCCACCTAAAAACACCAGCTCTGACCGGTCTGCCTTCCTGTCAGAACTATCTGAGCTACTCACCCCGGTCTGTGCCATGTCTCCATCTACGTACCTGCTGGGCGACATGAACTGCCACGTGGATTCCAGCAGCTGCACTTTCGCCAATGAGTTCATGTCACTGTTGGAATGTTTTAATTTCAGTCAACATGTGCGTGACCCCACCCACAACAGGGGTCACACCCTGGACTTGGTGTGCTCCACTGGCACCCCTCCCACCGACCTGCAGTGCCTGGATCTGGCTATCTCGGACCACCATGCCATTGCCTTCTCTGTTCCTGCCTCTCTGCCCAGGCAGCGGCCAAAACGCACCATCACCTTCCGGAACATTAAGGCTGTGAGTGCTCCAGCCTTATCCACCCTGATTGTGGGCCACCTAGCAGGGATCTCCACTGACCCCTCTGATGGTGACCTGGTCTCCTCCTACAACACCGCTCTCATCCATAGCCTGGACTCTCTCGCTCCCATCAAAACACAAACTGTCTCATTCAACCGTCCTGCTCCCTGGTTCACTCCTGAGCTCCGGGCCATGAAGTCCACTGGTCGACGGCTGGAGAGGCTTTACAAAAAATCTGGCCTCACCGTCCACCATCTGGCCTACCTTGACCATGTGAAGGATTACAAGGCCGCTCTCTCACGATCCATAACCCAGTACTACTCCACCCTTATTGGGTCCCAGGAGAACCACCCCAGAAATCTGTTTTCCACAGTGAACAAGCTTCTCAACCCTCTCCCCCCCATTCCAGCCTCCGTGACTCCGACCTCTGCTCCAGTTTCCTGGACTTCTTCCAAGAGAAGGTGGATACCATCCATCGGCAGCTCCAGACATCCGCCACCTGTCTGCCAACACCTCTGCTGCAGGACATTGCTCCCTCAGCCACGTGTCCCCCGTTCACCTCCTTCACTCCAGTGGAAGAGTCTCTTACCACCGAGCTGGTCACCAAGGCCAAGGCCTCCAGTTGCTCCCTGGACCCCATGCCCACCACGCTGGTGAAAGCCTGTCTACCAACCCTGGCTCCCATCATCACCAACATCATCAACTCCTCTCTACTATCCGGTACGGTTCCCACCAGTTTCAAAACCGCCTCTGTCACCCCCATATTAAAGAAGCCTGGTCTGGACCCTGCTGACCTCACCAACTACCGGCCGATTTCCAACCTCCCTTTCCTCAGCAAGACCTTGGAGAGGGTAGTCGGCGCACAGCTCCAGCAGCACATGTCCGACCATAGCCTCTTTGAACCCTTCCAGTCTGGTTACAGAGCGCGCCACAGCACTGAGACAGCCATGGTCAAAATTACCAACGACCTCCTCATGGCAGCTGACTCTGGCAAGATCAGCATCCTCATCCTGCTGGACCTCTCTGCAGCCTTTGACACAGTCTCTCACTCCATCCTCCTCAACCGCCTCTCTACACACCTCAACATCACCGGATCTGCGCTCTCCTGGTTTCACTCCTACCTGTCCAACCGCCTACAGTTTGTCTCCATGCATGTTTCCACTTCCCACCCAGCCCCAGTTCACCACGGTGTCCCTCAGGGTTCCGTACTCGGTCCAATCCTCTTCACCATATACATGCTCCCGCTCGGCCAGATCATCCGCAAGCACGGCCTTGATTTCCACTGCTACGCTGATGATACTCAGATCTATCTCAGCACAACACCCACCACTCCGCTCCCTCCACCCGCCATTGTCAACTGCATACTCGAAATAAAGACCTGGCTGACCACCAACCTACTTCAACTCAACAGCAAGAAAACTGAGCTCATGCTCATGGCTTCCAAGGCGCTACTTCAGAAGATTGGTGATTTCATCCTCCAATTCGATGGTTCCTCCATCTCCCCATCCTCCGAAGTGCGCAACCTGGGCGTCATCCTGGACTCCACCCTTTCATTCCAAACTCACATCAAATCCGTAACTAAGTCAGCCTTTTTTCACCTGAAGAACATCTCCAGACTCCGTCCGACACTCTCTGATTCCGTCGCAGAAACCCTCATCCATGCCTTTGTGTCCTCCCGCCTAGACTACTGCAACGGTGTCCTGTTTGGACTCCCCAAAAAAGACCTGGACCGTCTGCAGTATGTCCAAAACTCAGCTGCCAGAGTGCTGACCCGGACCAAACCCTGGCAGCACATCACCCCCACCCTCGAATGCCTCCACTGGCTTCCCGTCAAAGACCGCATCACCTACAAACTCCTCCTGCTCACCTTCAAAGCTCTCCACGGACTAGCCCCCCAGTACCTGTCCGACCTCCTCGAGGACTACATCCCGGCACGTACACTGCGGTCTTCAGACCTTGGGCTCCTCACCGTCCGTCATGGGAAAAGGCGGTCCCTCGGCGACAGGGCCTTCAGTGTGGCTGCCCCTGCACTCTGGAACTCTCTGCCCTATGAGATTCGCCAAGCCAAAACTTTGGACTCTTTCAAGTCTGCACTGAAGCGACACTTGTTCATCCAGGCTTTTGGAATTTAATTATGTTTTGTTGTGTTGTAAAGCGCTTTGGGTTTCTTGAAAGGCGCTATAAAAATGCAAGTTATTATTATTATTAACCCAGGCCTCACACCACGGTCTGTTCGGGTCGTTGTGACCCAGCTAACCCAGGCCTCACCCCACTCTGTCGGGTCGACCAACTTGCCACCGTACAGACTTCCTGTATCGACACGCCCCTGAGTAGGGCCCAGGAAGTCGATACCCCTCTAGTGGAGTGTGCCTTAAGGACTTCTGGAAGCTCTATACACTTACTACTGTAAGCGCTGCGTATAGCCTCCACTATCCACTGGGAAATAAGCACCTTGGTGATAAGTCACTGGGAATTCCATGCCACAAACAGTTGACTGTGCCCCCTCCTAGAGGGGGACATCCTGTCTTTGTACAGCCTCAAGGCTCGAACCGGGCAGAGGCTGTTCAATCTCCTATCCCCTTCCGAGTTGAAAGAGGGTGAATGAAAGGTCACCAGGTCAACTGGGGCACAAGGAGCGAGGAAATTCTTGGGTATAAATGTCGGGTTCGGTCTTATGGTCACTCTGGAATTGTCGTCGTTGAACCGCATGCACTCTGGACTAATCGAGACGGCATGTAGGTCACTTACCCGTTTAGCACTCATGAGAGATCTATTAGTAACGCAGTCTTCAAAGTGAGGTGTTTAAGCCCCAATGCTTCTAGTGGTTCGAAGGGTGCCTGTGTGAGGGCATCGAGAACCAGTGTCAGATCTCAAGGTGGCACCAGGGGTCTCGAAACCTGGTGTGGACGTGACGCCCTTTTCATGAACTGATGTACCAATGGCTGTTTCCACACGGTTTCCCCGTTAAAACCAACGTGGCATGCCGTGATGGCTGCTAGGTTGAGTTTCACCGATGCAAAGGATTTTCCCTCGTCTAGGAAGCTCTGCAGGAAGGTTAGGATGACTGCTACAGGGGCCTGGTAAGGGACCACGTTACCAGGTCTCCTAGAGCACCAGCGTTGAAAAACACGCCATGCAATGTCGTACTTGTCTCTGGTTGACTGTGCCCTGGCACGGGGAAAAGTTGTAGTGCTTGAGCGAATGAGCGCGAGACGTCACCGCGCCACACATACCCCTGGGCGCGATGACATCACAAGGCATAAACCCATCTACTATCATTATGGGAGTTTATTGTTGTTCTGTTGTCTCACGCCTGGAAGGCGTGTTCCCACAGTGAATTACTGAGCGAATGAAACTAAGACGAAAAATGTTCGTCGACTACCTTTTTCCACTGAGGAACACTAAATGGAAACTAAATAAAAACTAAGCTATGATGACTAAAACTAAGACTAAATGTATTGACGATTTCATCAACAAATAAAAACTATAGACTAAAATGTTATAGGGACTAGTGGACAAGAGATACAGTATAAGTCATTTATTTTACACTTTTACACTCGCTGAAAATAGCCGATCTACAAGCTCACAACACGTCACAGCTTCTAGATCGGCTATTTTCAGTGTAAAAACAGTCGTTACGACGGCAATTAAGGCCCGCCGAAATACATTTTAGTCGACTAAATCAAATGTAGATTTAGTCGACTAAAATCATAGGATAGCCAACTAAAACTAGACTAATAGGCAATTCACACTGAGACGGACTGAATCCGTTTCATTGGAACCGTTTCCGAATACGGTTGCCTGGTCCCCGGTGGCCATGATTCACATTGCCCGAGATTCAACTGCGCAGTGAGCGATCCCGGGTACACTTGCATAACACACTTTGATCCTCCAGGTGTCTGTGTGCTTGATGGCTGGCGCACGGACACCTACCTCATCAACTATGCGACATTATTGATCCCCGTCTCAAATAAATTCAGTGTACATTGCATTGCAATGCCTCTTTGCCGTTACTTCACTGTCAGCCTGTTATTCGCTGTGTCAGTCAGTTCTGTGCGCCAGTGTGGTCTTTGCTTAGTTCAGTTAGTTGTTTGCTATGGATCCTACTTTAGCATTATTATTATTTTTACTTTGGAGACTACGCCAAGCCCAACAAGAGCCAACATCCTATATTAGCTATTTACATGTAGTCCGCAGAATCAGATCGTGCGTACTGCGCGTATACGCAGATTCAACAGGAGACAGGCGGCGTTGAGAAATACGTTTGTGTCCAAACTATTTGCTGACTACTACTCGCGCTCGACAACAAGGTGAGAAACCTACGAGTTGTTCACCAGAAAATTGTATAAATCCCTTCAGATGCAACTTGCAACCATCTGAATCATTCCAGCCCTATTCTCTAGAAACTAGGAACTAGAAAACGATATCACATAAAAGAGCTGTGGCGATATCCGAGCACTTAAAAAATACAAGAGGGGGGATATAAAATCAGAGTAGGCCTACTTTATTACATGTTAAAACGCCAATGTTCCGACTCCTAAAGTGCATGTCTTCATCAGGGCATGAATGAAGCACACACACACACACACACACACACACACACACACACACACACACACACACACACACACACACACACACACACACACACACACACACACACACACACACAGCAGGCCGAGCAATCAGCATTAGTGTGGAAACACACAGATCCGTGTAATAGCACATGAGTAATAACACAAGAAAACCAGATAAACAATCTATCAACATATTTAATTTGATTGTGTTGCTCACGTGAGCAACACACAATAGACACTTTCCACACTAATGCTGTGTGTGTGTGTGTGTGTGTGTGTGCGTGCGTGCGTGTGCGGCGCACGCACTTCATTCATGCTCTGCAAAGACTATTTAGTCGGAAAATGTTGGCATTTTAACATGCAATAATTAAGTTGGCCTACTCTGATTTTATATCCTCCCTCTCATTATTTTAATTAATAGTGCTCTGATCACCCCTCTTTCTTGCCCCTTTGATCCTTGAAACACAAACCATACTTTCTTTAACTTTTGTACCGCCAGTCCGCCACTGAGCACCTTGATTTGTTTAAACTAGAAAACTACTTCTACACTATTCAAAATATTAAGTATTGATGACATATTAACATAGTTTATTTCTACTTCAGGACAATTTGGGTTGAAGAGAGGTCTAGGGCATGGTGGCAGCTTGTCCTTACATCCTGGGGAGATCGGCATGAGTGGCAACAACATTTTCGGATGAAGAGGACCACCTTCATGGAGCTGTGTGACATTCTTCGGCCACATCTTGAGAGGGATACAACCCATTTCAGGTGTCCTGTTTCTGTGGAACACCATGTGGCCATCTGCATTGTGAGTCTGTCGACCAACACATTACACAGAGTCATAGCCCATTTATTTGGTGTTGCCATCTCAACAGCGTGTGAGATCACCAATGAGGTCGTAGAGGTAATTGTGGAAACAATGCTCTCACAGTACATCAAAACACCATCCGAACCGGAATTTAACACCATTATCCAAGGTTTCCGCGAATGTACTGGTTTCTCACACTGTGGAGGGGTTATTGATGGATCACATATTGGGATGAGGTCAGCATCAAACACACCTGCAGATTACTACAACCGCAAGGGCCTTTACTCTGTCATTCTGCAAGCTGTTGTAGACCACCGGCTCAGATTCTGGGACATAAATGTGGGATGGCCAGGCAGAGTCCATGATGCTAGAGTTTTTGCAAATTCTAGTGTTTTTGACAGGGGTCAGAGTGGAACACTGTTCCCCAATCGCACAGACAGGATTGCAGGTATTTATTGTTATGCTTCTTCTCCTTTTTGAATATTATGCATTTTTCTCCTGTTATGATTTATTTGCTTAGATTTGTTTTTAAATTGCCATGTTCAAAATAACCATTTTAAATCAAATCAAATCAGGTGTAGATGTGCCAGTGGTGATGTTGGGTGATGCTGCCTACCCACTCCTCCCTTGGTTAATGAAACCCTACCCTGAAACCGGTGCTACTCCTGCCCAGAGAACTTTCAACTACCGACTCAGCAAGGCACGGATCACCGTGGAGAGGGCATTTGGCCGTCTCAAAGGACGATGGCAATGCCTGATGAAGAGGTACTGTAGAGCGTTCATCACCTAATGCTCACTCTGTAGGTTTATGTGCATTTTATTTCTATGCTATACCATCGAAGTGGATATACTGAGAGCTGGACCAGTAATGTGAAATAAACTGTTTATAAAGTATTCCCTCTGTTTGGTCATTCTACAGGTATGATTGCAACATCAAAAAACCTAAACGCCACCATCACAGCCTGCTGTATACTGCACAATTTCTGTACACAATGAGCCCTATGATGAGGAGGGGGATTTGGAGGCTAGTGCTGCAGATTCTGCAGACAATGATGAGGAAGACGAATTATATCCCCCTCAGGAAAACACACAGGCCAACGCCATCAGAGATGCCCTGTCAACTTTGTTTTCTTCCTGAACCCTACATGGGCGAAACTTCCCTTTTGAACATTCAGTTACCATTACAATAAATCCAATTCATCAGCAGTTTATCATGTGGACATTCCTTTTTTTCTTCACTTGATTATTTTTGCCGTTTAAAGAACTGTGGAGAAAAATTTAACTTTACGCTCTCAAGAGAAGTGTTAGAAAATGTAGAAGAATTGTCATTTTGCGCTTGCCTGTCATCTCATACCTGGAATTGTGGACAAAATCATATCCAACGACAACAAAATGGTAACGTTTTAGGTCTGCAAGGCAAAATATCATCAAATGGTGGTCCGTGGCTCAAATGCAGAAGAAATAATGGGCCTTGATGAAAATCACTGCTCTTGTGATTTGACACCAATAAGATTGTACAGAAAACATAATTGTTTTAGAACCAACAAAATGCTGGTCCATGCACCCATTTTATTTAGGTTTCCAAACAAAGGTTGCCATAACAAAAACATTAAAAGTGTCACAAAAATAAATTCTCAAAGCATCACAATGTGATGATTAAATAATGAATCACAGTATTAAACACAACAGAACTTAAGGGGCATGGCCTTATAAATAATATTCGATAATCATGCTAAAGGTGGGTATAGGTTGGAGATGGGCTTTCATCCTGTGTAATTTGACTGAGCAACTGCAGCATTCTGTGCATTACCGGTAGGCCTATTGCGTAAGCACTAGTCCTTACCCGTTCTGAATTTATGAACAGCAAATGATGTTCAGTGTGGGTAATGTGTTGTGATAGATCACATTACTGATAGGGGGGAACGGGGAATTGTTTACAGATGGTCTTGGGAAGTTAGGTTGGGAACAAAAGTAGGCTAATTAGTAGGCTACTGTAGTTTATTTTGCAAGAAAATGCTGCAGTACAATCATAAGTACACCATTGATAGCTTGGTATTGTGGCTGCTTTGGAGAGGTTATCCTTTAATATGAATAATCAGTTGGATAAATATGATTTGAAGTGGAACGTGTTTCTCAGTCATGTTGCAGGTCCTTTGGTGTGATCCATGGTCAGGCAATGCCCTTTTGCTTGTTTATTGTATTAATATACATAGTCCTTACCGGTTGTATGGACTATTGCCCCCCATAAATATATTTAATTGCTCTTCATTTTAACTTGTATAATATATTTGTGTCTTTTTTTTGTGAATAAAAACAGCACTATAACATGAAAGTATTTGTATAAATGCATGGTAGGGAAATGTTTTCATGGCAAGGACTGTACAATGTACACTTATTAGCCCACAGACGCCCATTTGAAAAGTATGAAAGACCCCAGTTTGACATGCAGCACAGAAAGTATGGGCTGTCGCACAGGTATTCCCAAATGTACAGTGTGGGTAATGTGATGTAATAGATCATATTATTGATATATGTATTTTGAGGAAGAATTGCTTTAATATAGACTTGTTCACTGGAAATGGAAAAACAGTACATCATAGTCATACATAGAACTGAAAGTCTCAAACAGTCATTGTCATGTTAGTAGTGTAGTAATTGCATTTATTTATGTACCGGTAGTTTCATGGGCAAATGTGGTTATTATGTATGTGGCTTGGCCCAGTGAAAAGGGAAATGTCCAGCAGTTCAGTTTGATGGTAATTGTGTTAATATTTCTTTGTATACAACATTGTTCATCTCGGTACGTTTGGTGTTGTCCTCCTCATTGATTAGCAAGATTCGGAGTTGCTGGGGGTTGCCAACTCTGCTTGCTGCCACATAGAGTTGTCGTGAGTGTGCGTTCAGCACACTCGCAATTGCGCTGGAGGGCGACGCGGCACACACATACACACACACACAGCGATGTATGGATAAATCACAGAGTTGGGAAATGCGCACGCAAGCACATAAAGAAGCAATGATGCACGGGCGTGCAAACGATTAAATGTGTTCAGATATGCAGCTGCTTACCTGCTTCGGTTTTCGGTCACGCGTGCGTTCAGAAAGTGCGGTGCGTTTTCTTTTTGGCATGATGCGTTTTTTGGGGGGTGATGGCAGAGTGTTCCAGTCCAAGCATGAGTCGGTGTTGTTTGTTGTTGGTGGAGTGGCCGAGTCTACAGACAGTGCAGAGTAGTTCACACACAGGTCACATCACACACAGGAGCAGTGAAAGGGGGAGGATCCTTCGGATGTCTGGCCTCTGTGCTGGTGGAGAAGTGTGACGATTATGACGTCACAGCAACTCGTGTGGTGATGTAAAAACAATATTTGTACAGTAAATATGACAGTTGCGTCGGTAAAATGTAGCCTAGCCGGATTCTGGGAGCGTGCAGATTTTTTTTGGCATGGAGAGTTGTGTGATAATAGTGTGGCTCGGTCGGAGATAGACCACGGATAAATAAACAGGTTTTTATTCACTAATAAATTCATTATTAATCTTATTGAAAAAATGGCTTCGTTAAGACCTCCATATTATTATGGTCAATGGCTGTGTGAAAAGCGATTGGTGCAGGCAATGAGGAGATACGGTGGTGTTTCTGACATTCATTCAGACATTGACTGAATTATAGTATGATGAGCAGAAGACATGGGGGGAGCAGCATGATGGTAAGCAGACTGGGGACATTGGGCAGCAGCATTGGGCAGCAGCTCTGCATCCCTGAAGGCTGGTGGGGTAGTGTAGTGCAGGGAAGATGGAGGTTGCTGTGAGGCGGTATGCTGCTGGGATGAAGGCAGCATCCTGTCAAACAGGCTGCCCATCATCTGCAGGAATGTGCCGTTAGACTCCCTCTGTGCCTGAACCCGGCGTTCCTCTACCTACAATTTAGGGATTTAGCAGACGCTCTTAATCCAGAGACATTTACAGTATGGACAACACAAATGCATAGGAATAGTATAGGATCATAAACCAGGAACCTGTCATCATTTCTAATATTCAAAAACAAAATCAATAGGCTGTACATTGAAACTATACACACACACACACTATATGATGCCACGTCAACAATGACCTGGCATCCATCTATATAGCCTTTGCATACCTCCATCTGTGTCTTCATCCAAGCATCAAGACTGTTGTTCTCCTGTTGCTGACGAACCTGTTCTGCCTGCATAAACTCTAAATGCTGACTCTGCTGCATATCCATGAAGGTAGTCATAATGCTGCTCAAATCAGTTTAGGCTTTCCTCTTCCTTTTGTTGAGAATTGTCACTGGTGTCGAATTGTCACTGCGTGTCTCATCTGAAGTGCCGGTCAGCATAAAAGTATGAAAAGACAAAAACATTAGACCTTTCAACTGCAATAGCATTTGATAGTATGCACAAAATTAACAAACTATTGATCAAAAATATTGTCAGCAATTGACAGGCAACCAGAAATTGTGTAGGAATCTTGGATGAATGATTCTCTTTCAGCCTGAGGTGTAAAGTAATTTATAGTTCTAATCCACCATATAGGCTAAATGAGACCGTTATTTTTACTCTAGCCTACATTTATTTGACAGCTTTAGTTTATTTAGATTTTATTTACATTATTCATATAGCCTATGTATTTTAGTCATTAATTTAAAGTGTTACATTAGTAATACATGGTAACATAAACTAAACCATATAAAGAAGCCAAATTATAAAAATCATACATTTATTATGGATACGGGCAAATGCTTGTGACCGTTCTAGTATACCTAGTTTAGATGCATTTTATACACATTTCACCACAAGATCTGCACACAAGTATCTCACAATGACAACATTAACGATAATGTGAAATACTACTATACCACTTGCTGCCAGACTAAACGGTCCTCTACTGCCCTCATCGGACGCGGGGTTGGGAGGTGGAGATGCTGCTGCTGATGATGATGATGACGACGGGTTGACGGAGTTAGCGGGGGTTGTGTGATGGGATGTGACTCCAGAAAGTCTGGGTCACTTGCTGGCTTGTGGCCAAGGATGCCGTCTACAGCATCGAACCACGGGAGTTTGTCCTTTTCGTCTGTTGAGCTGCCAGACTTACGCATCGCATCCTTTACTTTATGATACTGTGTTTTGATCCTCTTCACTTTGACACGGCATTGTTCTGTTGTTCTGTTAAACCCTCGCACGGACAAATACTCACTGATCACTCCATAGATTTCTGATTTTTTTTGTGTATTGTCTAACTGTGTTTGGATGTTTTGGTTGGCCCAAATTTCCAACAAACAGGAGATTTCTGCATTAGTCCAGAGCGTTCCTCTCGCCATGGTTGAAACGAATGGAAAACGTACAAAAAAAGGCTCAAATAAAGTTTCGAATGAGTTAGATAATTGCTTATAAGTCTGGCAGCTCAACAAACGAAAAGGACAAAAACACACAGCCCGTACAGCACTGCAGCAGTCGAATATAGGCCTACTTACTACCTGAAGCTGATCGAACTATAGGTACGGTAGGCTACATAAAGGCAGGCTCACTGCAGCGTTGCAAACGAGTAGGAAGATGTCTCACAAAGATGACATACCGGTATATATAGCCAAACCAAGTGACAGATCACAGCTGGGTCTCATTAATGCAATCAATTCACTCACAGTTTGTACAATGTAATACGTTTCACATTCAGTATTAAAGTATTTTTCATATTTTGCAGTTTACAAATTTATATTTTGTACCAAAATCCAAACTGTTCAATTACAAGAAAAATAATCAATAAAAGCTCTTCATTGAAGTTCCTTCATTCCTTTAGGGAACTCAGTGTTAAGCCTCTCTTTGAAGCAGAACACGGTCCCTGTCTCCACCTCTTCTTAGTGGGTGAACATTTTAGCGCTAGTGTTACGCGTCTTGCAGCGTCTGTGTCGGTTTTTTTTTATGACGCTTGGCTCGTCGAATAGAGATGATGTCACGTTCTAAAAAAAACAGTCCACTTCCTTCTTTAGGTATGCATGCATTCACATTGGAACGATCCGTATCTGAATACACTTCAACAGTCCAGAGACCCGCCCCCCATGCGGTCCCGGGGACGGTTGGGCGATCCGCTCCCGGGAACGGTACGCATCATTCACACTACCACAACATCTGCCAAGTGGTCCCGAGTGCGCACCCGGGACCATAGTGTGAATTGCCTATAACACAGCACTAAGACATTCCAGGTGACTAAAATGTGACTGAAACTTAAATTAAAACTATTGAAGAGACTATGACTAAAACTGCTGCCAAAACAACGCTGGTCAGCAGCTCACCTGGTCTCCCGGAGGGAGGTGGAGGGTGCAGTTAGCTGGCCAGTTTGTCGTGGATGTGTTGGGTGAGCGCTGGCAGATGTTATAACGCATTGCAACCGGGAAAGCATCTGTTTAATTTTTTTACTTTTTTTCCCCAGAAATGTCTTTTCTTTAGAACATTTGGGGTGTCTGTGGCCTAATACATATACTGTATGTATTAGGCACATATTGATGGCAGACTGCTGGGTGAGCACTGGCGCTTTGGCATGGGGGGGTCAGATCAACATGGAAGTGTACAGGTCAGATCATATGGAATGTCAGCATATGGAATGTCAGAAACATGTCAGCTCCATATTATGGAGATCTAAGCGTGGTAGCGGGGACATTCTCTTGAATGTACAGGGTTTGATGAGGGCACAGGTATAGGGCCAGGCCTTAATTCTCAGGCCTGTTGAGAACTCTTTTTTTTCCCGCCGGCTGCCGGGCAAGACTGCACTAATAACTTTGGGGCAGGCCCTTCTAGAGTTTGAATGGACAGGTATCGGTCAAAAGGGAGACATCGAAGAGGAAGGATGGATGGGGAAGGATCAACACAATTGTTGATCGTGCGTGCGTGCGTGCATCACTGTGGCATGATAGCTTGGCACATTTGCAACATTGAACAATATGTCATTAATATACCTTAGAGTTGTATAGAAATAATTAACAAAATATGTCCCACCCTTCTGTTTATCCTGCAACTGGAGGTCTAGAACTCGGACTTAATGTTAGGCTGAAAAAATACAGTACAGTACAACGCTTCACAAAGTTCAGAGGGTCTAAGTGGTTAAACTAAAGTGATATTGATTAAAGTATCCTGCGGCATGCACTTTGAGAAACCCTGTATTATGCAGTCTGGTCAGGGCTGGTCTTGCTGCATCTTTGCGAGGTTTTGTTTTTGTTTGCTGTTCTTTGTGTCAACCCCTGCATGATCATTGTGCAACCATAACATTATACACTCGAGGGGTGGGGGGCGTCATTATTGGCTGGTGCAAAGCATCTCATTCCCTATTGGCCAGTAATGACTGTAAAGCACACCCTCAGGTGTAATATTGCTTAATGAAAGCATTAGCTGGTGGTCCGTGCATGTTTGCTGTCCTGCTGAGAGGCTTTAGGTTTGAAACACAAAGTTAATCACATTCTCTTTAAAGGGTAAGACCACTTTTGTAGAGGTTTGGGTTGTTTTCTTACCTTAATATGGGCAAACTATTACATTCCATGAGTTATTTCGCTCCGTTGTGTTGTTTATTAGCAATTTAAGAAAATAATTGTACCCTGTTTCATGGTTTTAGTTAGTTAGTGTTTTACCTTGTTACTGTGATGTTGTACACTGTATTTTTCCTTGTTTCTTAGTTGCAGTTTTGCTTTACACTGTGAACCGTTATTTTGTAGTCCACCTGTGTTCCCCTTAGTTCCCCAGCCTATCCTTGTGTTGATTGTCAGTGGTGTTCACCTGTGTCTATAGTTATCCCATGTCTATAAGTTTGCCCTTGTGTGTTCAGTTCCTTGTTGTCAGTGGTTTTCTGTTCCTAGTGATTTCCATGTTCCTAGTGTTTTGCCTTGCTCCTAGTTTTTCCTTGTTTTCCTCGTACTCCAGTGTATGTTCCTGATTTTGGTTAATAAACCTCGTATTCGACCTGCCTGTCCTCTGCCTTTGTCTGCGCTTGGGTCCAACACCTGCCTGTCCTGAACCTTGACAGAAACAGCTCTCAAAGTCACTCTTTTAGCACATAAACGAACACAACAAAAGCTGATTCTGACAGTTTATGTCAGGAAAACTCATTTGTCTTGTTTTGACTAATTTGTGTAGACAGAAGATCCGGTAGGTATGCCTACGCCGACTGAATCACTGCTGTTTGGTCCGATCTGATTGGACCAAAACTGTACACCACTTCCTTATTGGAAACGACGGGCATGTAAACAAATGGATTTGATCTTGTCCGCTTGTCACAAAAAACATACACAATGGACGTGTTTGAGGGAGACACTTTAGAACAACTGACAACGCCTTTAAATCAGTGTACGAAGGACCACCACAGATAGTATATAAAAGGGCACCAAACATCAGATCGATGTTGGTGAGATCTGATCACAACCCCCAAACACCTCGTACCTTCCTGGACAAAAATGTCCGTACAGGCAATTTCAAATGTGGATCCTGTACACAGTGTAACTTCACCACAAAATGTGACACATTCAACCATCCACACACAGGCAAGGCCATCAAAATCAGAGGAACAATCACATGCTCAACAAACGTTATATACATGTTGACGTGCCCGTGTGGCCTCTCATATGTGGGACAAACCAGTAGAGCCCTAAAAACACGTATTAGTGAACATAGATCCAACATCAGAAACACCAATCCCAAAAGCCCAGTAGCCCAACACTTTAATAAAATGGGCCATGCCGTGGCATCGCTCCGATATGTGGGCATAGAGAGGGTGCAGCTACCACAGAGAGGTGGAGATATCCATAACCTACTCCTAAGAAGGGAGGCATATTGGACCTACACCCTCCGCACACTACAACCCCATGGACTAAATGAGGACTATGAGTTATCTGCCTTCCTGTAAATAGTGAGCAAGGACTTAACAATCAGATTCCCCTGTGTGAACTGAACTGCATGTTGACTCTTTATTTTTTATTTGTTTTGATATTTAAACTTATTTTGCATTTGTGAAGTATACTTCTCGGTATTTGTGTATTATCTGGGTTCGTCCACTTTAAATTAAATTAATCTTGATGGCTTTACTGGCTAAGGTCCAGAGAACCACTGATTGATCTTGAATGTTAGCCTTCATGTATCTCGTAACTGTCCCCCTTGATATTGTTCTGACTGATTAACACTATTTTGGAGCAGATTGCCCAAACTGTAAACTACTTTTGGTACCAAAAGCTTTTTAAACCTTAAATCTTAAAAACAAAAAATGCAAAATCTCAAATATATAAAAATATTTAAAAAAAATGTATTTATAAAATACTAAAACAGTCTGTAACAAGCAAAAATACCAGCAAGTTTGATTGAAATTGTCCTTTTGAAACTGTGTTGCTTTATTGTAAACTTGCTTGCTGTGGTGGTTACTCATGTTCATATTTATGGTTATATTTATTGTAATTATATTTATTGTCATGTCACTTATTGGTGTTAGTGAATCACCTGCCCATACAGTCGTCATCAGTCACGTGATGTGACGACGGGGTTTAAAGGGGAGTTATCACACATACTGCCGATTGTCACCTGATGAAGGCCGTTCACGGCCGAAACGTTGTGCCTTATTTATGGTGTATTGAATAAAAAGCAAACACCTTGGAGCAAACCTGTGTGCGGACTCTCCTCTCTTCACTGTACTTACCGTAGTCCAGCACCAGACAGGAACTGGATGTGCGCTAGCCACCTACCTTTTTATACTAGACACTTTAGAAGACACTTTAGAAGAAGTGTTTAAAGTGTCTGTGTCTGGGATTGCTCATATGCAAGGGTGCATCTCAAACAGCGTGGAGACTTCTGTTTACAAACGAAACCTCGCAAGACGGCCCGCGAGAGTTGGAAACGCCGTAGTACTGCTCCAGTCTATCTCCGACTAAAATACTAGTAACTTTATACATCTATCTTAAAAGACGAAAATAAAACCGCATGAGTTTTCCTGTCATAAACTGTCAGAATCAGCTTTTGTTGCGTTGGTTTTTGTGCTAAAAGAGTGACTTTAAGAGCCGTTTCCCCGTTACAATGGAAGTCAATGAGAGACTATTTGTATTTCTTAAATTGCTAATAAACAACACAACGGAGCGAAATAACTCATGGAATGGAATAGTTTGCCCATAATAAGGTAAGAAAATAACCCAAACCTCTCAAAAAGTGGTCTTACCTTTTACCACTACTGCTAAGTTAATAGATGCAATCGAAGTTGTGTAATTGTCCTTTACACCAGGGATTCACAACCCGTGGGTCCCGACCCCTCGGGGGGTCGCAAAATTATTTTGGGGGGTCCCCAAATTATTTTCCAAAAGAATTATGTTTTGTTTTTGTTTTGTTTTTTTAACTGAATGGCTGGAATATGGAAATGAAGAGTTTACATAGTACACATAGTACATGCATAAACTTTCCTTAATGATTATATCTGGTTTCAGTATTCAATTATGATATATTTTCTCTATTATAAGGTTATTTTTACAGTCCGTTTCTATTGGCGGTGGGGATGGGGGGCGGGGATCACGAGACATGGCCAAAGCATTTCAGGGGGTCCCCAGCCAAAAAGGTTGAGAACCCCTGCTTTGCACACATAGTTAGGTAAAGTTAGCTTAAGTTGTGGAAAATCTGCAAAGAAAATGCTTACCACTAGCTTTCTTCACAGATGTGTTCATAAAGGTGTCTACTATCACAGCCAAATTTGTTCCAACCCAACTCCCTTGGGCAACTTTGTGACAGCTGCTGAAAGTTGGAGTACCATTATCAACCAATATAAGGCACAGCATTCCAAATTGAATTATACTTTAAGTAGCATGTGACATGTCAAACTAGGGGGTTTTCATGATGCTGAATCCATTCCAAGAATCAGTTTTGCACGAAAATACTCCTTGGGCTAAATTCGGCCATAGCCACTTTCCCAAATGTGCCCAAATGTGCTGACCTCATCACATTTGTGATGACGGCTATGGACATTTTTAGGCAAAGGAGTGTTTTTTGTGCAAAACTAATGCTTGCAATGGATTTAGAATCTTGAAAACCCCCTAGTTTTTACATGTCACATGCTACTTATGCTACATGCTACTTTTTTGCCTTATATTGGTTGATAATGGTACGCCAACTTTCAGCAGCTGTCACACAGTTTCCCAAGGGATTTGGGTTAATTTTTCTGTGATAGTAGACACCTTTATGAACACATCTGTGAAGAAAGCTAGTGGTAGGCCTAAGCATTTTTTTTAAAGCTAACTTTACCTAACTAACAGGAGTACAGAGAGCATTGTAGGGTGACCAGATCCAAACTGTTCATTTGAGGGACAGAAGTATCGCTTGTGTGCATGGGACAAGTGGGACGGGACAGGACAGACATAGTTTAATATAGTAATTTATTAGGCTACTTAAGTTGCTATTAAACACCTTGATGTCATATTCGACCATATAGGCCTAATATTACCTATCATTTTGTTATTAAACCCCTCTGACGCCGCACATTTTGTTTTAAAATGATAATTTTCGTCATAGGTGATATGGCCGACTTGGTACTGTAGCCTAGGGGATATTTCTCATGTCATTTTAACATGCTTAAAAAAACACATTGTGCTGGAACAGAGACAACGAGAAAAGCAAAATATTAGGGCATGTGAACATTGATTGATTGATGCCTGCCAGTCACAATGTCGGACAGGGTCTGAATTTGTGGAACGCCTGAAAAGTCTTGGAAATGAGGGAAAGTCCCACGCAATGGGGGGCATCTTGTCACCCTGTAGTATTAGGTGTCAGCTTGTTGTTATGTGTGTTTTTTTCCATTGTGGAGGACCACAATGGAAACGAGCCCTATAGGACTTTATTGTTTTTGAGCAGCACTAACCGCTCCAACGTGTTAAGCTGACTAAGCAACGTGTCAAGCTGACTTCAGGTCATGACTGTAGTAAGGCCAGGTACCAAACAAGCTGACTTCAGGTCATGACTGTAGTAAGGCCAGGTACCACACAAACTGACTTCAGGTCATGACTGTAGTGTAGTAAGGCCAGGTACCACACAAGCTGACTTCAGGTCATGACTGTAGTAAGGCCAGGTACCACACAAGCTGACTTCAGGTCATGACTGTAGTAAGACCAGGTACCACACAAGTTGTACTTCAGCTCATTAGAGATGAGTCGGTCATGAACGAACGAATCAAAATAACTAGTTATTTTTGGTGAACGAAACCGATCCGGTCACTTCCGTGAACGATCCGTTCAAAATGCAAATGACGGGGAATCGCCCGGCTGCTCTTCTCATTCAGTGCGAGGCTGCGAGCCGGAGGGTGCAGGGCGGGGCGGTGCTCTCTGTCTCCAGGGCTCTCACAGCGCACAACAGTTGCATAGGAGAAGTGGGTGGTGACTGGTCATACGATACGACCGAAAGACCAAAATGCATATTTCGTTCTTCGTTCAAAGTGGGTCGGATCGGTCATACTGGTACATTGACCGAGCTAGGAGACCGAAAGACCGAAATTATTCGTTCTTCGTTCAAAGTTTCGTTCTTCGTTCAAAGTGGGTCGGATCGGTCATACTGGTACATTGACCGAGGAGACCGAAAGAACGAAATGCATATTCTTCGTTCAAAGTGCTGTAACAGTATAACCGACCGGGAGAAGGGGGTGGTGACTGAACGAAGTGCTGTAAACTAACTGTGAAGTGTGTACGAATGACTGACTTGGGTCTGACATTGTCTAGCATTGGAAACCCATACGTTTTTATTTTGCAGAAGGAAAGACCGACGAGTCTATATAATAATGCATGACTGACTGACTGAATGACTGATTGTATTTGTAGCCCTCTGGTTGCAAATACAAATACTACTTGCAAAGTTGCAAGTGCAACAAACAACGTCATGATGATTAACTTAGAAACATTAAACTTTGATTGATTGATTGAAATATGTATTAACAGTTTGCAGAATTACTTGTTTACAAGAGGGTCCACGGTGGACTTATTCATGCTCCCCTGTGACGTCATGGCAGCCAAGTCTGTGGACTTTTAATGCTTGCTTTATTGATTGTCACTCTTTGATGAATTGAACAATGTGGACTACCTTGTTCAATTCATCAAAGAGTGACAATCAAACAATAAAAGTGACTGGTTATTAAATTAGCTCTCTTCTGTTTAAATGTACTAATATAAAGATTTGTATGGTGATATATTATTATTATTATACTATTATGGTGAAATTATATCAATGGAAAATAAACAGGCTAATACATACCAAAAGATATATAGAGTATTTAATGCTATAAAAACATGAAAATAGATTATACTAATAGCATTAATAGCATACAATTCATATTACCATAATTGGTTAGTATAGATTAAATATAGGAGGGGCTCAATAACCATGGAAACTAGGATGGAGGGTAGAGAAATGGAGTTAATCAATGATAATATTAAATTTGTGGATATAAATTATATATTTCCCCTAAAATATCTTAGTTTTACCAACATTGTTAATGTGAAATAGTTTCAATATGCTTATTTATTTAAATTGTGATAATTGCTATAGCTATTGGAGCTCTGGTGGTCCCAGAAGACAGGGGATGTAAAGAGGAAATTATGCCCGGGTAGAAGGCATCATGCCTGGGGGTGACTGGGAGGAGTGACTGGTGTTGACATCGCGGATCGTCAAAACGGAACAGTTAAAAACACCTCCATTCAGTTTCATTGTAACTGAGATTTTCGATCATAATTCATAATTTTTTAATACTGTATTTAGCTATAACGAGCGCAAATGTTCGATGCTAATTGACAGTGCTAGTCTGTTACTACCATAGACCGCAGGGGAAAAAATGGCTACTCTCAACCGCACAAGAGGAGATTAGACCCCATCCCTCTCAGAGTAAATCCCATAGCCTGGAAGGACGATCGGCCTGGCTCGGCCAATGATTGAACGACTCGTTCAAGTGACTGGTGGGTCCGTGCCATAGAGTATGGTCCGTACGGGAGATCCTATAGTACAGGACAGAAATGAACGAAATGAACGAATCATTTTAGTGAACGAACGAACGACCGATCCGTTCACTGAAAAGAACGAAAGTTCCCACCTCTACAGCTCATGACTGTAGTAAGGCCAGGTACCACACAAGCTGACTTCAGGTCATGACTGTAGTAAGGCCAGGTACCACACAAGCTGACTTCAGGTCATCACTGTAGTAAGGCCAGGTACCACACAAGCTGACTTCAGGTCATCACTGTAGTAAGGCCAGGTACCACACAAGCTGACTTCAGGTCATCACTGTAGTAAGGCCAGGTACCACACACACTGACTTCAGGTCATCACTGTAGTAAGGCCAGGTACCACACACACTGACTTCAGGTCATCACTGTAGTAAGGCCAGGTACCACACAAGCTGACTTCAGGTCATCACTGTAGTAAGGCCAGGTACCACACACACTGACTTCAGGTCATCACTGTAGTAAGGCCAGGTACCACACAAGCTGACTTCAGGTCATCACTGTAGTAAGGCCAGGTACCACACAAGCTGACTTCAGGTCATCACTGTAGTAAGGCCAGGTACCACACAAGCTGACTTCAGGTCATCACTGTAGTAAGGCCAGGTACCACACAAGCTGACCCACTCATGTGGGGGAGAAAGGGTGACAGGGGTCAATTTTACCGAAAACGAATATAGGCAGAGATGGTATAAGTAGCCTACGCCTACATTAATATTTGGAAAATGTTTCAGATGGAAAAAATAAAAAATAAAACAGAAAAATCTCAAAATGGGTCAGAAAGACCTAGAAGTGTTAAAAATCTAAAAACAGCAAAAGCAGCAAGTTAGCAACAACAAGCTCTGCGCCTCGTTTCATAGGGCGTTAATTTACAAAAAAAAAACCCTCACAAAATTAAAATAAATATACATAACACAGTTAGAATATGGAGATATAGGAGGTTTCTAGGACTATGGAAAGTCGTCTCCGCTGCAGTGTGTTGTATTGAGTTTTATTGTGTATTCATTCATTCATTCATTCATTCATTCATTCATTCATTCATTCATTCATTTATTTATTTAGGGTTCATTAGCTCCTCCGGGACACATTTGGCAGTATGGCCGCCACACACATGCAGGTCAAAGTGCTGTCATTTTGCATTTGTGTATTTATGTTAAGTATACATATCGCGTTTGGGGCCTCAGTATTTGGCTCGCAGTGTCCCTAGAGATCAATTGATTGCAATTGTGATGGTCAGAGAGCCTGTAAAAAAGCGTTCATTAAATAATCATCAGTCAGCTATGGATCCATGATTCAGATCTCTGGTGGTCACGCTGTCATAATAATATATGTAAGTGAACCATCTGCGACATGAATCATTAATCTGCTAATCATATCACTTCAAATGGCTGTGTGTGTGTGTGTGTGTGTGTGTGTGTGTGTGTGTGTGTGTGTGTGTGCGTGTGTGCGTGCGTGCGTGTGCGTGCGTGCGTGTCTGTGGGAGGTATTATGCAAGTGTCTGTATGTGAATGTGTGTTGTGGATTTAATCTAAGGGCTCACAACGCAGTTGTTGACGTTGTCAGGCCTCGATCCTTTATGAATTGAACTTGTGTATTTTACAGTTTGACTGATACCTTAAACCAAAAAATGTGGGGTTTTTTTACCAACTGGTAATAGCAAGCTGACAGTGTAAGCACACCTAATATTCCATGCATGCGCGGACAAAATAAGCTGTCTGCCGGCATCTTTTCCGTGTTTTTATTCAGCTGGTGGATGGAAATTAAGCTCCACCCACGCGGCAGATTGCCGCGTCGGCCAGATTCCCGGAAAAGCTTGCTTGGGTGGAGCTTCATTTCCATCCACCAGCTGTCTAAAAACCCGGAAGAGACCCCGGCAGACAGCTTCTTTTGGCCATGCATGGAAGTTCAGGTGTGCCCAGGCTGTGAGTCTATCATCAATGTGCAAGCTAGTCCTCTGGTCTAGCTGGTTTTCTCATTGGCTGATGTATGTGCCCACCGCAAATATGTCCGGGCGGACAGAGTTAAAGATCTATAAGGTTCCATGTTGTTATAATTTAGTTGGGGACCACCTGGAACCCCCTCAAGGTGTGGTGCATGTGTAAACGTCATGTATACACAGACCAGTATAACACAATACAGACCAGTATCTGTCGCATAATATTTAAGCAATACACCCTCTTTTGCCAACCCGGGAAATCATGGGTTTCTTTAATGTCTCTTAATCCAGAAATAATAGTATGTTATTTACCGTCCGTTGGATGTTTTTAGCATCAGTCGCTAGCCTCTGGTAGCTCCCATGTTGTGCAGTCATCGATTACCCCAAATATCCGCGCACACAAAAAAGTACAGTACTTAAGTAAAAGTACTTAGTTACTTCCCACCACTGATACAATCTTATACAGAACACATCTAATTGTCAACAGAAGTCTATATTCATGTGATTGCTATCAGTGTTAAATATACGACGACTGGATAGCTAATTAACAGACGAGTCTGGATATACGTCAATTATTAATATACACATACATTTTTAATAGTAGTAATTAACATCTTCCGTCAAATGATGTGATGTATTAAAATTGCAGTGCAGTTATTCAACTTTTGTTGATACAAAGACAATAATCTAATATGATTGTATACATCTTTCAATGAGCAGAGGCTCATTGAAAATTGAAATTGTGTTGAACACAAAAATATAATTATATTTGCATGGGCATTGATTGGGCAAACAATAAATGCATAGGTGGGGGGGGGGGACAAACAAGACGTTTTCATTGTGAATTCAACCCGCAAGGGTCAATTCTCTGGCTGGGCTGATCAAGGCGTTTGACAGGAGAAGGGGGAATAGAGGAAGGACGAATGATTAATTGAATATGGCATTAGCCAACGCCATGGGAACAGTCGCAGAATAGCCAGCCAGACGTGTTTGTTGACGGGCCGGCCCTGGCCTAGGTTCAGCTGTCAGCACCATCCTTGCTAAAGCAGAGAAAATAATATGGTTTGCGGTGAAGAATCATCCATTAAACCCATCCAGGACGGCTGGGAACCCCTTTTGGTGTTTTAAGGATTACCGTATTTAGTCATTGAAAAATAGCAGATCTACAAGCTCATATAGCGCGGTACCGAGTACCGCGATACGAGCTTATAGCTAGATCTGCTTTTTTTTTTTTTATCGTGCAAATGTGGAGCAAAGCTTTGAGTTTAATAATATATACTTTCAGAGCGTTTTTAACTACAATCTTTGCTTCTGTGGGGGTCCCTGGAACAACATATTTTCAGATGGTGGTCCGTGGCCAAATACAGATAATTCTGGGGGTCCTTGACATGAAAAAAGGTTGAGCACCGCTGACGTAGAAACAGATTTTTCTGAAAACTGTTTGGGCGGGAACGACTTTTGGTGTTAGCATTACGTTATGCTTTAGCTATTTAAAAATAGCAGATCTACAAGCTCATAGCGCGCCACCGAGTGGCGTGCTACGAGCTTGTAGGTCTGCTATTTATCGAAGAACGACTGACATAGAAACATAGCTTTTTCAGAAAACTGTCATTTTCAAACAGACATTTTTTTTATCTGATCTCAGGTCAGAATGGGTTAAGAATCGGTCTCAGGTCTAAATGGGTTCACGGTCTTTCAAGGATTGGGGTCTCAATGGTGAATGAAAGCACTGCATGTGGTCAGTGGAGGAAAGTACATTTATACTTTTTGAGGTACTTTTACTTTACTGGAGTATTTACTTTTAAGTAAAATAAATATGAGTTATTTTTCCACCAGCACTGGCAGTGGTGAAAAAAAAGCACTCATATTTTTTTTTGTGTTGGTTTATGGCGATTTAATGGTTTAATGCCAAATGTTATGTTCTGTCTCACATGCACAGCTGTGCCGTGGACTGGTTAATGTAAGGAGAGAAGGGTTCTCCAAGGAGCAGGCAGTTAACAGGCAGGGCGTGATAGCCCATAATAAGCCCCAAGGTGTCTGTTTATACAGTAGTACACACACGCAGGGAAATGGTATTCCTCCTTGTCTCTCCCTCCAGTGATGCTGGGAGAACCACATGGTCCACGTCCATTCACTGCAGTGGTATCATGACACCTGTTATACACCTGGCCTAGGGGTGCCAAGTGCACAACAAAAATACAGGGAAGACGCAGTATTCAAATGCAATATACATTTATTAAGTAACCAAAATAAGTAATCAACAATATTTGATTAATTTCTTCTATTGTATATTTGTATGTGCTTTTTATTTCTTTGTTAATGGTACAAGGAAAAAAAAATCAACTATTTTTGTATGCTATTTTTGACTAATGTATGTGACTTGAAAAATGTATAAAGAAACTTTGACCAAAAAAATAAAATAAGGAATCAAAGGTCAACTCAGGAGCAAACAGGTGAGGTGTGGAAATCAGTAATCAGTAGTGTAGTGCGTGTATGTACGAGTGAAATGTATGTGTGTGTGCGTGTTGTATAGTGTTAACAGAAATGATGGAAATGGTGGGAGAGGTGCAAAGGACAACAAAGGACTGGGGAGGGCGTCGGCACCGGGCCCAGGTGCCGGCACTTGACTGATTGTCCATCAACATCATTAGCTCTGCTCCCCAATCCTATGACACAAGGAGAAAAATAATTAGGATTAGCAAAGCAAATAAACTACAGAAACAATAATCAACTAATCAAAGTGTACTATAAAATATGATGCTACCAGACCACCTAAGATACCATACTATATAATATATAGACCTACCATACACCATGATATAGTAGGCTATAATACATCCTATACCATAATACCTACTACAGGGAACCGTCACACACCTCTCAGAACCTTAACCACTTTAACCCGGTCAATTAACTATATGGCGTTTAACCTGTTTAGACCTGATTGTAAAAAAAAAGACTTCTAAATCCTGACAGTTTTCTGAAGACAGTTTCTGTCAGTGGTGCTCAACCTTTTTCATGTCAAGGACAAAATATGTTGTTCCAGGGACTCCCCGAGAAGCAAAGATTTGAGTTCAAAACGTTCGCTCTGAAAGAATATATTCAAACATTTGGGCCACATTTTCACGATTTTTCAAAAATAGCAGACCTACAAGCTCGTAGCGCGGCAGTCGGTGCCACGCTACGAGCTTGTAGATCTGCTATTTTTCCATAGCTCGAGTAAAACATAATGCTTAACACACCAAAAGGGGTTCCCGCCAAAAATTGTTGATATTAAGAACACTTCCTGAGACTCTGGCGTATATTAGCACTGCTGGTGTTGTGACCAAAGCCTGCGCACAACCTCTCTATATCCGGGGTGCCGTCCTTCACATAACAGGATTAAAATGTCCTTGACGTACTGTTACTGTATAAACCAAAAATAGACCAGGCAGAGTACCTACTACATTACATATAGGCTTAACCAAAAATAGCAGATGTAGAAGCTCGCAGCGCGGCACGAACATCTGCTATTTTGAAATAGCGGTTTTGTACGTGGGGAAATGGTATAAAATGGTAAATGGTGCATTTATATAGCGCCCTTTATCCAAGGCGCTTTACATAGATGGCAGAGGAAATCATGCAAGGCACCAACTAGCACATCAGGAGCAATTAGGTGTTCAGTGTCTTGCTCAAGGACAACACTAACTCTGGGGGAGCCCGGGGTTCAAACCGGAAACCTTGCGGTTGCCACTGTACCCCTGAGCCACTCGCTGCCCCCATACACGTAATGATAGGAACAGTCAGAATGAATGCCACAGACGAAAAACAGTCTAAGTCCACACTATTGATCCATAATGTATAAATGATAGATAAGGGTTCAGGACAACGAGGCCTTTTCGTGGAGGGGTCAGAATGAAATTTGGACTTAGACTGTTTTTTGTCTGTGGTACTATTTTGAAGACTTCAAAAGACAATAGAAAGTTAACGGAATTTTGAAGAAGCCTTTTTGAAAAGAGTGTCTCAGGGATCAGTTTACATGTTTTAGAGAGTGTCTCAGGGATCAGTTTACATGTTTTAGAGAGTGTCTCAGGGATCAGTTTACATGTTTTAGAGAGTGTCTCAGGGATCAGTTTACATGTTTTAGAGAGTGTCTCAGGGATCAGTTTACATGTTTTAGAGAGTGTCTCAGGGATCAGTTTACATGTTTTAGAGAGTGTCTCAGGGATCAGTTTACATGTTTTAGAGAGTGTCTCAGGGATCAGTTTACATGTTTTAGAGAGTGTCTCAGGGATCAGTTTACATGTTTTAGAGAGTGTCTCAGGGATCAGTTTACATGTTTTAGAGAGTGTCTCAGGGATCAGTTTACATGTTTTAGAGAGTGTCTCAGGGATCAGTTTACATGTTTTAGAGAGTGTCTCAGGGATCAGTTTACATGAGAGAGTGTCTCAGGGATCAGTTTACATGTTTTAGAGAGTGTCTCAGGGATCAGTTTACATGTTTTAGAGAGTGTCTCAGGGATCAGTTTACATGTTTTAGAGAGTGTCTCAGGGATCAGTTTACATGTTTTAGAGAGTGTCTTAGGGATCAGTTTACATGAGAGAGTGTCTCAGGGATCAGTTTACATGAGAGAGTGTCTCAGGGATCAGTTTACATGTTTTAGAGAGTGTCTTAGGGATCAGTTTACATGAGAGAGTGTCTCAGGGATCAGTTTACATGAGAGAGTGTCTCAGGGATCAGTTTTTTGCGCCTTCCGAAACTGCGTCCCTTTCGTGACCCAAAAAGGGGACGGGGAAGAGAAGGAGAACAGTTCTAATTCATTTTCAATTAACTCAAAAACTTCTCTGGGTAATAATTTAGATAACAAACTTGTTATTTCAATTAACATTTATTTCAGGCTACAGCACTATTAAACCTGACACAGTAATGAGTTTGAGCACACCCGTATCATTACAACTTCAATAAACGCCATCACTACCCATGGCAAATTTAACAAATGAAGACTTAATGACACTGGAACGGTCGTGTCTAATTTGCCACGCATCAACTTTAATAGACTGTAAACAGCGCCCATTTATGATTTAATAAGATCAAAGGGAACACGTTGGGATTAAATCTCCCGCTCGGTAGACAAGGGGGTTCAGGCAAAGTTGAACAAAAACAAACAAACAAAAAAGAAATGTACATAGAGGTTTCATTTTTTTTCGTCTTTCTTTTTGAGGTGTCATGACCTCAATTACAAACAACCTGAACTTTGAACATTCAGTGGATTTTCTGTGGCCTGGGTTTTATTTGAGTTGCAATGGAAACAGGCAAAATACATTTATTTTTAAGTCACCAGACCTTTAAGTAAAAGTATCAATACTGCACTGTAGAAACACTCAGTTTCAAAATTTACTTGAGTAAAAGTACAACAATGTTGTACTCAAAGAACCAAAAGTGAAAGTATAAATGTCCCATTTCACAAGCTAAAAATGTATACAAATGTTTTGAAGACGCTAAATGTTTGTAGGGCTGCAGGTGTGGCCCCCCCGGGCCGCCAGTCGCCCTTGTATGCTACTGTACGTACTTCAGAAAGTGTCCCCCCACTCTGTCCCCCAGGTGTCAGGCATGGCCGATCTTTCTTGACCCAGAGTTGCCCATGGGTCAACATTAATGTCCTCCGGTGACCGCAACTCCTCCTAGTGAAAATGACACGCCATATGCTAGCGTAGCGGTGTAATCTCTCACCCTCCTGACCTAATGGTATAGCATCATCTCTGGCGGGGTGGAAAAACCAGACGCCGTCTCTGCGCGACGCATAAACAAGATGAGCTTTGATACGCTGCACGAACGCTCACCTACTGACACTATAGTACCCTTGGCTGGTTCAACAGACATCCTGTCTACGCCGGGGGAAGGTCACGGGGCAAGCTCGTCATGGCCGTTTCCGGTAACAGCTTGCCAGGTGTGTGCCTGTGTGTGTGTGCGTGCGTGCGTGCGTGCGTGTGTGTGCGTGGCTGCGTGCAAACTCCTCATTGCAATTAGAACTGCAGACTCACTCCCAATCTTCCGCCGTATAGTTTGAAAACTCACCTCTTCACACTCAGCACCAGCCTCGACGACCTTGCAGTCTTCATAGCTAAACTATGTAATAATTGTGAAAGCATGTCATGTAGACGGATGCCACGTCATTATTGATATGGCATTCTATAGCATTCTATAGTGTTTATAGAGGATGGGTTCTTTGTAGTTTCATTATGATCCTAGGTGACTAATTCTATGCATGTGCTGCATGTGTTGTTCTTGCTTATTGTAAGACGCTCTGGATTCAGAGCTAGATGCCTGAATTGTAAATTGTCATTTTCGTGCATGTGTGTGCATGTGTGCGTGCGTGCATGCGAGTGTTGGAGGCGGTCGGTCCCTACCAACTGAATGCAGATAAGAATTATGTTATTATGGCAAATAAATAGGCATTCTCACTAAACTTGGTCTTGGGTCATTGTCATCACCAGACAGACAGACAGACAGACAGAGGGACAGAGCCAGTGGAAAAGGAAAGGCGGATAATAACCCGTTCAGACCTGAGGACGATTCTACAAATGTCTTCTAAATCTTGACAGTTTTCTGAAAAACTCCATGTTTCTATGTCAGTGGTGCTCAAACATGTCAACGACCCCCAAACATATCTGTAATTGGCCACGGAACTCCATCTGAAAATAAGTTGTTCCAGGGACACTCCTAGAAGCAAATATTTGAGTTAAAAGCGTTCGCTCTGGCCCAGGCCGTAGCGTAACGGTCTGGGCACCGGACTGGTAATCCAGTCGCAGTGTGCCGCGGGTTCGACTCCCGGACCCGACACGGCCTTTACTGCATGTCTTCCCCCATCTCTCTCCCGTTTCCTGTCAGCCTACTGTCTGTCCCTTCAAAAATCAATAAAAAGGCGTAAGCTGATAGAATATATATATTCAAAGATTTGCGCCGCGTTTTCACAATGTTAAAAAAATAGCAGATCTACAAGCTCGTAGCGCGGCACCGAGTGCCACGCTACGAGCTTGTAGATCTGCTATTTTTCAACATCTAAAGTATATAACATAATGCTTAAAAAAACACAAAAAGGGGGTTTCCCGTCCTGAATGGGATAATCATTGTGTATTTGTGTCGGTGGGAGTTCTGGCAGAGATGCGGTTCTGATATGATGACTCAGACCTGCAGCAGATGGGCCTGCATCCTGTTTGGAATGTTCTGTTTGTTCAAAGCTGGAGCGGAGACCAAATGCATGGCAGCAAATACAGTACAGTAGCAACCAGCCATGTTTTTGTTTCTTTCTTTGTTTGTTTGTTTGTTTGTGTTTTTGTTATCTTGTTCCATTTTGCAGTAATTTTCTTAAAAGACCACTTCACCACTTTTCAACCTATCTTATAGACTACTAGGTCCTCACTAATAATCATGATAAAATGGCACCATTTTTTTCTACTCAGTCTGTGTATGTGGGCAGTTCAGAAACCTGTCCACCATGCAGTGACGTCATCGCTGGGGAATCCAAGCTAATAGAAACTGCAGGCTTTCTAGTCCTGAACAGTTGCAATGCGTAAATGGAAGCCATCGTTCTCACGATAATAACAATCTAAACATTCTTGTAAAAAACATTGTTTAAAAAAATAAAATCTGCTGACGATGATGTCACTGGTGGACGGGTTTCTGAACTGCCCACAGCCCCTGCTATGAGACACAGACTGAGTAGAAACAAATTGTGCCATTTTATCATGATTATTAGTGAGGTTGAAAAGTGGTGAAGTGGTCCTTTAAGTAAGTAAGTAAGTAAGTAAGTACATTTTATTTATAAAGCACCTTTCTTAACAAGGTTACAAAGTGCTGTACAATGAACACAATAAAATCAATCAAATTAAAACAAGACAGTGTAATAATACAAGGAAAGATATAGTACAACAAGCAATAAAAACATAATCAAGAAGGTCAAATAACATCGGTAAAATGTTTCCGAAATAAAAACGTTTTCAACAAACTCTTGAAAATATTGACAGACTCAGCGTTTTTTAAAGTGAAAGGTAGGGCGTTCCATAATGTAGGTGCAACTACTGCAAAAGCACGGTCGCCCTTTGTCTTTCGCTTAGTCCCAGGAACTTAGTTCCCCAATTAATTGTCCTCAAGGGCCATATTTTGACTAGGGTACCGGCCTGGGGGCCGAGTCCGCACGGACAATTTGAAAAGGATGCTCAGTTTGACATGCATAGGCTACTGACCCCCATTTAATGGCATTTATATCTGGGGGATTCTTCCAGGGGCCACAAGGGGGTGCTCCGCGGGCCGCCTATTGGTGAACCCTGGGCTTTAAAAATAATTAAAAGGATTTTCAAATCTATTCTATCCTTGATGGGCGGCCAATGGAGTGTGGCTAACACCGGGGGTGATATGTTCTCGACGGTTGGTGTTGGTGAGAATTCTGGCTACTTTGTTCTGTACAAGTTGAAGTTTGGATAATGAGGAGCTGCTTAGAGTCTGTTGCAATAATCAAGGCGGGAAGAAACAAATGCGTGCATAATTTTCTAGGTCGGTGGGAGTGAGAATAGACTTTAACCACTTGAACACTAGCGGCCCTGTGACAAACACACATGTGTGCACGCACGCACACACACACACACACACACACACACACACACACACACACACACACACACACACACACACACACACACATTTGAATGCAAATATTATGTATGAAGAAATAATGAAATTACAGTGCAGAAGACTAATTAAACTACTACGTAAATGGTTTGAAACTGCAGACCTGCAGTTTTCTGGGAGAGTCTTCAGTGGTGTGTATATATATATATATATATATATATATATATATATATATATATATATATATACATTTTAATTATGCTTCTCCACGTCTTGTTCTTATTCTCAGAACAGAATCCATCCCGGATGACCTGAGAGCCGTCTGGATGGTATCATGATGTAGCACACGATCATAAAGGTAATAGAGCATGCACATCCCCTCTAGCCCGCAGGTGTGGGACAAATGGCAGTACGAGAGAAAGAAATAGAGTCCGCAACACTGGTATAAGGAATAACTCGGCTGCACTGGTTTATTAATTCCATGCATGGGATCGTCTTCAGGAAGATCCCAGTGATGGAAACGTTGAATTAATAAACCAGTGGAGCTGATTTATTCCTTACCAGTGTCGCAGACTCTATTTCTTTCTCTTGTATCACAAGATCATGACATGCACAGACTAGTATTTTGGCGCTATACACTTTTCAATGCTTTATAAACCAATGATAGTGTTATGACATCAGTTCTGTGACACACAGACTGTCTAAAGATCTATAACAACTGGACTGATACGATCCGCTTCTCTCGCCGTTAGTAAGGCCTCGAGACGAGTGGCAGAATTATGAATTCACTGCTGTTGTCTGATCAGTTGTTTAGACTAGAGAGAGACCTGTAAATAGCCTACAGTATGTCACTACCATAGACATATGTACGTAGACGCCATTTCCGGCTCTGAGGCGCGTGTCACCATTGAAGTCAAAATATTCCCGAGATTCCTTGTAAAGCATTTGGCCTTCAATGAGCAGCTTCCACGTGCATAACATAAGTACCGGAAAAGACGCGCTGTGATTGGCCAGTAGTCACTTGAGTGACAGTGAGAGACATGGAGGAGTCGCATGAGCGACGTCACTTGGGCAGCGACGCAGCGTGCCTTCAGCAAACGCTTTCAAGCACTTCTAAATAAGAAAGATGTGGAAAACTGTTTCTTTGTGTTCACTCTTTGATGTTTTCTGTTAGTAATCTAATCCCCCCCTGGCTCTGATGTTCTATTGTTCTATTCTATTAATAACTTTGTTGTGTGTTTGTTTGTTTGTCTTGTTTTGTATTGTAATGACTGTTATAAAGGTGCCTTCACCACTGCACTTCCACCTTCATTGCTACACGTCGCTCCAATGAACTGCAACGGCCAGTGAGGCATCTCTTTTTTATAATATCTATGGTCGCTACAGCAGTCAAGTCTACTGAAGATGATTTTACTTCCTATATAGCTTGTTGAGAGATTCTTGATATAATTATTCTTACAGTGACAGAAAGTCAAATGGCCGACTTTGTAATGTGTTAATGTGGCTGTTAAAATGCATGTTTGATTCCATGATGATGACAATACCAAGAAATGTGGCTTGGTGTGTCACGTGTGTGTGTGTGTGTGCGTGTGCGTGTGCGTGTGCGTGTGTGTTGTTTTTTTTTTACTACTGTTGATTTAAGCTGAGCACTGGCTTTTAATCATTCCTGGCTCCCAAAACAACTACTTCAGTTTTGTCTTTGTTAGGCACTTCCAAGCATTAACTTGCTCAATGCATTTTGTTCAGTGGCAGTTTTGAAAGAACAATCTGGATGATTGGAAGGACCTCCGAACAAGGTACAGTAGGTATCTTCAGCACCATCGCGCAGAAACAAATCTCCATATTGTAAAGTAGTGCATAATTATAGTCAATCTACAGGCTCACAACGCATATGGAGCACTGAATCCATTTACTCCAACTTACTGAAAAGTAACAGTTTTACAGTAAATGGTGTAATTACATAGCACTTTTACATAGATTGTGCAAACATAATTAATTGCATTTTATAGTGCTTTTCCAAGTGCTCAAAGAGCTTTACAATGGTTAATTCATTCATACATTGGGAGGTGAAGCGGCGAACAGTCGACACCAGCGTCCTCACTTCCCACATTCACACACAAATGGTGGCGAGCTCACACCGACCGACTCATTGGAGGCAACGTAGGGTTCAGTGTCTTGCCCAAGGACACTTTGACATGTGGACAGGAGGAGGAAACGGGATTCGAACCGCCGACCCAGGGATCATTGGTCGACCTGCTCTACCTCCTGAGCCACAGCCACCCTAACATTCATCTATTCACACACCGATGGTGGAGGAAACCATACCTGCACATCAGGAGCAGTCAGGGGTTCAGAGTCTTGCTCAAGGACACTTCAACGTTAACTCTGGGGGAGCCCGGAGTTCGAACTTGGAATCTCACTTTTTTCCCATCCTGCTGTAGCCTACTATAGTACCAGCTACTCTACCCCTGAGCCACTGCCGCCCCTCCATTATGAATTTTTAACCGACAACGGCGATATGTTTGATTGGAGGTAACTGAGCAGGTGGGTCAACAAACAGAGCACCGAGCCAGAGCCAGACGTGTCCCTTCCACGTGCTACAGTACGCGCTATAGTACGCCCTACAGTACGCGCTACAGTATGCCCTACAGAACGCCCTACAGTACGCCCTACTGGGGAAACTCCAAACTCCCCCTTCAGGCAAAAAGAAGTGTCCTGCTCACTCCGTCCTCATTCATTGATTGAAGGAAGCATGAGAGCTCAGTTACGGGTAGTGTTGATTTTGACAGCTAATTTTGATTTTAGTTTTAGTCATTGTCTCTTGTAGATTTGTTTTCATTTAGTTTTGGTCACATTTTAGTCCCCTGGAATGTTTTAGTGTTAGTCTAGTTTTAGTCGACTAAATATCATAAGATTATAGACTAAAGCAACTGTAGATTTAGTCGACTAAAATGTATTTTGGCAGGCCTTGATGCCGTCGTAATGACTGATTTTACAACTTTCTGAAAATAGCCGATCTATAAGCTTGTAGATCTGCTATTTTTCAGCATGCAAACAAGTGTAAAATGAAGCACAGTGGATACATGCACTAGACACTTTAGAACCCAATGGCCTAAATGAAGAGCTGAGCCTTACATGCTTTTTATAAACATGCCCCCTTTTTAGACGGTCCCTGAAATCTTCTGTTTTTCTTGCCCTGAGAGTGTTGTATTGCCTTGTTTCTGATGTACCTCTGTTTTGTTTTTTTCTAATTATTTGGCCACAAGGCCCTTAAATATGTATGTGCACTGTTGTTCTTAATTATTGTTTTTTATTTTGATGGCTTTTTTATGGTTAAATCACTGATTTACTTTATTTATTTCACTGTTCAACAGCGTTTTCTCCATAGCCACCTCTTACATTATCTAGACTGCTGGTAGTAACGGGTTATTACATGTCATATGGTACCCTGTCATTGGCTTATTGAGAGCCCAACCTGTATATAAGACATGCCCAAATGCTACCACTCATGACTCTGATGAAGACCGCAAGGTCGAAACGTTAGTCGTTTTGTATACTCAGCACCTAAATAAAAGGCTCTAAATGTCCGTGCTGCTCCAGTCTCTTCTCCTTATGCAAGTGTAAAATGACTTCTCTTGTCCACTAGTCAGCAAATACATATAGTCAGTCCTAACATTTTAGTCTAGTTTATATTTTTTGACGAAATTGTCAGTATAATTAGTCATCATAGCAGGCCCGGATTGGACAGTCTGGCAATTCGGGCTGGGCAGTCATATGGGGCCAGGGCTGAGCCAAAACAAATGCCAGGGCCGATTCTCTGTGCCAGTCCGTGCCTGCATCATAGATTAGTTTTCATTTAGCTTCCATTTAGTTTTCGTCAGGCGAAATCAACACTGGTTCCGGGTTCTCCCCAGGTTGGCAGAGGGATCAGTAGCACGATGCAGGATTACATCTTAGACAATGAAAGGCAATAAAATAATGGATTATAAAATAGTGGGCTAAAAATGTAAAGAGAACACCTCAATGAGGAACGCAGTGAGACAAAGTGACACCCCATGCTCATTAACAGTTACTGCATGTGGTGTATTTGTCGTAACAGTTGAAATCATATCGCACTCAGTATATGTGTGGTTTGAACACGGACATGTCACACACACACACACACACACACACACTCTGCTACTTGTCTCTATAATGAGCCATATGTGTTTTGTCTGGTATAGGACTGTGTTACTCGCTCTCTCACACACACATGCGCACGCACGCGCGCACGCACGCACCTCGATAAGGAACGCACGAGTAACGTACGTACGTGCGTGCGTGCACAAGCACGCACACACGCACATTTGTATACTATACTGGGGAAACTTGGCCCTCACAAGTATCGCAATAGCTACAAGCACATGCACGCATGTACGCACTCACATGCACACATATACACACGCACACGCGCATGCACGCACACACAGTATAGTGGATTTGCAGAAAATCAGTTTGCATGATCTAATTAATGTGAAGATGAGTGTCGTGAGGTTATTACAGTATTGATTTAGTTTTCATATTCACTTTAATTAATTAATTTGTTTTTTATCCCTTTAACTCATTCACGGCCAGAGTAAATAATCATTGAATTCTCACAGTGCCAGTGATTTTCCGTTTGTCCATCCTTACTTTTCTAGCAGTCACAGAATATGTATGTCCATTGCGATGGATCGATCCCCCGATCGTTGATAATAAAATAAAGTTCCGTTCGCTATTACTCAAGTCATATTATATCAGCAATAGCATAGATTGTACTCAAGTACAGGGATATTTTGAAAAATAACTCCCATATCTTCTGGGCGAAGTACAACAATGTGCAAACACAGCAGCAAGATTTGTGAGCTGCTGTGATAGGAGAAGCATATACAATGGAATACAATCACCCTAAAGACTAATCATTGTGTGTATTCCTGCACTACCTGCATCGAGTGATGTTGGTACATAGAAATTGATTTATTGAAGATTCTGACTTTCAAATGTACATACATTTTGTTTTGATTGTATTGTTGTATTGTGCTTTTTGCTTTGGCAATGTAAAGTTGTGTTTTCTCATACCAATAACACCATTTGAATTTAATTGAGTCGATCCAGACTGTCTCCAGAGTATGGGTTTTTATGCTGTTCAGACTATGAGTTTTATATGTATCTCCCATTGGCTTAGAGGCAGCCTATAGAGGCAGCCAATCATGAAATAGTGTCCACTATGGTCGTCACTACGGTCGTTAGTCAAATGTAAATCAGGTCTGCAAGCTGATGAAAAATGCTGGTCAACCAGCCGATGTGTTAGTTTCTTATGCTCATAATGGTGGAGCAAGAAGTGGAAAACCTAATCTAATGGATGCAATAACGCAATGGATGGAATAACAGTTGAAATCGTATCGCACTCAGTATATGTGTGGTTTGAACATGGACATGGACACGCACACACACTCTGCTACTTGTCTATTGGGTCACCGCCTTATGGCCATTTTTATTATATACCTTTATTGAAAGGATAATCCCCTTGAGATGCCTCATCTCATTTTAGAGGGGGTCCTCAACACAAATGAACAGTACGTGCAAGACATACAGTACACAAACAATACAACAGTACATCCATATATACACACACACACAGGACAAGACAGAACAAAAGCTCTCCCAGAGATAGCCGCTCCCACCCCACTGATTCAACAAATAAATGATAGAGTTCTTGTGGAAAAAACAGCATACTCAAAGCACAATAAAAGCATGCAAATGAGCAGAGTACATACATGCGGTACCAACATGCAAATGTAATAATAATAACTATAAAGAAAAAGAGGCAGCACTTTGTTTGTTGTGGGAAGACACAGTCCAAGAAAGATTAACGAGATTAGTAGCATGCATTTGAAGTGTTAACAATGATGTAACATTGCTTTGCTCTGCGCAATTGGCTAAAATGTATATGCTGTGTTCACACTGGCAAATGCAAAAGATTCAAAGATACAAAGCGTATCTGTGGCTTTGCAGCTTCTGCAGCAGCTACAAATAAAATGTCGGATGCATCTTTGTATGTACATGTCGCTGACTTCCATTGACAATGAATGGTAGACTGTATCTTTGTATGTTCACGTCGCTGGCTTCCATTGACAATGAATGGTAGACTGTAGCTTTGTATCTTTATGTTGCTGGCTTCCATTGACAATGAATGGTAGACTGTATCTTTGTATCTTTATGTTGCTGGCTTCCATTGACAATGAATGGTAGACTGTATCTTTGTATCTTTATGTTGCTGGCTTCCATTGACAATGAATGGTAGACTGTAGCTTTGTATCTTTATGTTGCTGGCTTCCATTGACAATGAATGGTAGACTGTAGCTTTGTATCTTCATGTCGCTGGCTTCCATTGACAATGAATGGTAGACTTTAGCTTTGCATTGTCAAGTCGCTGGCTTCCATTGACAATTAATGGTAGACTGTAGCGTTTGTATATCATCTGCCCGTGTGAACACAGCATAAGTGCTGGAACTCATGGTTCTTGCTGTAAATTTGAGGAGAGGAGTGTAAATGATTAGTGGTATATTAATTGTGGTATATTGTTCATCAAGTCAAATTAGTTACAGGTGGTGGCGTCGATCGGTATATGAGGAGGTTCTATCGTAAAACAATATAGCTCCGAGCAGCTCACTGTAAAACAACGCTAAGTAGTTGTCTGCAATCTGTGTGATCGTGCACGATACTGCACACACGTTATGCTACCATAATGAGCCATATGGGCGCGTGCACACACACACACACACACACACACACACACACACACACACACACACACACACACACACACACACACACACACACACAGACACACACAGGTTGATGGCAGCTGGCAGCGGTCTAATGATTTAATACTAGTTCTTATCCATCCCATCTGTCCTCCTCTCTCTCTCTCTCTCTCTCTCTCACTCTCCTGTGTGTGTATGTGTGTGTGTGTGTGTGTGTGTGTGTGTGTGTGTGTGTGTGTGTGTGTGTGTGTGTGTGTGTGTGTGTGTGTGCGCGCGTGTGTGTGTGCGATGATGTGAAATGGGAAGCGCTAGTGGAGATGCTCCACGGCTTGAAGCTTGGAAAGAGCTTTTCTCCTCGCTTCCTAAATGAGAGACATGGTCAAAAAAACTAAACTAAAAGATGAAAAACAAAAGTGTTGTTTCAAGATGCAGCTGACTGAGCGAAGCAGTGCCTCTATCTCATTCGGGGTCTACATTTACCTATAAATTCCGTTATTTAATGCATATTTTTCCCCCCGCCCGTCCGTCTATGTTACACATGTAGACAGGCGTTAATTGTCTTGTCTACAACCATATATTCATAAAACACTTTTCAACCTGGCGTATGTAATTTGTCTTTGTTCTTTGTGTTATGTCAAATGTGTGTATATGTGTGTTCTGCATACTTGGCTGCTGGGTCGCAAGACAAATTTCAGTGTGAACTGACAATAAAGAACTATATCATATCATATCATATCATATCTCATCCCTATTGTTGGGCATGTCATTATTATATGTACAGTATCAGTGTGTGGTTGGTTGTGATGTGAATTTTCAATCGACGAGATCCAGATCACTGGTTACAGCTGAAAGAACGAAACCCTCGTAAATGACCAAATTGAAATAGATTGACAGCTCAACAGTAATTATTCTACATTGGTTGGCAACACTGCTGACCAGACTAGTGTAGTGCAGTGGGGGGGAGACCTCTATTCCGTCTGCGTCGGGGTTGCGCTGGGCACTTATTATCGACAGACACTTTCTTCGATTGGCCCAAAACTCAAACCCCATCGGCTTTGCGGACTGGGCGACCTTCTTTTCGTCTGACATCTGTGCCACAGGTGGAGTTGGAATAACTGATGTTCGGTAGGTTTGACCAAGCCAAAGACAACCAATCACCACCCTCCTGCCACCGTCGACTCCACCCATGTGCCACCCGTGTCAACCAATCACCCACCTCCAACCAGGCCGACCACTCCTACCTCACCAATCACGTACCCTGGGTACTTAAACACAGGTTTGAAAAGCGGCGGCGTGCATAGTTTCCATGCACCCACCGGCCTCCCTCTCCTTTTCTCTTCTACCTCCATCTTCTCTGCAGGTTCCAGAGGGGTTTCTACACATTTCGCACTGCGCACGCCTCAACCCCCCAAGCCAAAGTATCTGGGTCCACAACCCCTCGAACCCCTCAATCCCAACCACCGCCCACGTCCCGTGCCTTTGGCCATCTGAAATTGAAAATGTACTTGCGTAAAAGTACAAAAGTATCGGCATCAAAATGTACTTGAAGTACTAAAAGTAAACGTAGTCATTGTGCAGAATGTGCCATTTCACAAATTCAAAATGTGTACAAAATCTATTGAAAATAGCCGATCTACAAGCTCACAATGCGTCGCAACGCGACACATTGTGAGCTTGTAGATCGGCTATTTTCAAATTGCCGAAATGTATTGGGTTGAAGTGGTTAATGTAGGTTAGGTTTTCTAATCAAAATTAAAATCTCCAAAGTAACTAGTAGCTAGTAACTAAAATTTTAAAATAATTGTAGTGGAGTAAAAGTACAAATTGTGGCTCTGGAGTAGAAGTACTGGAAAGTATTGGAAATTGGAAATACTAAAGTAAAGCACAGATACCTCAAAATTGTACATGTAGTCACAGTAAGTAAAAGTACTTAGTTACTTTCCACCACTGTATTTTCACCACTGTGTGCAACTGATATTTAAAGTACTGATATTGATATACTGATATACTGATATTAAAATTTGACATGCAATGCAGTATACTTTGTCTTATGTATGGGCACAAGAAAGCAATGACGGAAGGAAGGAAGGAGGCACTGTATAGGGCCCGGCCGCACACCATTCTTTAGGCAAAGGGATTACTTTATTGAAGAGAATACAATGTTTCCATCTCACAGGATCTTCATCAGGTCAGTATCCGAGTGAGATCGAAACGTTTAAATGCAGACGAGGTCAGTCTGTTATAACCATGAGCGGGTAGGACAATCTATGGCTGTGTATTCATTATTTGGATCACATAAAACGTATATGTAAGATCACAGACGTTCTGATTCTAGGGCTATTAACTTGTAAACTTAACTGAGAATATCCATGTAATTTTCAAACATGCAATCACCAAAACCAATCTACGATTAGTTGATTTCAAATAATATTTGTGTGGGCGTGTGCTCCGGGACGAGTGACTTGTGGCATTTGAAATGTCGTTGTCCGAAGGACAAGTGCCTCAAAAAGTTAATGTCAAGCCCTGCCTAAAGAATGGTGTGCAGGTATCCACAAGAAAGCAATGACAAATACTAAGAGACAATCGCCTGGAAATGTACTCATCACAACAACAGTTCACTGTAAAGCCCTGCAGTAGCCTTCCATTGGCTGAAGACATAATAACCTATCATCAACAGAACACCAAATAACGCTCAATGAATGCCACGTGCAAACAAAAGAAAAGCAACAAAATATAATCACTAGTGTCTTCACTAAAGGCTGTTGTCAAAAAATGGAAACACAAAGACTTCACAAACAATGCAAGCAACACTTAAAGACAATATAAAAATACAATTAAGACGCCTACTTTTGAAATATCTTGAGTGCAGAATCAAACTGCACATTTTCACACATTATTCGAGCCAGTACGTTACAAGGAACTGGCATAGCAATCCAACAGATACTTGAAAAACATGGAATTGATAATCAAAGACATAAATCACGTCACGTGTATACAGTTGTACCACAGACACACAAAAAAGGCTGATCTACAACCTCTCAACATGTGGTGGGTTGCGTGAATTGCTACTTTCGACAAAAACAATGTCCGCCTATGATGAAATTATACGCCTACACCTAACCTTGATCTCACAAAAAACAATATCTGATGTGAGAAAGCGCATACAACAGACCCATACAGAGCAAAACAATCACACCCGTGTGAACTGAGTGATGCAACTGCCCTCCCCCCCACCTCTCTCTCTCTCTCTCTCTCTCTCTCTCTCTCTCTCTCTCTCTCATTTGCAGGCAACAGTGCAGCACTATCCCTCTCTCTGTTTCTGGCACAACAGCGCCCCTACTGGTACTCAGTCATAGTCATATACTGGTGCTCATTAACCAACACAGACACACATAGGTGAACACAGACATTGCTGTTCCTTGGAGTGGTTGCACCACTTTACGGCTTTGTAGCAAAAGCTTGTACATATCTAGGACGCACACAGGAGAAAACCTTTACCTGTACTTTTTGTTGTGGTAAAAGCGCTCTAACTTTCTTTTTTTCCTGCCTTGATCGCTTTCTTCCCTTTCTTTGAAAAATAACACAATGGGTAGGCTACTATATGCACAAAATGTAATTTCACACACTTAACCCATTCAGCACAGGAACCCCTTTTGGAGTTTCAACCATTTTTTTTTTAAATGTGGCGAAAATCTTCACAACGAACGTTTTTAACACATTGTCTGCTGGGCTATTCTGTCAGGCGGTGCTAGGTGGTGCTAAGGGATTAACATTGAACGAAGGAACTTTTTCGGGGCCCACAGCAAAATGTTCTCCTATAGCGAGAATCACACCGCATAAATCAAAAGAAAGCCTAACTTCAATTTTTTTTCTAACACCTGCTTTTGCCTGAACTCTGCTCGCTTGGACAGACAGCAGAGTTATGGAAGGTTGAAGTTGACAGACATTGACAGACAGATATAAAAATGAACACAAATAATATCTATACATACTATACACCGAATGAAAGCCCTGAATGTCTACTTTTAGGAGGAAAACAGTACACATTGATCCCATGTACAGTTTGTCTGTAATTGGTTATTGAATGCAGCTTGCGCCCACCAGAGAGAACTTTAGAGAAGGCATGGACCTGAACAACTATTATTCACAAAATAAGGCCTATAGCGACATGTACATACTATTTACCGTATGAAACAGAAGACTCTCTGCTTTCATAAGAAAAAAACTAATACTGTAATAATAATTAAAATCACACCCCTGTGAGCGGTGCAACTGTTGCACCCCTAAACCCAACCATGAGGCTAAACGCTGAAATGCAACATACCGAAAATGTAAGGATTCTTGTGGCCCTCTGGCGATTGGGTTTAAATAGGGACACGTCAGGTTGAAAGTGGTTAAATTTGGAGACCGTCAAAGGCAAAACTGCACATTAATTCCTTATTTAATCTAATTCTATGAGTGGGAAACTGCGGGAGACAGATCAAGTAACGTGGTAGTATAGTCTGGTGTTCGTTAACCAGCCAAGACTTCCAAAAAGACATCGGTTGGAAGCCCTTCATTCAAAGTCAAACATCGATTGACAAAGAGCCAGTAAATACATACAGGACATAACTTGGCCAATTCTACAAACATCTCTGATAAAGTGACCCGTCCCTCACTAAAGCCGCACTGCCAACACGCATGCACACACGGACGCGCACGCACGCACGCACACACGCAGGCAGCCATGCACAAACACAATACATACACACAGTACACACATACTTGAGGGCTTGAGGAGAGACAGCAAACACATCCAAATAATCAAAAATATAATACATATATAATATATAATGTTTTTGAATATCTAAAAAAAAGCATAATCTACCTCCCCCTGGCCAGCCGGGGCGCCTGATGGAGGGGAAAGGAACTGGTCGGAATAACGTGTTCCTTCCACGTGCTACGTCCGGCCAGGGAAACTCTCCCCTGTCAGGTGAAAAGAAGCAGCTTGGACTCCTCATGCATAAAAGGAAGCATGAGGTCAGTCCGCTGGCCTCCCAGGTTGGCAGAGGAAGTGTAGTGCCCGGGATTACATTAGATAATTGACACTGGGTGAAAAATATACAGGTTTAATGTTTGTTTTTAGTTAAGTTTGTTTTAAAAACGCCCCTCACTTCACATGGGTGTGATTTTTCATTTTCTATTTTGCAATTTTAGGTAGGCCTACAGCAAATAATATAAGGTTGAAGTATATCCAACTTGGTGACAAGAGTGTCATGCTTTGAACTGTCATGTTCAACGCTTTTGTATCTTTATGTAATATTCCAGTGGTTATTCCGTTGTCCTGCTGTTGCCCATGTGTTGTCTCAACCAGTGGTGGAAAAAGTACTCAATTGTTTTACTTAAGTAAAAGTACCAATACTGCAATTTAGAACTACTCTGTTACAAGTAAAAGTACGGAATTGAAAATGTAGGCCTTGAGTAAAAGTACAAAGGTATCGGCATCAAAATATACTTAAAGTACTAAAAGTATAAATAACAAACAACAACATTGTGGCCAGCCGGGTCGCCTGATGGAGGGGAAAGGAACTGGTTGGAATAACGTGTTCCTTCCATGCGCTACGACGACCAACCAGGAGCAACTTATAATACACTTGAAGGAAGCATGAGTTCAAAGCAAAGCAAAGTTACCATGTTTACCCAGGGTAACTGGACTAAGCTCAAGAACTTGTTTACAGCCAGGCCCTGCTCATAGAACATTTCATGGTAGGGGTTCAATGCCTTGCTCAAGGGCACTTCAGCGGTGGTAATTTTAACGTGCCGGTCCGGGGATACGAACTAGCGACCTTCCGATATCAAGACCGCTCTGCAAACCGTTCGGCCACCGTTGCTCTCCCCAGGTTGGCGGAGGGTGTGTAGAGCAAATTGAGAAAAATTGTAGTTAAGCACATTTTTGTTCATTTTTGGTGTGTGCCAATGAAAAAAGTGGAAATGTGAATACGTTGTCCTAGCACTGTGCAGCCTCTTTTTCTTACAGAGAGAGTACTATATGGCTTGACCAAGGCAGTCTCCCGTGCCTTGCTGCTCCATTACCGACCACCCTCAATAATAAGGGGATGCCCACCTGCTGCCCTGCACACATATAACCCATTAAGACCTGGAACGCGTCTGTGTCACTTTAGCGTTTAACCACATTAACCATTACTTTATATTTTATCTGTTGGCTCGGCGAGCTAAGGGTTGCTTCACTGCTTGTTTGCAGATGATGTGGTACCATCGGTCCAAGACATTCAGCTTACACTGTGACTCGACCGGTTCGCAGTCGAGTATAGGGTGGATCAGCATCTCCCAGGAGGAAGTTAATGTTACTCTGGAGAGGGAAGTCTGGAACTCTCTGGTGGAGCTGTTGCCCCTCCGACCAGACTACGGAGAAGCGGTTGAAGATGGATGGATGGATGTTGAGAAATAGCAGATGTACAAGCTCGGTAGATCTGCTATTTTTGAAACATTGTGAAAACGTGTGCAAATCCTTGAATATATATTCTTTCACAGCGAACGTTTTTAACTCAAATGTTTGCTTCTGGGGAGGGGTCCCTGGAACAATATCAGATGGGAGTCTGCGGCCAAATATACAGTAGTTAATTCTGGGGGTCCTTGACATGGAAATGTTTGAGCACCACTGATACGGAAACACATGTGTTTTTTCAGAAAACTGTCAGCATTTAGAAAACACTTTTGTAGAACCATGATCTCTTTTTATATAGGTTTAAAGAACGCATTTGGTTAAAACAGTAACAGCATCTTCTGTTGTTCGGCTCCATAAAGCTACAGTATGCATCGGCTGTTGCAGCGTGACGCAGATAACTTTCATCATGTTCCCTCCAGCTGAGTTCATATATATATCATTATGAACCCCTCTGGGTATACTTATACATTACAGACGTGAGTGATGGGCTCACCAAGGCTTTTATGAGAGCCCCCCCCATGCACCGACCGCCTCAGGGTCCGACTCTCGTGCCAGTTTCCGTGGGCTCCCGCACGTCCCCCGTTCTCCGGCCGACAGGATGGATAGATATTGCAATTACAGAGCTTATTTTGTGCTATTGTATATATACCTGCCTGGAAATGTATAAATAGATCTATCCAAACTTTTCCTGGGCTGTGTGTGCTCCAGTTCCTGTTGATTTCATTGGATATCATTGGTCATCTGACCAGTTTCATTGGCTTTCATTGGATCAACAGGAACTGGAGCACACACAGCCCAGGAAAAGTGTGGATATATATTGCCTTTTTAAAGCAATTACAGAGCTTATTTGTCATTGTGCCGCATGTAGTCTATTATTTCTGAATTAGTTTAGTTCGGATAGTGTGCAGATATAAAAAACAAACATTTACAATTAAAGATTTTTTATTTGTCACACAAATTGCTGTGCTTTCTGAAATGGTACTGTGAAGAGAAGAGAAACACACTGTTCGGATGCTTAAACTAAAACACATTGTGATGCGTGAAGGACAACTGTTTTCAACCAAGGTTCATATTTTGGGTTGTTTTTAGAGGAAGTAAATGATGGGCGATTTTATCCATTTTTGACAGGGGGGCAGGGGCATTCGAACATGGGGCTAAATATGTTTTTTCTTTTTTTTTTTACAAAATCTTATAGCGATTTAATCTTTTATTATTTACTATATTCCCACTAGACCCCAGGAAATTACATTTGGCCACAAAAGAGTCAAGACCACTCTAATGAAGCCTATACCTAAAGTTAAAATTGCACTGTATGATTATAAAGTGTGTGTGAAGACAGGCGAGAAACACATTGTTGAAGCCAGTGAACGGGGAGGCCCACGGCAACTGGCATGAGAACCACTGAGTCGCCTCCCTCCCCTCCCCTCAACACACAAACACTGCTGTCTCTGTGCATTAAGGCAAGGATGGCTGAGAGAATACCATACCGTATAGCGGAGGACAGGCATTCATTTACAGCTATATGACTCCTAGAAGCCCTATTGCTTTAAATTAATACCTGTCTGATTATACCTCCCACAACCGTACGCGTGCGTGTGTGTGTGCGCGTGCGTGTGTGTGCGTGTGAATGATGGTATACCAATATGAGTTCTTTACTGGTCTACAGAGAGCCATCAGCTTTCATACCTTGACATGCACATTAAACACACACACACACACACCCTCACACACACACACACACACACACACACACACACACACAGCAGTAGGAATAAACACAGACGCACCCAGGAGGAAGCGATCTAAGAAAGAGGAGGAGCCAAACACAGTTCCTGTCTCTATGCAACAAAAAAGTTGAGCCAATAACAAATAATTAAATGTACATTTATGCTAAGCAGCAAGCCATAGTATAGCCTATAGATATCGTCTTTTCTATTATAATAAGACATCAAACATCAGCTTTAATCAATTTCATTTTTAGCGATTCCTTCTTCTTCACATGACGGAAACATTTGGAGTGTACAAGTCAACAGACTCGCTCGAGGGACTACATCGCAACGGTCCTTTGCGACGACCTTCACTGGCTTCCGAGTCATGCAGACGAATACTGGACAACTCACCCCGGAATTTTCCCCAGTGAGGGGGATAACTTTGTAATATGCTATTGACAGTTTGTATTCTTTTTGGAAAAATATAAAAAGATACTCCTGTGGAAAGGCTACATTATTTTTTATTATATATAAACAATTTAGTATTTAGCCCAGATGTCAGATGTCTGACTTATGGGCAGTGCCCAAAACGGTAGGTGAGGAAAATAACACAATTAAATGTAATCATTAGGTCCATATATAAGTAAGCAAAACTGTTATATTATAAATATTCTGGTATAAATGTCTCTTAGGCTATAGGTCCCTAAGTGGAAATACATGAATGTTGTTTAATATCATCAACACTCATTTTTCTTGCTACAGTGTTCCCACCATCAAGAAAATATGTAACACCAATGAATACGATGTGTACTGTGAACGTCATATGGGTAACTAATTACAGTATGAAACCACAAAGAGAAAGATCTTATAAATCCACAGCAGGTCTGAGCTGTGAGGACTTTGCACATGTCGTCACATGAGAGCCTATGTTGATTTGTTGATTGATCAGGTCAGATCAAGAGCTGATCGAGGGACAGTGGGCTATTGTCTTTACAACAGATTTAGAACTTGTGTTTCCACCTCCGGGACAATACCCAAGTCACACGCTCCAATCAACAGAAAGCAACACCCCACATGGATAAGCCAATTAACCCCACATAAATGAAATGGCAAGCAGGTATACGACTCCTGACGTCTCTCTCTCCTGCCCGGCCCGAGTCCTGCGAGTGTCCATATATGCAACCGATGCACTCCTTGCCTTCTCCATATTGACCCGAGGAATATCAACCGCCTGGACGGACCTTCAAAAAACCTTCGGCAGAGACTAAAGGTTTTTTTTTCTCCACGTTTTACCACAAGATTGTCTGCAGAGGACGCAGAGTTCTCATAAAGGAACAGTCCCAACGCTGTGAAGCTTTTTTTCCCCTGTGAGGTGAGTTCAAAAACGTTTGAAAAACCATTTTGTCTGCCTTGGGGGGCCCGGATATAATATTGATATAGGGTAAGGATGTACCAATCACGTTTTTTTTTGGTTGCTCACAAATCACAATCCGATTCCGATCATTTGAAAATGACGTGATCGGCCCCGATTTCCGATCACGTGATCGGGACAACCCTACCCTATAAATATATATATCATAAATACCAACAATGGTTTAGGTGGAACAGAAGAACGTATCATGGATGATGAGATTACTGCAGTGGTGATTGACAACGGCTCTAGGAAGACCATGGCAGGGTTTGCTGGCGACGATGCACCTCATACTGTCTTCCGCTCCATCGTTGGAAGGCCCAGAAATCAGGTTCATAACCTTGCACGCACGTACTCACGCATGCACGCACACACACCACTGGTTGCAGATCTGTAGTTAGAGATTTTAGTGCTATAAGACAGGATTGTGTTTTAATTGTACATTCATGTCTTCATAGCAGTGGTTTTCAACCATTTTCACATCAAGGTCCATTATTTATTTGGCATTTGAGCCACAGACTACCATTTGATGAGATTTAGCCTCTCAGACCCAAGACTTTGAATATTTTGTTGTCGTTGGATAAGATATTTTGTTGTTGGATAAGATAACAATGATTCTATATGCTCTAATTGTGTAGACTTGTAAATTAAATAATGCAGATGTTTAACTATAATTTAACTGTTGAGAGCTTAAAATGAGCCCAAATGGACCTTAAGGGTTCAACCCTGCTAAATCTTATCAAATGTGGTTAATAAATATTCTACTGGTTGGGGTTTGTGGGCTATGAGCTGACCACCCAAGTATCCCCGGTCAGAGAGAGTATGTGACACCAAGGTATATTATCAACAAGGACTCAGTGAGGTCTGCAGGCATGGGCGGAGCTTGAGGGGGTTCAGGGGGTGCACTGCACCCCCTGGCAAAAAAAAAAAAAAGGGGTTTTCTTTTTTTTTTAACTTAACTTCTGACTGTAGTTTGTAATTATCTCTCTTATCATGATATGATGACTCGCTATATGGCTGTAGTGCATGTGTGTATGTGTGTGAGCTGCTGTACTACCTAAATAACTCATTTTTAGGGGTTAGGGCATTGTAAAAACGCTAAAATAATAAAATAAAGGTCGCGGGTGCGCGCGGGTGTCGTTGGCCAAGCAGTCGCACCCCCAGGCGTCAAGTTCAAGCTCCGCCTATGTCTGCAGGTGCTGCATGTTGCCTGTGTGAAGGCTGGAGACTGAGTGAGGAGTGTGGGGTGAGTTGCTGGTTATATGTTGCACACCAGACTGTGATTGGCTAGTGAGGTGAGTGGTGTGATGGCACACACATGTGTGATTGTGGATGCAGGGAATGGGGAATGTCCACCAGAGGCTGCCAGTCAGACAGCATGCAGATAATTCACAACAGTGGTTTCATATTCCATCATATGCCCTATTCCACCATAGCTGGGGACCACCTGGAACTCCCTCAAGGACCACTGGTTGAAAGCCACTGCTTCATGGTGATGGTTTACCTTGTTTCTCTCCTCAGGGACTGAGCGGTCAGAAGGATATCTACGTAGGAGAAGAGGCCCAATCAGAGATGGAGAACCTCAGCCTCGCATATCCCATACAACGAGGCGTAATCACCAACTGGGATGACATGGAGAAGGTAGGAACAGTGTTGGGTAACGTTACTTTCTAAAGTAACTTCATTAGGCTACTGGATTAATGCCATTAAAGGACAACTTTAGTTTTTTTTCAACCAAGGTTTATGTTTTAGGTTGTTATTAGAGAAAGTAAAAGATTTTTTTTTTCATTGGCTGCTTTCTTTTGTTTTAGGGATTTTAGCTGTTTTTGACAGGGGGGCGGCATGGGGCTAAATATGTATACTTTTACAACATTTTATAGCGATTTGTTTTTGTATTATGTACTATAGTCCTACTAGACCCCAAGAAATTACATCTGGCCACAAAAGATCACGAGATCTACTGAATGTGTCAAACTGACATATTGAGCCTATGACACACACTCTAATAACAACCTCCTAAAACACGAACCTTGGTTGAAAAAAAACTAAAGTTGTCCTTTAAAAATAATCCCGTTACGGTACGATATTACCTTCTGAGAAAAGTATAACTGCCCCGGGGTCTCCTCCCAGTGGGACGTGCCTCGAGGACCTCCCTAGGGAGACGCTCAAGACCAGATGCCCGAACCACCTAACGCCAGGGCTCCACTGGGCGCGTCTGCGTCGCGTCTGCGTCGCGTCTCCGTCAGCGTCGGGAATGTGCCCTTTTAATCAATGGAGGGTGGCTCCACTGCCCGCGTTGCGTCGCGTCTCCGTCACCATAAAATTGAACCGGTTCGTTTTTTGACGCACGCACGCGTGACGCACGCGTGACGCAACGCGCCCAGTGGAGCCCTGGCGTAAGCTAGGTCCTTTCCAGGCGAAGAAGCAGTGACTCTACTCCGAGTCTCTCTCTTGTGTGATTGAACTTCTCACCCTGTCTCTAAGGGAGATGCCAGCCTGCACCCGTCGAAGAAAACTCATTTTGGCTGCTTGTATTCGCGCCTTATTCTTATAAAAAGGGAAATATAGGTGTTAAACTAGTAACGCCATTGTTTTTTGGAAAAGGTAACTAGGTAACGGATTCCTCTAACTCGTTAGGTTACTCCGTCACCCAAATTCCTGTTATAACGCCGTTATTTATAACGCCCTTACCCCCGACACTGGGTAGGAACACACTTAGGCCCCGATTGCAATCAAATAGGACGACCAAATTACTCATTAGAGGGACAGAAGTGTCCCTCTAATGTGTTGTTTGGGACAAGTGGGATGGGAAGGGGTTAGCAACGTATTACTTAAATTGCTATTAAATACCTTGATGTCCTATTCGACTATAGGTCTAATACTGCCTATCATTTTGTTATTAAACCCATTTAAAGTCTGACATTTTCTTTTAAAATGCTAATTTTTGTCATGGGTGGTATGGCCGACCTGGTACTGTAGCCTAGGGAATATTTTAACAGGCTTTAAAACCCTGTTGACAATGTGTAGATCTGGTGTGAAACCTGTTTATAATGTGTAGATCTGGTGTGAAACCTGTTTATTTCATGTAGATCTAGTGTGGAACCTGTTCATATATGTGTAGATCTGGTGTGAAACCTGTTTATTCCATGTATATCTGGTGTGGAACCTGTTCATAATGTGTAGATCTGGTGTGAAACCTGTTTATTCCGTGTAGATCTGGCACCACGTCTATACAGAGCTTGGTGTCACCCCTGAGGAGCATCCAGTTCTGCTGACTGAGATGCCATCCAACCCTGAGATCAACAAGATGAAAATGATAGAGGTGAAGGTCCAACGTCCAGTGTTGATTTCGTCAAAACTAAAGCTACGGTGACCAAAACTAATATATAGACTATTTACAATTTCCGTCAACAGATTAAAAACTAGACCCAAATGTTAAAGATGGAGTGCCACAATTTTTGTATTTTTCCAGTTTTTCATGTGTCTATGAGGTGACAGTACTTAATTAGACAGACTGGAGTTGTTTTTATGTGCAATTGTGTATTGACTTTGTATTTAGGGTTTCTTCCTGGAGGCTGAACCCTTGACAGTCAAACGGGCCAATGAAGTAAACAGTAATATAGTGACACCACACTATCAGCCCCTCCCCTAAACCCTCCCCCTTTATTATACAACTACAGCTTGGGTGCGGCTTCAGTTCAGGTGGATCACCACCCATCACCACCCACCAGGCAAACCAGGCATACTTAATGAACTGGTGGGCGTGTCCACATAAAAGCATGATTTTAACAAATACTGTACACTTTTTGGAAAAAGTTCTTCCCCCTTATATTGTAATAATACCTGATGATCATGTTTTAGGGTGGAAAAAAATGGTGGCACTCCATCTTTAAGGGAGGACTAGTAGCGAAGAGAGCCAGTATAACTAAAAGATGAAGTCATTTGTTTGTTTGCTCTCGTGTGTCGCGATCTGAAAATTAGCAGATACAGTACAAGCTCACAGCGCAATGGCATCGAGGCCCGCCAAAATATTATATATCTCTGCTCTCAGGCGGAAACCTCATAACTCCAAAATGTTCATTTATCAGGAAATTAAAAAATATACATTTTTCAGGAAAAAAAGAAAATATCACCTTATATTTTTAAAACAAAGCAATACAGCCTCATCAACATTAAAGAAGAGGGTCCAAGGCACTCTGTTCCAGTGATGTGAAAAAAGCCTTTTTTATTTAAGAGTTTAAGGCATGGCAAAGAACATTACGAAAAGGACCAACGCGTTTCGGCACTCAGCCTTCGTCAGGGTCCCATAGTTATGACATGCAGCAGGACGTCATTATATAGCGACCATCATGATTGAAAACACTTGACAGCAATCAGTGTCACTGTCAGTCTAATACATTTCGTCATTGGGACCAGGGAAGTTCGTAGCTTTCAGGGTGACAATCCAGAACGTTTCTCTCTGCAGCAAAAGGTCTTAATGACGAAATCGATTTTCCCCCTTTTCTCTAAAGGTTTCCTCCTCACACACTGTTCGCAACCTTTTTCTGGTATTTGTTTTGGGGATTCTGTCTTTTTATGTATTTATTGTATTCTCTTACAAAACCTCCCAATCGTTTGTTTCTATGTACCCATGTTAACTATTATGATGTATAATGTGCGGACATTGATGTTCTAACATTTATTGTGCTGACATGTATTAGACTGACAGTGACACTGATTGCTGTCAAGTGTTTTCAATCATGATGGTTGCTATATAATGACGTCCTGCTGCATGTCATAGCTATGGGACCCTGACGAAGGCTGAGTGCCAAAACGCGTTGGTCCTTTTTGTAATGTTCTTTGCCATGCCTTAAACTCTTAAATAAAAAAGGCTTTTTTTCACCTCACTGGAACAGAGTGCCTTGGATCCTCTCGCCAACGAGCACCTGTATTCAGTTCAACAAACAAAGGACCACGGCAGCGCTTCCTTCCTCTATTCAACAGCCTCATCAACGTTGGTGTTGTAACTTTATATATTGTCAATTACTTCCATGAAAGGGGGAGAGGTGGTGGAGTTAGTTGCTTTAGCAGACATTTTGAGGGTCCAATGGAGTTAAGCGGTTTTGTCCAAAGCACTTTTTACTACTTTCCATTGGTTCAGTATTTTTGAAACAACACACAGACGTGTCAAAATGTGTACCATAACTTTTGAAAATAGCTAATCTACATGCTTGTAGATCGGAAAAGGGCCAAAGAGGTTAATGTAGGCCTATGTTTTGTAATAATAATACAACAAAGTAACTAGTAGGCCTAACTAAAGTGCTGAAATAAATGTAGTGGAGTAAAAGTACACATTTTGGACCTGAAATGTAGTGGAGTAAAAGTATTGGACATTGGAAATACTCAAGTAAAGTACAAATACCTCAATATTGTACTAAAGTGCAGGACTTAAGTAAATGTACTTAGATAGTACTTAAGTAAATGTACTTAGATAGTACTTAAGTAAATCTACTTCATAGTAACTGCGATCATAGGTCGCAGTTACTATGAAAACCGTGCAGGAAGCCTTCTGTCACACTTCCTGTACTCGCTTTGCCTGTAGTGTTTGCATAGCTTCCTATTGGCCAACCATAGAAAACGTGCAGGAAGCTTGAACTTGAGCATCACGCTTCATGTAATGCTTCTGGCACACACACTGGTGACACTACACACACACACACACACACACACACACACACACACACACACACACACACACACACACACACACACACACACACACACACAGTCACACACACGCTCGGACGATATTTGTTTACTGTTTCGGGTCATTCCGACACATACACACGCATGACACATTCCGCAAAAAGTTGAGATTTCACTCGTGCCAGACTTCGTAAACGATTTGTATAATTCCATGTGGTCTATACTCTGTGAAGTGTATATTTCCGTGTGCTTTGCACAGCCATTGCTTGTAAGTTCTCATGCTTTCGTCGTGCATATACTGTTGCATTTGCAGCCGATATTTGATAAATGTTTCAGGACATTCAATATCGCTGAGACAGTTTATTTATTTACATTTGGACCACAATGCTTATATGAGACAATTTAAAATGAAACTTCTACGGATATGAGCGAGTGACATCAGGACTTTGGTAGAGATTTCACCGTCTGTCCGGTAGAGTGTCTCAGCCCTGCGGTCGCTTTTCGCCTTGGCTTTAAGGCGTCTTACTGGTAATAATAATCTGGAATGTAATCCTACATACCACCACGCTCTCCGTGGCATTTATGTCAGTGATACTGTAGATAGATTTGTTTTGTTTTTCATTATCCAGATCATGTTTGAGACCTTTAACGTCCCTGCCATGTCTGTGGCCCTCCAGCAACTTCTGGCTCTCTACAGCTCTGCTCGGACCACTGGTAAGATGTAGACTATATAATATACAGTTAAACCTCAGTGTTAACACACACAGAGAGAGAAAGAGAGAGAGAGAGTACACCCTCAGGCCTTGTACACACATACTGTATCAGACGAACATGCTCTGTGCTGTCCGTGTTTCATGGCCGCCTCAATGCTTTTCCAACGGAAGTCACGTGGTTTGACCAAACACTTGTGTTTGATTCCCCCCCTACCCCCATCAAACACAGGCAGAGCACAGAACAGTTGTTCTTTATGTGTGTATGAAGCCTCAGAGTAACTGAGGATTGTACTACTGGGTACTGGACTTTTTAACCACCTGACGCTCCCACCCCGATGAAAGTTTTGACTCATGCGGACAAGCTTTGTTCTGCCTTTGTGCTGCTACAGTACTTTGGCACATTTTTGCACCGTATGTCAAATGTCATGTGAAAATACCTGCTGTATTTGTAGTGTATGTGTATTGTGTATGTGTACAGTATGTTGATGTCTGCCTTTTTCATGTTCTCACTGACCCTGTCCCTCAGGGTCAGTGAGAGCATGCAGGGCGTTGCTTTCTGCAGGTGTGCATTAACGACGTTAAATCACCCCCTCTCGTGTAATATTGCTTAAATTAACCTCTGTTTCTCCATCAGGTATTGTGTTTGACTGTGGAGGTGATGGTGTGTCTAAATTAACCTCTGTTTCTCCATCAGGTATTGTGTTTGACTGTGGAGGTGATGGTGTGTCTAAATTAACCTCTGTTTCTCCATCAGGTATTGTGTTTGACTGTGGAGGTGATGGTGTGTCTAAATTAACCTCTGTTTCTCCAGGCATCGTGGTTGACTGTGGAGGTGATGGTGTGTCTAAATTAACCTCTGTTTCTCCAGGTATCGTGGTTGACTGTGGAGGTGATGGTGTGTCTAAATTAACCTCTGTTTCTCCAGGTATCGTGGTTGACTGTGGTGATGGGGTGAGCCACGCTGTGCCCGTCGAGGAGGGTTACGTTCTGCCTCATGCCATTCAAAGACTGCACCTGGCAGGCTCTCAGGTGACTGATTACTTGATGCGGATGCTAACTGACAGAGGCTATGGAATCACTACTGGTATGTACCATTCTATGATGCCATATTTGCTGTCTACTCCAGGGGTTCCCAACCTTTATATTGTCACGGACCGGCTGACAGTTCATAACATGTTCGTGGACTGGCAATAGCATTTTCAAAGTGACTAGGAGGATACAAGGACTGCCTGAAAGGCATGCATTTGCATTCTAATGGGTGATTAAGGGTCGCTCAGACTCATGCTCTACGCGCAACGGCAAATCCGCTGCCCACTGGCACTAGAAAGTTCTCAGGTCTGGTGTTTGTCCTCTCGTTTGTTTTATACGACGGGAAAACTTGGGGATTCCCTTCTCGCGTACCAGATGCACATGCATGAACAGCACTGGTCTGTGTACCGATGGTTGGGAACCTCTGGTCTACTCAGTACTGATAATTGGATTCTGGATTTCTGTGTTGCCTGTTGGTATGGCTACAAAGCTGCATTGACAATGTTGATTCAGTTTGGAAGAACCCTCAGTTCTTCCATGACAATGTTCTCCTCTACTCTGGTATTCCACCAGCCAGCGGTGTTGTTGCGGCTCAGTTGAGTTCACACCTTATTTTTGTTATTGCTTGGTTCCATCTTATCGCTGCTTATATAGAGAGCTATATATATATATATATATATATATATATATAGAGAGAGAGAGAGAGAGAGAGAGAGAGAGATAATTTGTTCTCTCTCGTTTTTTAGGTTCTTCATTTACCCAGGGTAGTAGCTGTCACACACACACACACACACACACACACACACACACACACACACACACACACACACACACCCTTTGTGAGAATGTAAATGTATCTCTATAACAATCCCTTCCTCTACAGCGGAGCGCGAGTTAGTGCATGCCATCAAGGAGAAGCTGGCCTATGTGGCACTGGACTTTGACCAGGAGATGGCGTTAGACTTTGACCAGGAGATGGCGCTGGACTTTGACCAGGAGATGCAGTCCGCAGCCCTCTCTTCCTCACTGGAGAAGAGCTACGAGCTGCCCGACGGTCGGGTGATCACCATTGGCGACGAGAGATTCCGCTGCCCTGAGATCCTCTTCCGGCCCTCGATCATTGGTTCGTATAAGCACAGTACCAAGGATGGCACTGTGTTAATATGAATACTAGTAATAACAGGAGTCGGTGTAGTTCTGCATCACTGACAACAAGCAAACACGACATCAGAGGGAGGCGGAGGCCGGTATTCCGCCAACATCGGGGCTCCCACCGGTGTCACGATAGGCAGGAGATAGCACCCAAGCGCAGAGCCACAAGCAGAGAGTTCAAATTAACTTATTTATTAATTCCAAACAAAGGTAAAGCTTGCACAAAACATACAAAAGGTTGCAAGCAGAAACTCAGGGACGCAAAAGCTAAACTTGTACAAACTCAAAGCAGGGATGCAAAACAGTTCAAAAAGCAAACCTTACATGAAGCCCAAGTAGTAATGTCCAAAATACCACATTCTCACAGAGACACACAGAGAATTATTGGAGAAATGTCCTCAGGTGTGAAAGGGGCATGGCACAGTGGGGGTAATGAGGGAGTGTGAGCAGGTGTGTGGCAAGGACGGTGAGATATAATGGAATGTGGGAGTGGCAGACATGGAAACATGGTCTGTAGAGAGACAGACCATGACACCCGGCCTGTGTGGCTCACGCATCGGCCTCGGCAGCCACATCAAGCCGCAACAACGCTGAACCCAACTCAATATACCGTTATATGATATTAGACTGGATATTGTACGTGATTTTGGACATTGTACTATTGTGATACGGCATAAACGTGTAATATAAAAATATAAATATCGGATACTCAAACTCTATACTCAAAATCATATGATCGAATTTGGATCGGGACAAAAAAAAAGAAACGTGATCGGGACATACCTATAGTGTGCTGTCATGCTAGCTACAGTATTTCAACCAATAAGATTGCTTCGTCGGAACTAACTGTTAATAAATCTATAAATCTTATTTCATAAATGCTAATAATCATCTAACATCTACTGTGTCTATAATGTTTATAATATCAGGGGTGGGCAACTGCCGGCCCGGGGGCCACATGTGGCTCCCACCTTCACTTAATGCGGCCCGCATGTTGATATCAGAATACTGATATAGTATTGATTTCAGCTGTTACAATTCCAAACCCGCTTTAATAACTTCATGACTAGAATTAAATGACTAGTAATAATGACTAGTATTAAAATGTTAGTCTTTTTAATTTAGTTATGTTAACAGTTCATAAAGTTAACATAACTATAACTAAATGCATTTGAAATTCAATAAAAATGTTACTTTTCAGGATTCCAATTAAAAAATATCAAAAGAAATATTCCGGTTTTCAATTCAAATATAGCAAAAATAGCTGATCTATTGCGACACATTGCGACACGTTTTGAGCTTGTAGATCGGCTATTTCTCGCTACGACTGCAGTAATATGCACTGTGTCCCCTCTGGAGTGAGTGTGGAAATATATTGGCCCTCTATACATCGTCAAAGTTACCCATCCCTGGTTTAGATCATACAGCTTATATGACTCTGTTCTCTCTGTCTCTGATGCTCAGGTATGGAGTCCGTGGGGATCCATGAGATGACCTACAACATTCGTCACAGCACCTTCAACGTCCGCAACGACCTGTTTAAAAACATCGTGCTGTGTGGAGGCAGCTCCATGTTCCCAGGCTTGGCTGATCGCATGCAGAAGGAGATTACTAATCTCGCCCCTTTCACCATGAAGATCAGGGTACAAGTCATATATCTATTTCGTTTGTTGGTTAGTTAGTTAGTTAGTTAGTTACAGTGGTGGAAAAAGTACTCAATTGTTTTACTTAAGTAAAAGTACCAATACTGCAATTTAGAACTACTTCGTTACAAGTAAAAGTACGGAATTGAAAATGTGCTTGAGTAAAAGGTACAAAAGTATCGGTATCAAAATGTATACTTACTAAAAGTAAAAGTACTCATAATGCAGAATGTCCCATTTCACAAGTTCAAAATGTGTACAATTTTTTTTGAAAATAGCCGATCTACAAGCTCACAATGCGTCACGTTGCGACGCATTGTGAGCTTGTAGATCGGCTATTTTCAAATGGCCGAAATGTATAGGGTTGAAGTGGTAGTGGTTAATGTATGTTTTTTTCTAATCAAAATAAAATCTCCAAAGTAACTATAGTAACAATAAATAATTGTAGTGAAGTAAAAGTACACATTTTGGCTCTGAGATGTAGTGGAAATTGGAAATACTCAAGTAAAGTACAAATACCTCAAAATTGTACTTAAGTACAGTACCTCAGTAAAAGTACTTAGTCCACCACTGGTATTGAACGATACGATTGAATAAAACATTTGGTCGACACAATAATCAAAAAGCCATGAATAAAAAGGTATAAAAAACCTGCATAATACACAACACAAAATCCCTTGGCTCATGCAGCATGCAGGAGCTTTGTGTTGCTCCAAAAGTGACAGTCAGGCCACGTATAGCGACGCGTTAGCTTTGGTCCATAGCCTTCTACTGCTTAAGGCTATAGGACTTTCGGTTTTAAATATCAAATCGAAATCAGACCAGCTTCTCCTCTTTAGCGTAAATAAAAAGAACGTTTTTGCTACTGACCAAAACAAAGGCGGGTCGTGTCATTAGAAAGCCTACTTTCTTTAGTGGACGCACTCTGAGCCCCCCACTATAGAGGCGTATATTTTCTGTTCAGTTTTCAAAATATATTCCCTTCAAAAGCTGTGAGCACAAATATTCTGACGCACGCCTTTACTTCACTTTAGTGAAGTAAAGGCAAAAAATACAAGTGGCACAAAATGTCTCAGTAAGGTTACATGGTGTGGGATAACTTGAGAGTGGTTACTGTGGTAGAAAAATATGTACTCTCTCTACTGCAACTTCACAGCTTCTGACAAACTCAAACAGGAGGACAGGAGGGTAACTTAGACATCAAAGAAAAGGAGCACCAATCACAAACATTCAATCAAGACTGACCAATCTAAGCAAGGCAGTAAAAATAGTACTTTGCTGCACTAATTATGAGATCAAACACTGTTGGCCAAAAAGTACCGTTTATACGTGTGGTGGGGGGCTCAGAGTGCGTCCACTAAGGAAAGTAGGCTTTCTAATGACACAACCCACCTTTGTTTTGGTGAGTAGAAAAAACGTTCTTTTTATTTACGCTAAAGAGGAGAGGCTGGTCTGATTTCGATTTGAGATTCGAAACCGAATGTCCCATAGCCTTATACTGAAGCAGTAGAAGGCTATGGACCAGAGCTAGCGACGCGTATACACAAAGTCTGTGCGGTCACCGGTATACCGAGTTGTTCCGCCGCTGTTATTTTATTCAAAAGACCTACGACTGAAAGTAAATTCAAATTTGCTGTGAAAATCCAACAGTGCTCTCCCTGTTTTTTTTCCCCAGGTCATCGCGCCTCCTGAGAGGAAATACAGCGTGTGGATCGGAGGCTCCATCCTGGCTTCCCTCTCCACCTTCCAGAAGATGCTGATGAGCAAGCAGGAGTATGAGGAGTATGGTCCCTCCGTTATCCACCGCAAGGGCCTCTAAGGGAGACAAACTATCCACCCATCGCATTCCGAGACAAAACCATAATTATGTGGGAGGGGGTTCGAGTCCCGAGTCGAGACCGACGGGTGGCGAGACAGAGTCGACACCGAGACCAGATTTCTCGTGAATTGAGTGGACTCGGTCGGGGAAGAGTCCCGATTTTGAGGGGGCAGAAACCGAGCAATCGAGCGCTGTTCATGCAGCCTGAACTGAGCCAAGCTGGAGTTGCGGAAATACATTGTTTTCAACGAGGGCGGCGCAGATAAGAGCTATATAAGCATGTGTGCAACAACATGACAACTGTTTTAAAGTATTGTACAGTGACAACTTAAGTCTCTGTAATGTTTATGTTGTACTATTACTACAAAACAATCTAAAATAAAGGGATTTAAGATAATTAAAGCTGGGCGCCTGAGTCCAATGCATTTCTGCCTATACTTCCGGTCCAGGACTTGTCCCAGTTGGTTGTCCCCATTCTCGATAGAAGTCTATGTAGGAGACGATTCATTCAAATATTGTTATTTTTAATTCAATTATTTTTGAGGGGCGCTTTTAACATACAGGTTTAATGTTTGTTTTTAGTTCAATGTTTGTTTTAAAAACGCCATTGACAATGAAGGGGACATTAAATCCCATTAAAACCTCTTAAACCCCAGGGGGGTCCAGGAGGGAAAATCAAAAATATTTATTAAGAGTTGGAACCTGAGACCTTGACCAGCCCCATTTACCCGCTGAGAGCTGTTCACGAGGTGGCCAGCCGCTGCCCCCGCCGGCGGGGGATTGGGGCTTAAGACGTTTTTAATTAATAAAGATAATTTAATGTTTGTTTTGACACCGTTTCTTTTACATCATCACCTATACCGAATTCCCTCCCTGATGATAAGAGCGCCCCTCACTTCACACGGGTGTGAAGTTCAGTCCATTTGAAAAGTGAAAAGAGACGATCCACAAGCTTGTTGTGCGCTTGTAGATCTGCTATTTTCACTATAGTTTCACTAGAGTCCTGGGCAACCAAAACCCCCTTTTTTTTGGGTCTCGACCTGAAAAGTTTGGGAGCCACTGCAGTCCAGTGAAGCATAGTTTGACAGAAACATACGGGGGCCAATCCCTCGAGTATCTTGAAGACAAGGCCGTAGCAAGTAGCTATATGTCTGTCTTTCTCCTACCCTGAGCATCCCAGCCTATTAAAGTTGGGGTTAGTTGAGTCCTGGGAGTGAACTTATACAGCACTGGGAGTCCTCTTTTTTTTTTACATGTAAGGACAGAAAAACTAACTTTAAAATTGGCCTATAGGGTTTCATATAACCCACTAAAGCTGCAGCCAACTTCAGAGAAATGTTCCAAAAAATAAATAATAAAACAAATAACACACAGTCCATCCACCGGGTCTGAGACTGAGTCAATAGGCAATAAAACCCCAGGCGAGACCAAGATGACACCCGCACGCACGTACACACGCACGCACGCATGCGTCCCTGTCGCCATGGTAACCTACCCATGGAGGAAAGCTCCTATATGACATAATTTCCTCCTCCTCTGCATTTTGGTTTTGACAGTGTGTTTGCTCTAAACACGCACGCACACACGCACGCACAGGTTACACACACACACACACACACACACACACACACACACACACACACACACACACACACACACACACACACAAACACACACAAACACACACACACACACACAGGGCTTCCAAATGTGCAATGCATGAGCAGTCCAGCGATGGATAGCCCATAGGACCTGTCTGTCTGTCTCTCTCTGTGGCTGCTTTTGTTGAAGGTCCAACAGATCAGTCATTCTCAACAGTTGTTCTTTTTTCCTTCTTTTTTTCATTTCAAGGACCTCCAATGTTTGACATGTATTTTGGCCACGGACCCCATAATGATTCATTACGTCAATTACGGCACTAGCCATAAGTCGGTTAATATCCCTGAAACATGACTGTCATACTCAGCTTCAAAAGTCTTTTGCACACCTTTGACCTTTGCTACATACGTTAAAGTCTACATACTGTACAGTATATGGTTCACTATCAAGGACCACACCACCAATGAGAACATTTAACAGGTTTATTGATGACAGGACGAAAGACACGATCATGAACACAACCACGATGGTGACGGGCGGGCCATCGGGCCATCGGGATTTGAGCCGAGGTGGGGAAGGCTTCAACGGATCCGGCATACTCCCGGGCACGTCGAACCCCCCCCCCCCCCATCAGGTACCTGTAGTGGGCAATTCTTTTTCCCAAGGGGCCGCATTAGAAACAGAAAATATTTTGGAGGGCCGGGCCAAAAGGCTGAACGTAATTATGCATAATATCAATTTTATTTCTATATAAAAAGCAGTAAAAGGCCATTTATGATGATGTAGGCCTACTGTACAATAAGAGCGCCCCTCATTTCACATGGGTGTGATTTTTTTTTACTTTGTACTTTTCCTTTTCCAGCAATAAAGCATAATAGGATTTGGTAATCATGTTTGGTAATCATGCGCATTCATTTGCATTCACCCGTCGGTGAATGCAAATAGCCATGAAGCCCAGCTAAGCATGCAGCTCCACAACACGGTAGGGCAGGCGCATGATTACCAAACATGATTGATGATAATATAAGGGGCCGAGGTGGCCTGATTGGAGGTGGCTTGATAGGAGGTGGAGGTAGCTGCGTCAGGTGTGTTCCTGCTCCTGAACTTCAGCTATGAGCTCCATGTAAAGCTCTGAAATGTTGCTCGTGACGGACGAGCGTCATATGACTACGGGCAGCTGTAGCTCAGGAGGTAGAGCAGGTCGTCCAATGATCTCTGAGTCGGCGGTTCGATTCTCGGCTCTTCCTGTCCACATGTCGAAGTGTCCTTGGGCAAGACACTGAACCCTACATTGCCTCCAATGAGTTGGTCGGTGTGAGCTCGCCACCATTGGTGTGCATGTGAATGCGGGAAGTGAGGACGCTGGCGACTGTTCGCCGCTTTACCTCCCAATGTATGAATGAACCATTGTAAAGCGCTTTGAGCACTTGGAAAAGCGCTATAGAAATTATTATATGAACCATGGCCTTTCAATACGGTTTAATTTTACTTCGGACCCCAATCTACTAGTGCCCAGTGTTCATTTAACTCTGAGTGCACAAAAGGAACCAAATGGAACCATTTGGTTCCATTTGTACCATGTCTGTAACCTCAAGAGTTACAGACACGCAAGGGTATATTTGGACCGCTGGTTTTTACCCAGACCTGGCATTGAGAAACATCCGTCAAAGGGTGCCTAACTTTGGTTAAACATGGGGGAGCACATTTTTTAAGTTGGATATTTACTTTGCTTTTCAAACTGAATGTATTTAAACCAAATTACATTGACCGTGTGTGTCAATCATAAACTGTAGAGTGTCAATACAATTTTAATCATTACAAAATACAGAAATATTTTTATTTTATTCTCAGCTCATGCTCTTTAGAACCTTTCTCACTTTTTATCAGTGAACCTGCCAACATGCCAACCTTTTCAAAAGGTTACATTTCTCCTGCACTCTTTTCAGAGGCTTATTATCTTTGATCGATCTGTAAATGCCATTTATAAACTTAAAGCTTTTTCAAATCAACACACAACGTAGACCTCATACTTGATCACACTAACAGTGTCCACAAAAGTAACCACAAGTCAATTTGAGCTTGTGGATCTGCTGTTTTTGCTATTTTCGAATTTGAGTCATGAAAAGTAACAGTTTTGGGGAGTGCGTAGCGTTAGTCCGACGTCGCAACAATCCGACATTACTAACCCTGCCCCTAAACCTAACCCTAAGCGCACGCGGAAACCACAGACCGAGTCTTAACCGGCCACTTATGTCCGACGAACGGGACGTAGGCCTACGTCTTGACTGGCCCGCGAGACCGACGACTTCCCGCGAGACCGACTGACTTCCTGCGAGACCGACCGACATCTCGCGAGAGCGCATGAGGTTTCCGCCCCGACAGAGACGATATCCTAACCCCAGGTAATGCCTCCTGAAATTGCCCAACTCGAATAATGGGTTGATTGAGCTTTGATCGGTCCTTGAGTGGCTCATTGTGAATGTGTGGATCTATAGACGAATCCATGGAGCAGTATACAGTGCCCTGTATAGCCAGGTGTAGCTAATCAGTGCTGCGACATAAAGCAGCGCTTAATGGTGCACAACAAGCTACCCTTCTGTGTAATATCCTATAGGAGTGATGGCAAAACAGTTATTAACACAATCAGCGTTGGGATTTCTTTCAAAATAGCAGCTCGGAGTGCTGCGCAGATATGGCAGCTTTTACTCTGAAAGCCCCCCCTGGGAGGAATAATGTTGCTTGCTTACCTCGCTATGATTGATTGTGATGATAAAGTCGCTAAATAATCCCTCGTGTTCATATTTTGAACGAGAGGCATGTTGAAGTCAGAAATGAAGAGCTTAGTATATCCATCTGGGCAAAACCATAGAGAGCTCCCTAGATTAGGAGATGCGAGGCATTCTTTCTGAGCCGTAAACAGGGAAGTGAACGGCAGCGCGCATTCGCGGACAGCAAGGAGTATGGTGCAGAAGGAGAGGCCAACCCCCCCCAAAGAAATAATCAATGAAAATGTGCTAGGACGTTTGTACACGCCCTCACAATCCATCGGTTGGGTTAGCTATGACTTTTCCACACATCCTACGGTCTAAATGGGTTAAAGGACATAGCACTGTGCACATTTTAGTTTCATGCGTGTCATGTTCTGTAGACAGAAATGTACAAGTTTCTGTGTGTGTGTGTGTGTGTGTGTGTACGTCTGTAATCTTGAGAACCGTTCTCCCCCACCGACTTCAAATTCGACAAACGCGTTCCACGGTGTCGAGTCTGTCGAACCCATGGTTGTCCAGAATCACCGCAAAAATGCCTCTGCACGGGCTCTGGACAGGGCCCCTGCCCGCAGTGTCCATACATGGAGCTGGCCTGTTCTGACATCATTCTGACGTCTGCATACGACTCCATATTTGGGCATGCCTGACAAATAACTCCATATATGGGCATAAAAGGGACACAGACATAAATATCTGGGTGGGGCATGCATTTCCAACTTGCACTGTTCGAAGTAGGCCGCACCACTGTAGAGGCTCCAGCGGGCAACGCTCTAGTGAATAATAAAAAAGAAAATATTGCATTTCATCCTTGCACCATGCTGCTAACCCCTGCCAAATGGAGCTTGCCTGTGTGAGAAGAACACAATGACATTTATGTGCATGCGCTCAGCATACAGTCTGCTCCGACTGCCATAGTTGACACTATGGCAGGTAAATAAAATGTTGGGACTTGTGGAGTTTGCTTTGCAGTTGCCCAAACTGCAAGTGCACATTTGAGTGAGGAGCCTGCTATAAACACAACACGAGATATATAGCTAGATAGTTTTAAACACAACATGAGAACACAACACTGGTATCAGTATTCTGTATCGTTATCGGCTAACACAGAAATTGAGGTATCGGGATCGGGACATCCCTAATAAAAATGTAACAATTTTGTACACAAAATGGTATTCTTCATGCCTGAGTAAGGTCGCTTGCTAATACATTTCATTGGTGATTTGTACCGTCCGTGCAAGTGACAGTGTGCGGACTGCGGGTAGGCTTTGATGTTGTTCACCGTTTCTGCATTTCACTTTCACCTACTCTGGACTTTATTGTTCAGGTGTGCTAACGTTTTGTATTGATTTATAAAAGTTCCGGCTCCAACTGAGCTCCATTCCCTTTCAAAATCAATATGGTAAATCTCATCCCTAATGCTATTAGTAAATTCCATCAGAAATGTAATAAAAACAGAATTAAACTTAATTCCCCCGATTGTCTAGAGATAACTGGACTTGAGTTACAACTAATTTGTGCCACTTTTTCTAGCAACACTAAATCTCTTCGCCAAAAAACAGCAAGATCTACAAGCACTGTGAGATTGTAGATCTGCACATTTTTCTCCTTTCTTAAAATTTTACGCCGTGACGTGTTGTGAGCTTGTAGATCTGCTATTTTCAGCATGCAACCAAGTGTAACATGACTTATACTGGATATCTTGTCCACTAGTCCCTTCCTAAAAACATAAAATATAAATGTGACGGCATCGTGACTACGAGCTGTGCGGCCTCTCTCCTTTTCAGTCACTAGTCCCTTCCTAACATTTTAGTCCAGTTTTTATTTGTTGACGAAATTGTCAACATATTTAGTCTTCGTTTTAGTCATCATAGCTTAGTTTTAGTCGTCATAGTCATCATAGCATCATTTTGTTTCCATTTCGTTTTCGTCAGTGGAAAAAGGTAGTCGACGGACATTTTTCGACAAAAACAACAGGAAATGTTTAAAATGAACCCTCATGATCAATATCAGTGTAAACAACAGCACTGTCCAGCCAGTGTCCAAGCAGCGGGCTTTCTAAGCGAGTGAGACAGAATTCCTATTGAGTGCACCTTGCACTGTCTTCAACAAATTAAGACAGTTTCCTAACAGAAGCGCCTAATGAAGACATCAATACATGCTGGACGCCGGTTCAGTTAAAGTGTCATTACCGTATAGCAGCCAGGAGGATTACCTCGAACCCTTCCGTCTTTTCAGAGAATTAATCCAATTGGACTTAATTTCACACATCAATTAGCTGTGTGCTATACACACATTTGGGGGGGTTTGAACAAACAACCCCTGCTGCCTCTCCCTCTCTAGTCTTTGTAGACCCCATGAACCCTGCATCCTGTCAGTTATACATGATGCACCACCCTCCCAGGAGGGAGCGAGCTGACAAAACAAATACACCTTTACGTATTCAGCAGAACCAGTCTGGCTGCTGAGGGGAACATGACAGCTCCCAGGACGCATGTGCTCACGCACGCACGCACTCACACACGTTTTGCTGCACTTGTGAGTATATCAACATCTTAGGGCAATATTGAAAAATAGAACATGGCTGAAAATTTGCAGACACATTCTTGTGAGCTTGTGCAAATATTTTTACTCGCCACTGCTCAACGTTATTTCAGCTCCGGGTGGTCAGCTCACCACCGGAGCGGTGGTCCTTACCACCGAAAATGCAGACTATGAATAGGACTTAAAACGCACATAACTTCGATCCCATCCGAAATCTAACCTCCGAGCCCATCTTAGTTCTGACCTCCAACCGTCTAATCCAGTGTTGTTTTTGTCGACTAAAACTAAGACGAAAGATGTTCGTCGACTACCTTTTTCCACTGACGAAAACTAAATTAAAACTAAGCTATGGTGACTAAGGTCGCATTCATACCAGAGAGCTTTGCTGCGATTAAAACGAATCCTGCTGCGCATTGTCAGAAAGTGCGCTTCGTTTGGCAGGTGTGAAGGCTCATTCGAATCCTAATGCGCAGCAAATAACCGCATTTTACTCCGTCCAAAAACGTGGGTTTCGCTTCGCTTCGAATCGCACTTGACTATGATTCGGTGCAGGTGTGAATGCAATCCGCAGTAAATAAAGGAAATGAAGCAAACATAATGTGGCGGGTGAGGAGCTGAACACAGTTGGAGACGGTTAAGGCATATTTTACGCAGCGCAAAGATGTCCCGTTACTGTGGATAGACGTGGTCGAATAAGGAGACTGAAGCCCTGATCGAAATGAGGACGTGTAGGCTACATTAATCAATTGCTTAAGAAAACACATAAAAACACTGCAGTGTATTATAGCCTACATAATATTCTGTCTGTCTGTCTGTGCGTGCCGTAAACATGGAGTGCTGTCACTGTGTGGGACTGGGGAGTTATATCAGTGCGCTCATGCAGCGCTGTGCTGCATGCCCAAAAGAACAGTGTGTGGCGGCTGCGTGCGTAGAGAGAGAGAGAGAGGGGGGGGGGTCCCAGGCGGCACGACACATGCACGTAATGAGTGTAATTTTATCACCATAGATTTCACTGTGTAGGCTATAGTTTATGAACGGAACACATTGATAAAGGTCCCCCCTGCTGCGTTTCCAATTGCTGCGAATGACAGTGTGAAGGCAAACCGCAGCCAATTAAATATGCAAGAATCCCCTTTCCCCGCCCATACGGTTCTGAGTCTACCGAAGTATTAGGTGAGAATGTGACCTAAAACTAAGACTAAATATATTGGCAATTGTGTCAACAAATACAAACTAGACTAACATGTTAAGAAGGGACTAGTGGACAAGACATACAGTATGAGTCATTTTAAACTTTGTTGCATGATGAAAATAGCGGATCTACAAGCTCATAACGTGTCGCAGCACGACACGTTGTGAGCTTGTGATCTGCTATTTTCAGCAAGTGTAAAAACAGTCATTACTACGGCATCAAGGCCCGCCAAAATACATTTTATTCGACTAAGTCACCTGTAGATTTAGTCGACTAAAATCTTATGATATTTAGTCGACTAGAACCAGAATACTAAAGCATTCCAGGTGACTAAAATGTAACTGAAACTAAATGTAAACTATTCAAAAGACTAGGACTAACACTAAAATAGAAATGTGTTGACAAAAACAACACTGGTCTAACCCTAACCCTTACGTGAATCTTTTTCTAATGAGCCTAATGGTGTTCCAGCCAATCACGTGAAGGGCCTCATGGAAATGTTTGTTTAAGTGCCGTAAACAAAAATGTAGTCCACAGACTTGTTCACTTTGGCTGCCACATGACGTCACATTTAGTGCTCTGAACAATCATTAAAAGTCCATAGATTTGGCTGCCATACGATGTCATTTGAAAAGCCCAGATGTTGGAGGTGCTCTCAAAGATCTGGAAAACATGCTCTTCACAATGTCTGTTCCTCAAATTGTACTATTTGACGCATGCACACACTCTGAGTTATTGATGTGTGGGCAACATGCTGGGTCTCTCTTTCCCTGCATGCCAGCAGGATCGAGCTTCAGGGAATGTGTCTGAGCGCTATAGCCTCGAGTCGAGTCAGTGGAATGAGAAGAGGCTGCTGGATTCTCACGTGCTCTGATCTCCAGATGAGCTCTGCGGAACTTGTCCTCCTCCACCAGGCTGAGCAGCGGCTGTCCTCTCTCTGGAGCATGTGGTGTTCAACCGATTTCACATCAAGGTCCATTATTTATTCGCCATTTGAGCCACAGAGTGAACGAACGGACCACCATTTTGATGACATTTAAGCCTCTCGGACCCAAAACGAAAGAATATTTTGTTATTGTTGGATAAGACTTTGTACACATTTCCATGCTGTATTGATGCGTTGGTACCATTAGGAGCAGAGACGAAATGTTTTTATAATCGTCATGCGTCCCCCCCAGCCTACAAGTAGCCTACAAGCAGAGTACTGTATTATCATTTGAATCAATGCCTGCTCTGTATGTGTACAAAAGGAACAGACAACGCGGCCCACCCCCCACCCCGGACAGTGATAGTGAGGGAAAAAAAGAGGTGTTAAGGTGCCAGACTTGGATGGTTAGAGCGGCGCGACAACATACAAACTCAATGCAAAGACGAGAATTGCGCGAACGGGCGCGGCGCGACCTGGTGCGGTGCAAACGGGACGAACCGAGGCGAATATATTCAGGTCCAATTCCTCATGGGGGCCGAGGCCCCCACGGACTCTACGTCACTGATTAGGAGAGACAACATGCAGACATTGTACAAAAAAAATGTGGGTGTAAGTGAGGTCATAAATCCTAAAATATTTTTTTTAATAAATATTACTGTCATGAAACCTTAGTTTAACACAATCCCTACTTTTGGCGGAATGCTCCGCCATGAGGAATGTAATTCCGCTCCTGTCGGAATGCTCCGTCAGATTAGCTTTATTATTGATATCAATCCGCATCGCTGAGAACTATTTTTTCATTCTTTGTTTGGCTCGGCCTTTCCTTCTTTAGCGATCCTAGACCGGATTGCGCATGCGCACTGCCGTCCACCTCCCATTATACAGGCAGACTAAAAGCTGAATAAAGTGTGACAGTTGGCCATTCAAACTATTTAGAGTTTCTTAAAGTGTGACAGTTGGCCATTCAAACTATTTAGAGTTGCTTAAAGTGTGACAGTTGGCCCATTCAAACTATTTAGAGTTTATTAAAGTGTGACAGTTAGCCATTCACTAACTAAACTATTCAACCACTCAGACTGTGTTACAGCAGTGGGACTCTGCATATCCAGTCTGCTCTAACCATCGTCTCTGATCAGTCACACAGCTCTGCACCAGCACCTTGGGCTTCATGGCCCTGGGCCATGGGCCTTCACAGAAGCAGAATGGAAGGTTCAATTAAATAATTAGTTATTATTTGGAACAAAACATATGCGCATTTAAATTCACACTCTTCGACGGGTGGCTGGCATCTCCCTTAGAGATAGGGTGAGAAGTTCAGTCACACGAGAGAGACTCTGAGTAGAACCGCTGCTCCTTCGCCTGGAAGGGAGCCAGCTTAGGTGGTTTGGGCATCTGGTTAGGATGCCTCTCGGGCGTCTCCCTAGGGAGGTCCTCGACGCACGTCCCACTGGGAGGAGTCCCCGGGGCAGACCAAGGCGCAGTTGGAGGAAACACATCAACTCACTGGCCTTGGAACGTCTCGGGATCCCCCAGGAGGAAGTCACTAATGTTGCTCTGGAGAGGGAAGTCTGGAGCACTCTGGTGGAGCTGTTGCCTCCACTACCCGACTACGGATAAGCGGTTGAAGATGGATGGATGAAATTCACACTCACTCACTTACACACGCATACATGCACACACTGACACACACACAGTACTCCTAGCCGGACTGACATTAGCATCTTAATATAGAGGACCTCAGCACTGCATGTACGGAGCAGATGTAGTCCCTCTACCAGTCTGTCCCTCAAAACACTTACTGATGATACTGAGCGGTCTCCAGGGCAAACCAGTCATCCTTAGCATAGTTTTTATATTTTCTCTACGATTGGCCAACTTAGTCCCTTGAACATGATCTACCCTGTTTTTCTGTTGTATCCATGGGTTGCCTCTGGACATTGATTGTCAGTGTTAAAACTGTGTTCCATTGCTTCAGTTGCTTGTTCGTGATGTTGCTTTGGGCAAAAAAGCACCCTTCTCGTGTGTGTTTTTCTCCATCCCATGCCATCAAATTTTTTGCACATTCTTTGCACATTTTGGGTGCATTTTGTTTTGTGCATAGTTCCCATTGCGTCAGTTTTTACCACAAAAGCGGTACAGGTAAAGGGTTTCTCATGTGTGGCTCCAAGATAATTACAAGATTTTGCTACAAAACTGTACAACCAAAGCTTTTTTTCACTTGTACAAGTAAAGTTGTACTTTCTCAAGTGTGCTTTCTCACATCAGACAAGCCGGATGTCACTATAAAACGCAGTTTGTTGACTCAAATACCAATTTATGGGCTTGTTTTGTTTGCAGAGATGCAGGCATATATACAATGAATTTACCAGTGTGAATTTAACTCCATGGGATGTAAATGGACCCCGGCCCATTTGGTTCTATTATAGGCTATATACCCTCTCAAGGTTACAAAAACACCCACAATGAAAGAAACAGTATCTTTAACTATATTGTTTATGAGCAGCAAAATCTGTTCCAATGCCTCTGTCAAGTGCTTGTATATTTCCTCCCGTGTTGCTGGTTCCCAGTCGGTTGACAATATCAACGCAATATTAACTTTGATTGGCTGTCCGGACGACGCGATGGGTGAAGTGGGGGGATATTGATATATCCAGTGGTGTGTTTTTACTGCATGGTACCACAGCGTTTTAATGACGTCACGCACGCGCGCGCATATGCGCATCGCAGCATGCACACAGAACAGCTCAAGCCTTGCACACACCGTCTGCGAACGCTGCGTGCCAAAACAGCCGCCTCCGTTGTTTTCAATGTACCTATCACACACTGGCGGCGTCCGACGTGCGTTCACGTCTCGCCTGAAGTTCCGATACGCCATTGTTCTATTTTCCAGGCGTTGCTGCGCGGCAACGCCTGTGCCGCGTCGCTGCGCATCCGGTGTGTGTTGGGCTTCATATAGCCTAAGCCGCTGCCTATTGTTAAATAGTGTGTGAGAGTTTTAGACAAACACAAAAGTAGACTTAAAATAGTTAGACAAACATCTTTACTGCACACCAGCGAAACTAAAAAGTTTGCTTAGGAGGAGGCATTCATCTTGTGTGCAGAACACGTACCACACAGCAGCAGTAGCCTACTGGAGCCATAGCCTACTGCTGTAAGTGTGCATGCTTACCGTATATAGGCTATACGTGCGCTCAGGTATAAACAGTTAAAGCTGTCCTGTTGTTATGCAAAGTAGTAGCCATTTTATTCGGCACAGCACTTGACACTGTGTGGGGGGGTGCACAAGTAAACCTAGACCACTGCATACTTGGTACGTCTTGGAAAGTCTGCAGGTGACGCGAGGTTGATTAGGTGCGTCTTTTCTTGAATCTAGGGGGACTGGTTCTAGCGTGCACGCACATGCACCGTTCCGTCCCTGCGCGTGCACGTAAAAAAAATGACTGGTACCATGGCATGGTATGACACCACTGGATACATCGATACCACTTTGAACTGGAGCGAAGATACTGAGGCGACAGAACGCTTTGTTCACGTCGGCCCGTTCGCCTCGTTCTTGACGTAACATTGCGCCATGTGGAGTCTTTGCATTGACTTTGTAAGTGAAAATATATCTGAAGCTAACGCACCAAGAAACGCATGACAGTACTAGGACATTATAATGAAGGCCTTGTTGACACAAGTAGGCTACATTCTAATCACTTGCACTTGAATCGCGCTGATTTACCCAACCCAAGCATGGAGACGGAAACGATTTGAATGAATCTGTTTTGAATGGCAAACCATTGAATGACTCGTTTGGATGTTTATGTAAATGATTACGTGTCCTGTTTGATCGAATGCCTCACTGAGAACAATGTGAATCACAATGCAAATAACCAGTCTGCCTTTTTGGTGGAAGTCTCTGAGAAGATGAAACAAACATGACATGCTAAATAAAATGTGACCAAACTTGACACACTAAGTCATTGCATTTTTTTTTCATGACATATGAAAGCAGAGAATCATAGCTTCAAATTGACATATTGGATGTTCAGTTTGACCCACCAGTTTTGGAGATATGGCTTATGTTTTACAGAAAACAGCGAGTTGAGAAAACACTCATCCCCCTCGAGAGACCCGGAAAATAAATCCCCATTAATTTTCCTCATAGACTTTTCAGAAAGTATTTATTTAAAGACGTTTACACCGTGGACAAAGCCAACTCTTGTCGTGACAAATCATGACAAAAACACAATGTTTTGGGCCAAACAAAGAATTAGAAAGTAGAAAAAAACAGCAGGTTACAACACTTTTTTGTTGTTTTTCTTCTTTGTAATTATTTGTTTGGTCCAAAATATTGTGTTTGTTGTCATGATTTGTCACGACTCGAGTTGGCTTCGTATGACGCTTAAAAGGTCTTTAAATAAATACTTTTTGAAATTTCCTGGGCCTGGCGTAGTCATGAAAGGGGGCGGGAATGCGACGCTCTATAGAGGCTGCTTCCTTTAGAGTTCAGTCATAGTCGGCCACATTGCCGTACACAATTGGACATTTTCAAATTCGAATTACCTTAAATCATGTAAAAGGACATACAATGTCTGTCTGCTACAGCAGTACTTTTCTCTCAGTGTGTCCAGGTGCACATTGTGTGTGTGTGTGTGTGTGTGTGTGTGTGTGTGTGTGTGTGTGTGTGTGTGTGTGTGTGTGTGTGTGCGTGCGTGCGTGTGTGTGTACGTCCATGTGCTGATTTGCAAGTGGGTGTGTCCAGGTGCATGTAGGTGTGTGGCTGTAATAAGAACAGTGTGACAGCCTGCTCCTCACCAGACAACTAACCACATCTTTATCCTGCTTTACTTAGACAACCAGGTCACACAGAGGACTCAGCTACAGAGTGGACATTATGACAACAACTGAACTCTGCCCTGCACTCTTCTCTGCTTGAACTGAAGAAACAACTTGTGAAAATGATGAAGAGGAGCTCATTCATGACCCCCCTCTCCCTCTCCATCTTCCTCCTCCTCATCATCATTGCTGCTCTTCAATTGGAGGCGTTTGTCATAAAGAAAACATTCCACTATGTGAATGAGAGGAAAAACTGGTCTGATGCTCGACAGTACTGCAAGGAGAACTTCATTGACTTGGCTTCTGCTGGTGATCACAGAGAAGACCTGCTGCTCAATGAGCTTGTGAACAGTGGATTGCGGCGTGGGTGGGTGGGTCTGTACAGAGACCCTGGGGACCCTTCTGTCTGGAGGTGGACAGGAGAAAGGTTAGTCTTATTCTTAACCCTTGGGCCAGCAGTGATGGGAGATTAATCGGCAAACACATCTGTATCAGCCGATATTGGCCTTAGCAGATCATTTGTTATAATAATTATGTTGAAACACGACTTTCAACAGGTTTGAACAGTTTTAAATAACAAATACTACTTTCAAGCTGTCAGAATGGTCAAAATTATTATATTTTCTTTATACAGAATGAGATTATATCGACATCGGTTATATCGGTTATCGGCCATAACAGCAATTCATTTTATCGGATATCGATTTTGGCCAAAATGTCTCATCGGTACATCCCTAGTCCTGGCCTATGCTCTATATAGGCAGGCACACACACACACACACACACACACACACACACACACACATACACCCACGTGACACATTTCACTAAAAAGGTTCAGTATTAGCTACTCCTGAATGTTACAGAGCAGTCGTGTAATATTGATCATTTTTTATTTGACAGAGGAGACATAAGTGACACAAACTGGGCAACTGGACAGCCTCAAAGTGGTGAGAACTGTGGCTTCCTTTTTCATGGTAAGTGGTACAGTGTTGATTGCTCCCGTCACCGTCCATTCATCTGTGTCGTTCACAACGTGATCCTGGTGAAGGAGAACAAGACATGGGAGGAGGCTCTGGAGCACTGCAGGGCCATCGGCAGTGTCGACTCCAGCCGACATAATCATTACCGTGACCACCAGTATGACCTGATGAGCCTGCAGTCTGAGGTCGACCACCGCTACGCCAGGGACAAGATCCAGGAGGCCACGACCAATGAGGTTTGAGGATTTGGGTTGACGGGTCACATTGTGGCTAAAGAGAGAGAGAAGGAATGTGTCTTTGTTATTAAATAAATAAATATATGTATATATATAGTCCTTACCCGTTCTGAATATATGAACAGCAAATGATGTTCAGTGTGGGTAATCACATTACTGATAGTGAAGTTGGGTTGGGCACAAAAGTAGGCTAGTTTATTTTGCAAGAAAATGCTGCAGTACAATCACAAGTACACCATTGATGTGTGATGTGAATTTGGTGGTGAGTTTCTGCCTATAAATGGAAGTTATTGAATATTTTCCCTAACCCCTCACCGTCTCATATAAGCTATTAATATAAGCTATTAAACGGTGGCTTTTTGGGCTGCAAAGCAAGTTGTAGTTTGTTCTTTATGTAATCAGGTTAAGAATGAGATGTTTTGTGTGATTTAGGAATGAGCTATTGAGCTATTTGTCATCATGTTGTTCCGACGGCACGGGATCTGTCTTCCTCGGATTATAGTATTTGTTGTAATCTGATCGCCCATGGCTGTGTACTTGTACGTGAGAGCACAGTGCACTTGTTATGTATTATGTACTGCCTGAACTGTAGCATACTTTATAGTTAGCTACTGGAGACATCTCAGACAGCAAGGTCAGCTTGCCGCAGTTAGCGGTTGTTATGTATCAAGTGTTGTTGTCACGTCATTAGGATCCAGCTCTATATATTTCCTGTATGTGTAAAAAACGTTGTGAACCTTTGGTGTGATACTGTCTCGTGTCTCGTTATTGTTCTCCCGGGCCCGTCGCCGCTGCCGCCGTACCAAGGTATACTTCAACCGGATTGTCACACACCACCCAGCCGGCACACACTAGCTGTCTGTCAAACCAGACGAGGGTTCAGTACTTAGAGTTTACAACAGTATTCATATGTTATGATCCAACAGATATGAAAGTGCACAGTATTGTAACTGTTGCCAAGGCAATGCCCCGACCGGGTGGAGTTAAACCCTGTTGTTGCGTGCTAACGGTAGGCGGTTAAGAAAACGTCTCCATTTGGCCACCCCGAGTCCCCGACAGATAAGCATTCCGTTGTGATGGAGCTGTTCAGTGTGTCACGCAGCCACGCTGGGTGTGCACATGGCTGTAACCGTGCGGACAGTGTGGTGACGAAACAGCGCGTGTGTTCACGTGAACATGGCCCGTCCAACTGTCAGAGCTGGCTTTCAGGTGCCTGTGCCACGCAACCCCCGCGTTGGCCGTGATGCTTCGCCAAAGAAGAAGTTATGTCGACGGACGCAAGAGTAGCTGTAGGCTACTATGGGTCAGAGTTGTTTTCCACATGTGGGTCTGATGTATAGATCTGATGCCTGCCTGGGGGCGGTGTGGAAAAGGGTGCGTTGGAGAATTCAAGGGGAATGTTGCACGGAAAAGAGGTGTCCAAGTAATAATCCATGTGTCCGTCTCAACATGCATTTCAATGGTGACACTGGTGACACATGATTTGCGGGGAGATGAGTTGTTTTTGACGCAAATTAATTTAATGAAGATGATTGCTAGAATGTTTGGCGTGTGTAATGCAGGGCAGATTGAGGTTGGAGAACAGGGCTGCACAGCGCTAGCTTCCGTGAGGAGGCGCTGGAAGCGAGCAGCTGTCTTGCTCTATGCTAGGGACAGACAGACAGCGGTTCTTGAATTTAGAATAGATATCCATATATGGAGATCTAAGAGTTTGAGGTCAGATGTAGAGTTCCTGTTCGGCTCTATATGCAGATCCAGGTGATGATGCAGTCTTCTCCATGAATGGCTATCCAGGGTTTGATGAGGTCAGTGTCGTGATCTTCATATATGGAGACAGCTTTATATGGAGCGTGCCACGAGGCGTGACGGACTGACGGCCATATATGGTGGCGTGACGGGCCGATGGACTGACAGCTTTTGCAGGTTTAATAGCAATATAGTAATCTGCGACCTACAGTCACAATAAAATGGGATTTTGGTCGTGGCCTGTAGAAATTGGTCCGTGACCCACAAATGGGTGCCGACCCAGTGTACTATATCCCCTAAGCCATAATGGTAGCTGTAACACTAATCCTCAGCAATTAAGTGTTTCTCATTTTGAATCTGAAATTATGTTTTAATCAATAACATGATGTTATCATAGGAACGGGACAGCATGCATATATATATATTAGGGATGCCCCGATCCCGATACCTCAATTGTCTGTGCCGATACCGAATACTGATACCAGTGTCGTGATCTCATGTTGTGTTTATAGATATCTAGTAGCTATATATCTCGTGTTGTGTTTATAGCAGACTCCTCAGTCAAATGTGCACTTGCAGTTTGGGCAACTCCAAAGCAAACCCTTACCCCTGTGTCGGATCTGTCGTTAGACTGACATATTCGCCGATACCGATATGACAAATATTGATACAGTATCGGGACATCTCTAATATATATATATATATATATATATATATATATATATATATATATATATATGTATATATATATATATATATAGTGGTTGACCTCCTTTGCTTTCCATGTTGTCCCCAGGTGTGGACAGCTCTGCGTTTCCTGGCGGGCCAGTGGCTCTGGGTGGACGGGGAACCACAGCAGTACCAGAACCTGCCACTGTGTCCGGCCTGGGGGCGTCACTGTGGAACCCTACCCAAAGACCACAGCACACAGTGGCAGATCAGGGACTGCATGGAGAGAAGGAACTTCCTCTGCATCGAATCCCCAGCAGGATAGACAGAGGAGTAGTAGCCAGGCACAGCCAGTGGTTGAAAAAGTACTATATATTTTATAGGGGCGCTAGGCCCTCCTATATTCAGTTCTAGTGTAGATGCTTGTCCAAACACAAACATTAAATGCCATTGACAATGAATGGAGAATTACTTCATAATTATGTAGACGAGCAAATCGGCTATTTTGTTCTTACAAATCTGACAATATCACCATATCACCAACAGTGTTGGGCAATATTACGTAGGAGAGTAATATGTTTACTTTACTTATTACTGTATTACTTTATATTACTTTTCAACCGGGCCCCTTCCACCCGCATCTGTTTAGCCTGCTCCTTTTACAACTGAATCCAATAGAGCACCAAAGTCCTGACGTCACTTTCGGATGAGTCAGTCCCCAGGTTCATGTATTTTTTATTTGCATTGAAATCACCATAGGGGGATTTTAGATCTCTTCATATAAGAACTGCATTTGAAAAATAAACCGATCAGCCTGGCCTTTTCACTCATACTGTATGGATATGAAGCATCGACTGAAGGTGGAAATGTACAAATATACCCAAAGAGTAACATAATTAGCGTTAGAAACGAGTTAGCCTGACCCAGAGCGAGACATTTCTCGTCTAGAGGGGCGGGTCGCGCCTCAGAAATGCGCGCACCCTGATTGGATCTCATCGATCTGTCCGTCACCCCCGGCCCCTCCTCTCCCCCCTAGTGCAGCGCTACGTCACATCATTTAGAGCGACGCCCACCCGGAAGGGTTGACTCCCACTTTTAGACTTGTTCAGCCCACGGCTTTTTCCAGGCTTTCATCTTTCGCGCAGACGAAATGAAAGCCTGGCTATCGAGGCTAGAAACGAGTCAAATAACCCAGAGACTACATTTCCGGGTAGGCGGGTGGCTGCATCTGCCTGTCGCACAACATGAACTGAATGTTAATTATGTTTATTTTTATTTTTGTTTTATTGATATTTAATGTTTCGTGGTTAGTACGAGTTGAGTCACCACCAGCTGAGCTTATGTCAACGAGGAATCTCAGGAACTCAATGTGTTGATAGCTGGGCGTGACATATATTAGCAGCGACATTGCCTTCATATGTAGTTTCAAGGCTTTTGCGGCCACTTTAATTCCATTTTCTCCAGAAACTGGCTGTATCAAATATTAATGAACATCATTAACGACACACAGCCACTCCCCTGACAGAAAGGCCGGGGTGGTCGGTTTATTTTTCTAACATAGTTCTTATATGAAGCGATCTAAAATCCCCCGATGGGGATTATAATGCAACTAAAAAAATACATGAACCTGTGTACTGGCGCCCTCTACTGAAAGTGACGTCAGACTTCGGTGCTCTATTCATTGGAATAAGAAGTCTTCCATCAGCCAAACTGAATAATTGCAGGATATAAAACAAAAATAGTCAACAGTCTCTCATCAGTCTTTTTCTGCTGCATATTCCACATTTGGAATTCAACATCAACAATCTGAACTGCACACATTCACCATTCAGCCAAAAAGGCTATAAAATAATAAAGCAGCAATCTCTCACTACCTTTTAAATGAAATGTTTTCAAACGGCAGCCAACAAAACAAAAAAGTAATAGGCTATGTAATATGTGCTATTTTTTTTACAAAGTAAATAGTAATAATATTACTGTTTTGGCAGAGTAATAACTTACTTTATTCGTTACTGGGAAAATTAATAATATTACAGTAATATGTAATTAGTAACTTTAGTAATTAATTAAGTAATTAGTACTGCCCAACACATCATGAATATGTATGATGATAAGAGCGCCCCTCACTTCACACGTTTGTGATTTTCTTTTTAACTTAATGTTACATCCTTGTGGGTTCAAGTAGTTTGTTATTGGCCATAGTGATGACTGCAGCTTTCAGTCTAGGTCCTGCTGTGTGTATGTGGGAGGAGACCTACCTAAAACAAATGGCAATTAAAAAACACGGTGAAGCAGCTTTCTGCTTCTACTGGCCGATGGCGTGGAACGAACTCCCACTATACCTTCGACAGGCAGCCTCTGTAGACATGTTTAAAGCACAGCTCAAGACCTACTTTGACACTCTTGCTTTTAGTTGATCTTTCATGTCATGATATTCATGTCCTCACTGTATTGCATTACTGCTATTATTTTAATGTTTTATGCCTTGCTTTTCTTTTTTCTCCATTGCTCTGTAAAGCACTTTGAGCTTTTCAAGTCATGAAAGGTGCTATATACAAATAAAGTTTCATTATTATTAGACAGACTAGTTATTGTCACATTTGATTATTGTTTTTCTGTAGTAACCTACCTAACTTCCGCTGTGAATGGCCGAGCTTTGCATAACATTTGTAGTAGCTAATTGGCTGTTGTTGGTTACGTAACCAATCTATGTTTTACAATCGTTTATAAAGACATAAATTCCCTTGAAGGGGCAGAAGACCAAACTAGGGAGGGGCCTATGTAAGCGACTGCGGCAACCACACTTTGCAATTTTTCAAATTGTGACTTTTCTAGTTATTATTATTATTATTATTATTATTATTATTATTATTATTATTATTATTATTGTTATTATTATTATTATTATTATTATTATTATTATTATTATTATTATTATTATTATAATTACCCTTATTATTTTTACCTGCTGCTTCGGGCTGCCTCCAATCAGGACTGGACCAATCATCAGTAGAGAGCTGCCCATCAGTCCACTATTTAAAGAAAGAAGCGTTCTCACCTGTGCTCGTTGGCATTAATTGAGTAATTTGCTGTCCAAACAAAGAGCAGGTTTGCTGTTGTGACACTCTGGGTCTCTAAAAGTGTGGAGATCCTTTAGGCCTCATTCACACATAAAGTCAAATTTCAATACCCAAAATCTCGGCCACTCGCTCACTCACACTCGGTCACTCCAGCATGGAAAATGATGGTAAAATTGGTGACCTGCCGAAATATGTGACCATCTTGTGAACACAACTTACATGGAAGTCTTTAAATATGAGGCCTGAACAGTGGTGTCATGGTGATTTTCTTACTGGTGCCACGGAACGTAACGCACACGCACAAACGTGCACGCGCGTGCATGTGCGCATCGCGGCATGCACACAGAACAGCTGCATAGCCTAAGCCTATTGTTAAATAGTGTATGAGTTTTAGACACACAAAGAATTTTAAAAAACACAAAAGTAGACTTTAAATGGTCAGACAAACATCTTTACTGCACACTAGCGAAACTAAACAGTTTGCTTTGGACAAATTAATCTGTAAATGTTCTGTGAGCACCACACAGCGGCGCCTACTGGAGCCATAGCAGTCCACACTTGGTGTGTCTTGGTGGTGACTTCTAGGGGGACGCGTTCTAGCGTGCACACACGTGCACGCACGTGCACCGGCCGTTCCGTCCCTGTGTGTGCACGTCAAGAAATTACTGGCACCACGGCGTGGTACTGCGTTCTACGAGCATGACACCACTGGGCCTGAAATACCACTAGGTTGAACTCTAATAATGAACAAACTGCAACGATTTACATTCGGACACTGACGTTATGTGATTGTCTATACATGTCACATGTTTGAGCAGGTCACCAATTTCACCGAAACACCACCATGCTGGAGTGAGTGAGTGTGAGTGAGCGAGTGGCCGGGATTTTGAGTATTGGAATTTGACACACGCAAGACACACTTGTGTCCTGTGTCTTCTGTGTGTCATGTCTGCCTCAATGCATTTCCAATGGGAGTCACATGGTTTGAAGACACAACCTTGTTGCATGGGGGGGGGGTCATCAAACAATGTGACTATCTGACATGTGACACATCTTGTAAAAACAGTGATTCGTAAAGTGAATGGAGTATGGGCGCCAGCTTATGGGAGGCATACTATCATCCGACAGAACATTGCTCCGAAGGAGCAATGCTCCGAGGTGCGCTGCGGGTCGGGAGAGGGTTGCGGTTAGGTTTAGGTGTCTGCCCCGGGGGAGGTTAGGGTTAGGGTGAGGGAGGAGGTAGGTTGTCGTTCGGACCAATGCTCCGTCGGATGAAAGTACTGCACTCCCAGCTTATTGTAAAAGCCTGCCACCTTTTGACTATAAGGTGAGTCAGCATAGCCATCTTGAAGTAGCATTCATTTTGTAACCTTTATTCTCTATGTATGCTAGGTATAAAGCCAGGGGTTTCTCTATTTAAAGTCAGGTTAAGACTATTTTGATTATTTATTTGAGTTGCCCTATAGGCTACAGCCTTTATTTTCTTGTAAAAAACCAGACATTTTCAGTTGGGTTTGAAATCCTTTAAAATATGTCTAAATGTGAATTTGTAATTGTAGTGGCAGTTAATGGTATCAATATTAGCAAGCAGAAGGAAGCATCAGAGACAGGACTCCAGCATCAAGATCCAGGCATCATCATCTTTCTTCTCAGTTCTCATTACAGCAAAATGGTAGCATTACAGCAAAATGGTAGCATTACTACTGCGTTCCTCTCCTCTCTCTGCATCAATGAATGCACCCCCTTTATCCCCCCGCACATCCTCATATACAACAGCAAATAGACATTTAGTAACAGATGGTTCATTCAACATGTCCTTCTAAGGTTGGAGTTATGCAAAGGAGACAGACACGCTATTCTAGTAGTCCTAAGGTGAGAACAACACAAATAGTTACACCTTTGTGTAACTATTATACCAATGGTTTACTTAAGCATGGAGGCGGTCACTTAGAAATGAGCTCAATGGTGAAGAATAGACTGGATGGGAGAATGAGATAGTAACAGATCATGTGTATGTATAATTGTTCTATGTGTCATTCTAAAATTACCATTACATACTTGACAAAATAGCCTATAAAAGGCCTATAATAAAACAAAACTTCACTTTCCATGCATGACAGAAATAAGACATTGTAATTGTTGACATCTGGTGGCCAAGTACATTCTAATCGCTGCATTTGAATGATTTACCCAACCCAAGCATGGAGACGGGACCGTTTTGAATGAATCTGTTTTGAATGGCAAACCATTGAACGACTCGTTTGGATGTTTAAGTAAATGACAGTGATTTGATTGAATGCCTCACTGAGAACAATGTGAATCACAATCCAGGCTGCATTTTTGGTGGAAATCTATGAGTAGATGAAACAAACAAGAGCATGCTAAATAATATTATTAACAATACAATAAATAAGTAGAATGTTGTCAAAGCATTTTGTATCCCTTTACATGTGGCCCTCTAAAAGGAGTAACATTCACAAACATACTTGAGTATTTTGCTTTAAAACTGCTGTTACAAGCACAATACATTCAAACGTTGTTTTTAAAGATGGAGTGCTTGACAATTTCCCCCCCTAAAACATGATCATCAAGTACTATGATTATACCAGGAGGAAGATTTATCTCAATGTCCCGGAACATCCCCAGGAACTCGCCCGTGCCGATTCCGGCGAGCCCCCCCATGTCCGAAACGGTTGAGAAATGACAGAGTTACCGTGTGGGGATCCCTCTACTGTACTGTACTGTACTGTACTGGTACATTCAAAATCCTTATATACAGTTAATATGTGCGTGTGTGTGTTAGGTTGCACAGGTGGTGAAAGACAACCATGCCTTCTGGTCTGAAATTCCAACAGATAGTCGTTTCAGGGTCATTAAATGGTTACAATTACGTTGCTAAAATGCCTCTGTTTTTAAGTTTCTTTGCGTATTTTGGGGGGGGGGTGAACATTTCTCCACCGTATAGCGGGAGGCATACTATGATCCGACGGAGCATTGCTCCGGTCCGAGGTGCGCTGTGGGTCGGGAGAGGGTTGGGGTTAGGTTTAGGTGTCTGCCCCGGGGGAGGTTAGGGTTAGGGTGAGGGTTTGAGGTAGGTTGTCGATCGGATCAATGCTCCGTCGGATCAAAGTATGGTAACCCCGTATAGCGTGGTTTCGATTGGCCGTAGCTACCAAGGTTATCCAATTAAACGCAGCTGAGCAGCCCAGATTAGTTGCAGTGTGTTTCTGTGACACAATAATAAACACATCATTATTGTTAACGTGATATGATGCTCTATCTTCTAATAAATAGATTTTAAGCATACTTGCAATATACTCTATATATTTATTTAGTTCTTGATATTTGCTAATGCACTATCAATGTAATGACTAACTGTTTAAGTGCCAGGGACGTAATCCCGTAATCCCGACGTCTTTGCAATGGGTGCCAAAGACGACAAGACATAATTAAAAAAAAAGAAAAAAGTCTTACATTATTTTTTTAAACGTCCTCTCTTTTTTATAATGGGAGAATTGGCACTCAGAGCCTAAACTGGTGACCACCAGGTGGCGCTTAATGGCACCAGCAAAAGTGTACTGTACTGTACTGTACTGTACTGTACTGTACTGTACTGTACTGTACTGTACTGTACTGTACTGTACTGTAGTATGCTGTACTGTATTTGTAATGAAAGTGTGTTTTTTTGGGGGGAAAGTACATTCAAATATATTAAAAACATGTTATATTTTAACATATCTTTAGTACAACTTAAGTTTTTTATAAAATAATACATTTATCTAATAAATGTACTTCTGAAAAACATATTTTAGTATATTTATTTTTCACCTGGGTCTCCACCCCTGGTATCAACGTCCATCCACTGTATGTAGGTGTGTCCAGGTGCACGTATGTGTGTGTGTCCAGGTGCATGTAGGTGGGTGTGTCCAGGTGCATGTAGGTGCGTGGCTGTCATAAGAACAGTGTGGCAGCCTGCTCCTCACCAGACAACTAACCAAATCAGTCCTACAATCAGGTCACAGAGGACTCAGCTACAGAGTGGACATTATGACAACTGAACTCTGCCCTGCACTCTTCTCTGCTTGAACTGAAGAAACAACTTGTGAAAATGATGAAGAGGAGCTCATTCATGACCCCCCTCTCCCTCTCCATCTTCCTCCTCCTCATCATCATTGCTGCTATTCAATTGGAGGCGGCTGTCCCGATGAAAACATTTCACTCGACAGTACTGCAAGGAGAAGTTCACTGACTTGGCTTCTGCTGGTTATCACAGAGAAGACCTGCGGAATGAGTTAACCCTTTCAAGAACCACTGAAAACACGCATGCACCACACATACATGCACACGCACACACACACACACAGTTTTGAAAGTATATATTATGGAAATAATGGTTAAAGCTAATTGTTACATCTTCACGAAAGCTCAATACAATCAATTTGCTACTGTAGAAACACAGAGCAGTCGTGTAATATTGATTTTATTTTATTTTTTTACAGAGGAGACGCTTCGAGTGACACAAACTGGGATACTGGAGAGCCTCAGATGGATGATAACTGTGGCGACATTTCCTACTCTAACTTGAAGTGGCACGGTTCTCCTTGCTCCGTTCATATTCCATTCATGTGTTTAGTTGACAACGTGATCCTGGTGAAGGAGAACAAGACATGGGAGGAGGCTCTGGAGCACTGCAGGGCCATCGGCAGCGTTCACTCCAGCCGACATAATCATTACCGTGACCACCAGTATGACCTGGTGAGCCTGCAGTCTGAGGACGACCACCGCTACGCCAGGGACAAGATCCAGGAGGCCACGACCAATGAGGTTTGAGGGTTTGGGTTGAGGGGTCACATTGTGGCTAGAGAGAGAGAGAGAGAGAGAGAGAGAGAGAGAGAGAGAAGGAATGTTTCTTTGTTATTTAAAAAAAAAGAAATCTGTAACATAACTGTCTATGAAGCTGAGATCCAGAAGAGAGAAAATACGTTTTTGCGGGATCCAAAGTGGCACATCTCAAGCTTGTAAATCGGCTATTTTCACTATTTCTAAATTATGTTTTTTCCTTTTCTTTTTTGAATGGAATTGCTATTATTTGTTTGTTTGTTTTAAAGTGTATATAAAAATATATTTTTAATATATTTTTAATATATTTTGCATGTCATTTTGCAAGTCACGAGGCGTGATGGACTGACGGCCATATATGGCAACATTATCTCATCATGTTTGACCTCCTTTGCTTTCCATGTTGTCCCCAGGTGTGGACAGCTCTGCGTTTCCTGGCGGGCCAGTGGCTCTGGGTGGACGGGGAACCACAGCAGTACCAGAACCTGCCACTGTGTCCGGCCTGGGGGCGGCACTGTGGAACCCTACCCAAAGACCACAGCACCCAGTGGCAGATCAGGGACTGCATGGAGAGAAGGAACTTCCTCTGCATCAAATCCCCAGCAGGATAGACAGACTACAGGAGTAGTAGCCAGGCACAGCCAGTGGTGGGAAAAGTTTTTTTTTAAATTCTAAATGTACTTGAGTAAAAGTACAAAAGTATTGGCATGAAAATATACTTAAATAACACAACGCATTTGTGAGATTTTAGATCTGCTATTTTCAAATGGCAGAATGATATAGTGGTTTGTGTTTTGTAATAATAATAATCAAAATCTACAAAGTAAGTATAGTAACTAAAGTACAAACAACTCTGGTAAATTAAAAGTACCTCAACATTGTACTTCAGTACAGTAGCCTACTTAGCCTAAATGCACTTAGCTATTTTCCACCACTGGGCACAGCTGGAATGTGTGGTCATGTCTGAATAGAATTCTACTAGTAATATGCAGATATTGGTTAGTTCTTCACAATAAATGATGTCAATCTGATAGACATGCTGTTTGCTTAACGACACATGTTATGTTGAGAATGTTATTGTCGTCCGTCCGTCCGTGTGTGTGTGTGTGTGTGTGTGTGTGTGTGTCCGTCCGTGTGTCTGTCCATCTGTGGACAGCTAATCTCCGGCACCGTTGGTTTGATCGCAGCCATAATCTGCACACACTACTTGAATGCCACAGCTGATTTATCCAAATTTCACGCAAATCGGTACACATGCTCTCTGCCCGCTTTGTACCCATATTCTACAAATCGCCACAACTCACAGCGTCCGATTGCAGTGAAACTGTGCATGCATATTCCCGCTAGGCTGAGGAAGAAATGCCACTTTAAAGTTTATATTATTCCTTAACATTTTTGCCAAACATCACACACACTCCTATCCTCCTGGTGGAGACCTGCGCCCCAGAAGGGCACTTTTTGAGTGGTGCAACCACTCCAAGGAACAGCTTTGTCCGTGTTCACCTACCGTATGTATGTGACGTTCACCTATGCGTTCACCTATGAGCACCAGTAGGGGCGCTGTTGCCTGCTAATGAGAGAGAGAGAGAGAGAGAGAGAGAGAGAGAGAGAGAGGAGGAAGAGGAGGAGGAGGAGGAGGAGGAGGAGGGGGGGGGAGAGGGGGGAGTTGCACCACTTGTTTCACACGGGTGTGATTTTTCTAGTTAACACTGTAGATGCCATTCCATGCTTTTTGGCAGATGCTACGTTTGATGCTGGTGTCCTAGATCAGGGGTTCTCAACCAGTGGTTTGTGGACCACCAGTGGTCCTTGAATGGGTTCCAGGTGGTCCCCAGCCAAATGATGGAGAGTTGGTATAACCAAATGGACCCTTATTGGATCCTGGGCCGTAGCTACCATATTATCCCGACCGCCAAAATATATATTCGTGCGGTGTGCGGTGGGGCAAAGATATTACAAACGTAGACAGGAGCAGCGTTGCCCTCAGACTCCCTGCATGCAGCCCCTCCCCTACTCTCACTCTTCATTACTTCATTACATTAAGAATTGTTATTTTGATCAGCGTTTGCCTGTTACAATATCTCTGCATAATGGTACCGCATTAATGAATACAGTGTGGACTTTTGGACAACATCATATCTAACAGCAACAACATATTCTTTAGGTTTGGATCTGAGAGACTAAATCTCATCGGTTCCATGGCTCAAATGCCAAATAAATAATGGACCTTGTTATGAAAAGGGTTGAAAACCACTGTTCTAGATATTTTGTGACACTTCAAATTGTTTTAATTTACACAATGTTTATATGACACTATTTACCCTGTTGTTTCTTAACTATTCTTACCGTTTTACTCTGATCATGTACGTTGTAATACTTTCTGGATGACACCGTCTGCTAAATGCTTACATTTTTATTTCATTAGTCAAATTAGTCAACCTAAAACGTACTTCTCCTCCCGGAGCCCCATCCGTTTTTGTCAGATGTAATTGTAGAACTGAGGTTCTGAGAGAAGGTTTTTGGGGGAGAACTGCACACTATCATTTTGGGAGAGTGACCGCTCCCAGTGTTTTCAACCACAAGTCGGCAGTAATGAAACTTCACAATAGGCCGAAATACCTTTTTTTGTGGTTTTCGTTTTTAGCCACATTAACACAGTTGGAATGTTAAAGAATGTTTTTATTCCATCAGAAAGTCGTTTTAGTGTCATTAAGTCGTTGTATTTACATTGCAAAAATGTCTCTATAATTACAGATTATTTGCCGTATTTTGGGGGTGTGAACATTCCTGCACGTATTTAAATAGAGTCGTTTCGATTGACCGTAGCTATCTTTGTTCTCCAGTTACAGTAGCCGTGCAGTGTGTTTCTGTGACAATAGTAAATACAACATCAGCATTGTTAACTTGATATGATGCTATTGGATGTTGTAATAAAAGTATAAATTAACTGATTTACCCGTCGTCGTCCACTGAAGAAAAAAATAAGTTGCTGCCAGTTTTATGTTTGTTTGTGGTCTCCACACCACACGCGTTCTGACGATTGTCTTAATTGTAAATCCATTCTTCTGCCCTTTATTTCAGTGCACACATGTGCATGTTTAGCACTGTGTTGTAATCTTTGTAACGTTATTACCGTTGGATGCAGCTGCCTGATGATCAATACATGAATGAATAACATCGCGCGTGATCGCGCGTCGCGGTGAAATCCGTCTTTAATATAATTTGATCAATCCATGACATCCATGCGTGATCACGCGTCGCGGTGAAATCCGTCTTTTATATAATTTGATCAATCCATGACATTGTTGTTGTTAGAAGAACAGCTCAAATATTCAATGTGAAGACAATTATAGTGTAGTACAAATCCTGGTGTGATCTTCTTAAAAGTGGAAACTTTTAACAAACGTCTAAGGTATTTTTTCCCCTGACTTTCTGTTGGTAAGGTTTTAACTCTTTCACATCAGTGCACGGCTGATTCAAGCCATGTATTTAGGGGTAAAAAGGTACCTTTGTCCATAATAATGTAATGTAAACATACAGCATTTTTTAATTTAGCAATTAAAAGCATGGGTCTAAAACTGCAAGTAACTTAATGGAATAAATTATAGCCTACTTGCAGTGTTAGCTGCAAGTAGCTTTACTCCACATGTATTCTTCTTTTACTAAGTGTCCACTCAAGTAATTATGTGCAGTTGACAGCTAACCTAGTGGATGGGGGGAGTGTTTATGCAAGTATCTAGGGGTGGAGACAAGTATCTATTGTCACACCCATTCCTGGGCTCAAATTCTAGGGAAACTTTGAAGGGGGAATTCTCTAATTTGACATTTCTGGTTCAACAAGATTCAAATGGTCATATCTTCTTCATTTTCTTCAATACATCATATGAAAGGTCACAGTGTGCAGTTTCATAATATGAAATGCCCCCCTTGTATATCAAACCACTGTCCCCGGTCACAGATGCAATTGTAGAACTGAGGACTTGAGAGGTTTTTGGGGACAACTTGTGCATGTTTCTGGGGGAGAACTGCACACTTATCATTTTGGGAGAGTTGGGCCTATATGCCCAACTCTAGTGTTTACATTTCAGAAACCATTTTGATTCACTGATCATTGTCTGTTGGACATTTTAAATCCCTTTAAACTTAAAGGCCATACTCTGCTTGATTCAATATTCGATATTTCATATTCATTTTGATCAGACCAGACCCCCCTCCTTTAGTCTCATTGAAAAGACATAGGCCTACTGTAGGCTACCTCTATACTGTATGAATGATAATCTATTATTGTCTTTCAAATGCATGAGGAGACATTTTTTAATCTCCGTAGTTATTGCATTATATTCCAAATATTTTCTGTGTATGTACTGTTGCGTCGTCTCTTCATGAAATCCATGAAAATGTATGCATGAGTCCACTCTCTGCAACGATCCACTCTCTCGCTACACTACCCATAATGCTCGTGCACATCCAGGAACCCAAATGAGGGTGACCACAGTGCCTTAATTGTTTATACTAGTCTTGAATGGAAATAATTTCTATTTTCTTCAAATATAGCTAGGCCTGAATGAATATACCTGTGCTTAAACTGTAGCGGGGCAGACTCCCACGTTACTGACAGACCCCCGAGTCCCGACCTACTTACTTACCCCTTCTAAGGCCATCTCTCCATCCAGGCATCCAACTCAACTTATAATTTGGTAACTGTTTACACCAGTCGTTCTCAACCAGTGGTCCGGGGACCACCAGTAGTCCTTGAGAACACACTTCTTCGACCGCAAGCCCCTCCCCCCTCGGAAGAATAGAGTTGAAGTCAATGGAGGAGCAACAACACACAAGGTATTTACTTTAGGTATTACTTTAGCAAGTTTCATTGTTTTCGTTGAAGCTGTTCTTTATATGGGTACTGTAGTTATTATGGGAGAGACTACATATATTTTTTTGTTTATGGATCCCCTTTTTGAAGCAGAAAATAAACTTTAAAGTTACTGATCTCGGCCTGTAGCTCTGCTCCATAGCCTGGACCAGAGCTAGCTAGCCTGAGGTCTGGTTTTGTTTGAATGTTTATCGCCACCCGGCCGGCTCTCAAAACATGTTAAAGATCAACAAGACAAAACATTGGTCATGTTGTCTTTTTACTAGCAGGTGTTAGCTGGTTAATGTAACTATTATACCATAACCAGCCACGATTAGATATGTGGCTAATGTGGCTAGCCTAACATGGTCGAGAGATTGGTATACATTTAGCCAGCATGTTAACTTTTATATTCATAATCAAGCTTTGGCAGTGGGTACATTTAGACTAAAATGCCATTGTTGTTGGTTCAGAACATGGTGAAACGTTGTGCCCACGGAACCTGCAAGTCAGACACTCCGTACCATAGCCGTGGCAACTACTTTAGACTAGGGGGGGCTGCGCTTTCAAATGCGCGTGCACGTGTTAAAATGCGCGTGCACACACACAAATAATTACCTTTTTTCTCCCACAACGGCGCCGGCGCGCCGCATAACAATGACAATATCATCCCTTACTTTATAAGACGATCTGATCATGACCAGACAGACAGCTGCAGTGACACATGTATATAGAACAACTCTGTAGGCAACTTTAGGAGGATGAAAGACATAAGTATGAAAGTATTACAAGTTACAACTTCTCACTTGGGTGAGGGTCCCAATTTATTTTCGCACACTGCACTCACTGACAACTCAAGTTCAACACACAACACATTCATAACAGAAAAGGTGGAGATTCTGCTCGGCGGCAGCATGGCATCTTTCTTATAATTTTTTTTTTTTTTACATACCTTGAGGTGAGCGTGAGCAGCTGCGGGTCGAGTTCAACAATCCAATCGAAATGTCACTTTAATCCAACGTCACAATAATAAATAATCCAAGCCGACAAGCTGGTTTCCAAGAATCCAAGCTGGTTTCTGTCCCAAAATGCCGGCTGGAACGGGTCCTCATCCTCAAATGGAATTAGGCTGGTGGCATTTTGCTCCACCAAAGCTATGGCTGGCGGTGGTTCTGGTGGATCCACATCGTTGGTGGTTCGGTGGTGGGACCATCATTATAGTCTCTGCGGGGGCATGGCTACTGTTGCGGGGGGCAGCGGTGGCACTGACACCGGAGGGGCCGGGGGTCCGGGAAGATCATCATCTTCAAGAATCATCCAATATAACAGCGGTGCTGGCGCTGCTGCTTAGTATAGCTTCTCCTTCTCTTCTCTTAGGCTTTGGAGACTGTTTTCGAAACCAATCTGAAATCCGTTTTTGAGACATAATACTAACTCGTACTATAGTGTCGACGTGCGCGCATTCGATTATTGCCCAACTTCTATCTACAATGATGCCGGATGTAAACAGGAAATACACCTGTCCAGCGTGCACCGTGGTGGCCCGTGATGACGTGAATTCATTGTGTATATTTTGTAAATATTGCACTAAATCCCCCACAAATAACCAACAACAACATACACTTTATGCACTTTATGTTTTTAATTATTTGAGTGGCCCCCAGGAATGGTTATGATATAATTATTTTCCATTCAAATTAAAAAAGGAAAGAAATGGAAAAATTCCTCTCCAGACCACTGGGGGTGCTATAGCACCCGCAGCACCCCTACTTCCCACGGCTATGCTCGGTACCCTGATCGTCTGGAGGGGGGAGTCGTCTTTTTTCCGTTTCCTAAACCTAAATCCCAACCAGAATGGATAAAGCAATGTGGGAGATCCTAAACCCCACCACAATAGACCATAGATGTGTGCTCCAAGGTAGGCATAGGGCTCTTGTTAATGTTGATAATATGCTGTTAGACATTAGATAATCGCAAAACTCTAAAGTTTGCCTACATACAAATACAGCAGGTGCATGTAATGTTAAAAGTATGATACAGGCCCAGGCCGTGGCGTAACGGTCTGGGCACCTGACTGGTAATCCAGTCGCAGTGTGCCGCGGGTTCGACTCCCGAGCCCGACACGGCCTTTACTGCATGTCATCCCCCCATCTCTCTCCCGTTTCCTGTCAGCCTACTGTCTGTCCCTTCAAAAATCAATAAAAGGCGTAAGCCGCAAAAAAATATCTTAAAAAAAAAAAAAAAGTATGATACAAAAAGCCCAGAGGGCTCCTTTCCATTGTGTATACAATGCATGTCTGCACTAGTGCTATAGGCTTCAGACAATGTCATTACATTTCTACACTACACAGAACACGTTATTACTAGCACCATTGCCATACTAATATATCTTGTATTTACCAATGTGTTGTGTATTGTTAGCACAGTCTATTCACACAAATATTTCACTGCAAAATATGAGCATGTTTTGTAGTGATATATATCATGAAATGCAAGCTTATTTTCTTTAATGTTTGTAGCATTTTGTGAATGGAAAGCCTACAGATGACTTTCCCAACTCCATGGCTGCTGTGAATGTGTCTAAGCCAACAAGGGAACAACAAGGTGGCTGTCGAAAGTCTCCCAAAAAGGAACATTTAATTTATCAAGAATTCAAGATACCGCTGTGTTGTAACGTGCATTTTTGCTCCAGCAGGTACTATTATTCAGAAGAAAAAAAAAGTCAACTAACATGAGTTGTGCTTTTACAGACTCCGACGTGATTTCGAGGAGGATGAATCCAATGAGGCCTCCACATCCAGTAACCTGGAGGAAACCCCAGAAGACGACCAACATGGTACTATTGTTGCCACAGACACTGGTGAGTGATGACTTTGTTGTACTATAGCTGATCTACAAGCTCACAATGTGTCACAAATCAGAAAAAGTCAGAAAAACCCTGGATGAACTCCAGCTGGGGTCCTCGGTGTGTATGAGCATGGGGATTGGCTATTTTTTGCCAAATGTTCACCGATCATGACAGTGGTTGTCATGACAAATTGTCCTCTTTCATATCGAGGACCTGTTAGACCATCCTAACAGGCTCCAGAAAATATGATCACATCACCCCTATCCTGACACCCTACATTGGCTGCCTGTCTCATACAGAATCAATTAAAAAAATTAAAATACTTTTATTCACTTTCAAAGCTAGATCCGGACTTGCTACATCTTACATTTCTGACCTACTCGTCCCCTACGAGCCAGCTCGCGACCTTCGTTCATCCGGCACGGCCCTTCTCTCAATAAAATCAGGCTGCAAAGAACTGTAGGCGAACAGGCATTCGCTATCCGTGCACCGACTCTCTGGAATGCCTTGCCCCTAGAGATCAGGCTTGCCGAGTCTGTGCCACGTTTTAATCACTCCTTAAGACTCATTTTTACAAAGCTGCATTCAACCCCCTACCCATGTGATTTGTGATTTTTAATTGTATTGATTTCTTCTGTTGTTGTTGTGATTTTGTGCATTATTGATTATGTCTTTATATATGTTTATCTGTTAAAGCACTTTGTGACTGGTTCTTAAAAGGTGCTATACAAATAAAGCTTTATTATTATTATTATTTAGTCTGCATTTGAGCCACAGACCACCATCTGAAGTATCCTCTCAGACGTAAACGCCGTTGTGAATGAGGACCATTATGAAGTTCCAAGATGTGGTGCATGGGGATTTACAACCAAGCCACATGGATACACTGGATTGCCAGTGACCTTGGTGTACTCTGCCGCTGCTACAGGCTCTTCTTCTATACCTCTCTTCATCGCTTTTGTTTTACCGATCCTGTACATTTTAATTTTGCAGCAAGAGTGTCATGGTCAGCTCTCCTAGAGCATATTCTCTTGAAAGTGCTTGAAGTTAGTCGAGTAGACCTTTCCACAAACCACAAGTTATTTGAGTTTTGCTTTCTAGTATTTTGTACTAGTTTTATTGACTCTAGTACTGAAATTGTCATTGTGGTGTAGATTTGCATGGCATTCTCATTAAAACACTCTGCACACATCTGTTGGTTGGGGAGGCAATTTGAAGTTGGGGAAGTCATCTTCATCACTGTCAGGAGGCTCTCCACCATCTGCAGTAGGTGCTGCAGCTGAAATTGGCTTTAAAAGAAACAGAGGTAGAACGTCTGAAAATAATCCCCAAAATAATGGAATACAGTACTGGGTTCACGAAATAATTGGAAAATTGTAGAGATGCCACTCCGTAGGCAGTTGCTCTTTGTTTTAATGAAACTGCGCAACAATGAAGATCTGAAAAACCTTGCCTTTAGATTTAATATCAGCACACAAAAAAGTTTTCTTTTCAATGCCTGGTTTGACATATTGGGTGAATTACCAAGCTGGCCTCACAGGGATGTCATTTCAGAAAACATGCCCCCAGAATACAAATCAGACTACGCATCAACATTTGCAATTATATATTGCACAGAAGTGGAAAAAAAACAACCTCATTGGCAATTGAGAGCAAAAGCTATCAAATTATAAAAATAACAACACCCTCAAATCACTTGTTATTGCTTGCGACCCTCGTGGTGCTGTGATTTTTTCATCTTCCCTTTTCACTGGCTGTTTTGTCTGACAAGGAAATAGTCAGGAGGTGTGGCATCATCCCACTCCTCAAACAACTGATTGAGGTTGGGTATTTGCAAAGAGGGGATGGCATAATGGCGAATAAGGGGTTTATAATAGAGGAAGACCTGAGCACATTAGGACTACAGTTAAATATTCCACCCTTCGCCAGGTCTAAGAGACAAATGCCAGCTCGATATGTGCTCAAAGCAAAGCACATTGCAAAGCACCGGGTGCATGTTGAGAGAGCCATTGGTAAAATAAAAATATTCAAAATTGTGTCAGGCAGAATTCCAAATACTAGGATTGGGAACATAAATCAAATATTGTTTATACTGTAAATTGATTGATTGCAGCTGCAAACAGTTTTCATGACTACATTCAGTTTTCAGTTTTCATCGGCTATATAGCCTAGCCTACACGTTTAGGTTACACTACTCGTAGTTCACGTGTGTGTGTGTGTGTGTGTGTGTGTGTGTGTGTGTGTGTGTGTGTGTGTGAACGCGGGCTGCATGCAGAGAGCAGTGAGATGAGCCAGCTTACTGTTTTAAACATATAACCACGCACACACCCGTTGTAACTGCCATCGCTAATGCAGTAGGGTTCTGACATGTTTTGGACACTTTTGGTGCAGATGTGCCTTATCGCCACGCTAAAATCAGCCTTTAAACAAGCGCTGAACACAAACAACGCTCGAATGTCTACGATCCCAGTCCACCACAATCTGTCGGTGATACCCTTGTTGACTTTGAGCAGCATGTACGACCACTATCGGACCGTGAATGGATTACTTTTCAGCAGCATGAAAGAGCGTACCGAGGGACACTGGACACCAAACCGCTGCAAGAAAGAACTAACTTCGCCGTTCCACCGGGCGGGGTTGAGAAATGGAGCAGGCTGATCTCTGTTCTAGTCGGAATATTCGAGAATGTTATATTCTCTACAATGCAGCGAAATGGACGCTCATACGGATACCCGCTCTTGAAATATGCCGCTAGAATTCTGAAGAAGTTCCCCCTATGTGACGACGGGAGGCATACTATGATCCGACGGAGCATTGCTCCATGGTCGGAGGTGCACTGGGGGTCGGGAGAGGGTTGGGGTTAGGTTTAGGTGTCTGCCCCGGGGGAGGTTAGGGTGAGGGTGAGGGTTTGAGGTAGGTTGTCGATCGGACCAATGCTCCGTCGGACTAAAGTATAGTAACCTGTGACGACTACCCAGTGGATATTACGGCCGACGCGATCATAATCTGGATTGAGGCACAGCTATGTTTTATCCGTGAAAGGATACAACCTGCGCTCCGTGCTACTGAGACTCAAACACAACGGCAGCAGAAAAAGGTTTCCAGAAACAAACTGGCAAACCTTTGGCAACATCGTAAGTCAAAAGCAATTTATATTATCATGAACAACAGCTGCTTCCCTGAACCACCGCCCGCTGTTAGTAATATAGTCACTGTACATGATTATTATAAGGCTAAATACCAAGACGTACCCACCGCTATGCCCCTGGCCACGTCCCCATGGCATAACGTCATTGAAAACATAGAACCAGGTTATCTCCCAGATACCAGCAGGTTCACAGCAGAGGAGGTAGATACAGTTCTGATTTCCCTTCCTAACAACAAAGCCAGTGGCTCTGATGGAGTAACATATGAGACTCTGAGAGGTACTAGACCTATGTCAACACAAAACCTTACATATATTTTTAATACCTGCCTAATTAATGAGAGAGTGCCTGACTCCTGGAAAGGTGCCCTCATTTACAGGACACCAAATAAAAGACAATAATCCAGATGATCCGCCCACCATATACAAAGTCTTTATGAAGTGCCTGCTTGCCTGCATCCTACCCTGGCTGGTAGACACAGGAACACTCTCCCCACATCAGAAAGCCTATATCAATAGACAGGGAATGCATGAACACGTAGTCTGCCTAAAACAAGAATAGATGACTTCAAACATGAATCCTCTAGATTTTATACTGTGTTCCTGGATTTCAGAGATGCGTTTGGCACACTCTCACATAAGGTGATGCTGAATGCACTGGAGGAAATATATCTACCTACAGCCTTTTGTGAATATTATTCTCAATGTGTACCAAGACGCCATGGAGTGCTGTAAATTTCATTCTAACCCTTAACCAATGGATGCAATGGATCAATCAGTGCGTTCCCCAAACCCCGTCCAGGGATATGCTGACGACGTGCTGGTGTCATCAAGAGAGGAGGACGTCATCACCAACATGCTGGCACGCACCAATGAATTCCTCCACTGGTCCGGGCTGGAGGTGAAACACACAAACTGGGCTGTGCTCCACGAACGCCACAGCGGCGGCAACCTTTGGTACAAGGCCAAGGAAGACAAGCCTCCCTCATTCCTAATTATGGGACAACCCATCAGGGTGTACGCCCGTAATGAGACGTACCCATACCTGGGCCATAAGTTCAACATCACTGGTGAGTGGGGGGAGCAAGTCGAGGAGCTCACTAGAGAGTTTCACCGTCGACTCGACCTGATCGATCTGTCCCCCCTCCCTATAGTCATGAAGCTCGAGGCTGTGAGAGAAGTGGCCTTGGCGAAGATACAACACCTATTTGCCAATGTAACATCCCACAACATGCACTGAGAGACATGACAAATAGAACTGTCCAGCTGGCCAGAAAATGGGTTGGCCTAAACTCACACTCCACACGAGACATACTCTTCCTTTCATATGGCGAAGGGGGGCTGGGGGTCCCAAATGTAGAGTGGATTTATGCAGCAACACGGCAAAGCCACCTACTACACATGCTCAATAATGATGATGGCACCGTCAGAGAAATGGTCAGGGCATCACTCCTACAGGTACCCCTGGCTGCTGCAGACCAGAATAACTTCCTGGGCTTTAGGAGGAAAGACTCTGTGAAAATGGACTCACAAGCCAAGGGCTTCGGGGTCTGGTCTGATTGGCCAGATCTCAACGACCTTTGCCATCGGACAGGAGTCCAGCTAAAATGGGCAAAAATAAACAAAAATTTGCCCATCTCTGATGGATTAATTACAGACTCCAGCGTGGTAGTGAAGACTACCCTCACCCACCAGGGAGCGGACACTAGACTACAGGAAGAAACGGCAAGAAGGGTTCTGCTTAGCATGAAACAGACTGAAGCCAAAGAACAATGGCGTGGCCTTCGACTGCAGGGAAAGTTGGCCTGTGTTGATTCAGCTGATCACTCTGTTTCACATTCGATGTACAAAAATGCTGCTATTGGGGAGGATGTTTTAAAATGCACCATCAAAGCAAGACTGCAAGTATTACCAACCAAGTCCAATCTGTCAATCTGGTATCCCGACACCCACACTCCACTCTGTATAAACCATCATGATTCTGAACAACACTTAGAATCCATCACACACATAACAAATGGATGTAGTCCATACAAAAACTTATATATTGCTCGCCACGACCGGATTGTTGACCGATGTCTGATGCAGTTCGAAAGTATGTGCCATCTAGTGCAGCAATGTATAACAGTGATGTAAATAGGTTTTCAATGTAGGCCTAATGGGTCCCGGGATGCATAGGTGGTCATTCAAATGAGTCCCAAAAAAATCTTATGAGTCCCAAAAGAAAACAGTGGTGCAACTCCGTGTGGGGGTTCGCGGGGTGGGGGGGAGCCACTTGGCCTTTAGTGTGGTCAGCTTTTTGAGGGCACAAGGCTAAGTGCCAGGGAATGAAGGCCATCGATTATAACAATGATTTTAAGTCCCCTTAGCTTAAAGGTTAAGGATGATTACATTTTTTTTAATTTAAAGGCGAACATTGGTTCAGAATAGTGCTTCTTAAATAAATAATCACAGCTTTAAATAACAAAATATAAGTAGCTACTGTTGTAAAATATTGTAAACATGTCTAACATGGGGTCCCAGTGCAGAGATGAAAATCATAATGAAATGGCCTATAGGACCCTGTCACCCTATAGGCTAATTCATATACATTTAATTTGGGGGTCCTTGAAATTAAAATGGCTGAGGATCACTGGATTAAACTGTGAGTTAATTCACAGAAAATACAATGACAGCCTACATTCATTTGTATAGCCCTATGTTTCTGTTCTGCCTTGTTTGTTTTTGTTCTGATATTGTCACAACTGTGATATGTTCCTTGTTTTAAAATTTCTTCTATTGTTTATACTGTGCAAATTGTTCAGCACCTTCTAACTTTGTTTTGAAAGGTGCTTTATAAATAACATTATTCTTACTCACTTACATAACTTTTGAATGAGGGCTTGGTTTAGAAAAGCCTATATTTTGTGCTAAAGTAATATATTGAATAACATATAAATGTGGATGTTAAGGCTAGACTGACATAGCCTATGGCATGGTGGGGCTGCAGGACTGAGGACTCTGGAGATAAGTCAAGTGTAAAAAGCATTTTGTACAATTGTGTGCTTATGAACATTTACCACGTTATGTCCGCATTGATACAGAAATTAACTAGAAAAAGTGCCCTTCTGGGCACAGGTCTCCACCAGGATTTCTTCCTCAGCCTAGTGGGAATATGCGTGCACAGTTTCATCGCAATTGGACGCTGCGTTGAGGAGTTGTGGCGATTTGTACAGCACTCCTGTGAACTTTGGAAGCCAATCTTAACCAATCAGGATGGAGTGTGAGAAATCTGAAAGACCGGTTTCGTTGAATGGCTCTAGAGAGACTGTGTACCAATTTGCGTGATGTTTGGACAAAATCTGTAGGTGTACTGTGCAAAAACTTGTTTTGCACAAAGCGGCCTCCTGGTGGCGCTATAACAGGCCGTTCTGGAAAGTTTGGGGCAGAGGTTCATCGTTGGCATCCAGGGAGTGTGTGTGCAAAATTTGGCATCGACCGGGTTGTTTTGCACAAAGCGGCCTCCTGGTGGCGCTATAACAGGCCGTTCTGGAAAGTTTGGGGCAGAGGTTCATCGTTGGCATCCAGGGAGTGTGTGTGCAAAATTTGGCATCGACCGGGTTAACGGTGGCCGAGATTAGCTGGTCACGGACACACGGACGGACACACACACAAACGGACGGACGGAGTGCAAAACATACTCTCCCCACATGCCTTCGGCCTGGTGGAGACAATGATTATTAAGCGAGCGACGCGTGGTGTAGAGTGAGCGCGCTCTGGTGCTTGGCTACTAGCATTTGGCTAGCGATATTAGCCGTGGCCAGCGTTGGCCACGGCTAATACGGACAATTTACTCTGTCAACTAACGTAGCAGACGATAGCGTGGTAAATGGTGGAGGAGTCCTGCAGTCTATGCTGTTGCGTGGTGTTGTTTTGTGAGTTTATATCCATGAAGACGAGTCACGTTGGTCTTAACACACAGGCACTGTGTGATAATAATCCTGAATCACCGCGCCAGCCGGGCCGAGTGTCATTGAGTGAGAGCTGTCAGTGCGTGCATGCGTGCATGGAGCGGAGGAGGAGGGAGGAGGCAAAATAATCAAACCATGGGCAAATGGCAACACAACTACAATACAGACAATACAAGTCTGAGCGAGACGTTTGGGGAAGGTTACCGTAATGACTGGAAAATTGTGCAGAGGAAAAACGGTAAAATGAACTGCTGTGGGCAGTACAGTAGTGCATCCCATGGACGCCGAGGTTGATGGTGTAATGTGTCCCAAAACTATAAAGTGCGTTTTGGGACGCAAAACGCACCCTAGTTACATCACTGGTATAAACATTCAAGAGTGTTACCAGATTGGTTTAGCTGTGTATGCGATGTCTTTGCTAACATCCCGAATACACCTGATGTTTAACATTAGCTAAATTAATGTCTTTAACAAGTTTTGAGAGCCGGCCGGGTGGCGATAAACATTAACAAAAGCAGCCTAGCTAGCTCTGGTCCAGGCTATGGAGCAGAGCTACAGGCCGAGGTCAGTAACTTTAAAGTTTATTGAAGCTTTTCTGCTTCAAAAATATATGTAGTCTCTCCCATAATAACTACAGTACCCATATAAAGAACAGTTTCAACGAAAACAATGAAACTTGCTAAAATAATGTAAGAAAATACCTTGTGTGTTGTTGCTCCTCCATTGACTTCAACTCTATTCTACGGAGGAAGGTAGAGTTTCTGTCATAGGGCGGGGCGAGACGGGGCTTGTGGGAGGGGCTTGCGATCGAATAATTAGTGACAATAAAATAAATAAGTCGAATGTAGTCAAATAATTTTGATTGTAACCCCTTTACAGTTGGCCCTCTAAAATGAGTAAACGTATCATTCACAAACATACTTGAGTAAAAGTATCGTGCATTAAAACTACTGTTACAAGTTCAGTACATTCAAAAGTTGTTTTAAGTAAATCTAAGTCATTACTGCACCCACCCCTGGTATCAAGGTCCATCTATGTGGGCATGTCCAGGTGCATGTATGTGTGTGTCTGTGTGTGTGCGTGTGTGACTGTGTGTGTCCAGGTGCATGGTGTGTGTGTGTGCATGTACAGTATGTGTGTGTCCATCTTTATCCTGCTCTGTGAGCCCTGCTTTACTTAGACAACCAGGTCACACAGGGACTCAGCTCCAAATGACTGAATTGTATAAACAACGTGAGCTTTGCATCACTACCCAAATGAAAGCTACGCGTTGTCTTCATGGATGATGTCCACATGGCATTTTTGTTGTTGTAACAAAGGGCTGCCAGCACAAGGACATTAGAATGAAGGTCTCGTTAACGTCTGTTGACCAAATCAATTCAAATTGTATTATTCCGACCTGCCCAATCCCAGGCATGCCGATAGACCAGTTTTGAATGGCAAACTTTTGAATGACTTGTTTGGGTGCTTTAAACTGACAGGCCCTGATTGATAATGCCCTGATGAGAGGAAAGTGAATTGGCTGAAGTTTCTGGTACTAATATGCCCACCTTTCATAGCAAGGCACATGTAGGTGTGTGTGTCCAGCTGCATGTATGTGCGTGTGTCCAGGTGCATGTAGGTGGGTGTGTCCAGGTGCATGTAGGTGTGTGGCTGTCATAAGAACAGTGTGACAGCCTGCTCCTCACCAGAGAACTAACCACATCTTTGTCCTGCTCTGTGAGTCAACCAGGCCACACAGAGGACTCCGCTACAGAGTGGACATTATGACAACAACTGAACTCTGCCCTGCACTCTTCTCTGCTTGAACTGAAGAAAGAAAATGGAGAAGATGAGCTCATTCATGACCCCCCTCTCCCTCTTCCTCTTCCTCCTCCTCATCATCATTGCTGCTCTTCAATTGGAGGCGTTTGGCATGAAGAAAACATTTCACTATGTGAATGAGAAGAAAAACTGGTCTGATGCTCGACAGTACTGCAAGGAGAAGTTCACTGACTTGGCTTCTGCTGGTGTCCATAGAGAAGACCTGCTGAAAAAGTTTGAGAATAGTGCCTGTCTGTGGATCGGTCTGTACAGAGACCCTGGGGACCCTTCTGTCTGGAGGTGGACTGGAGAAAGGTTGGTCTTGTGTTCTGCGGCATCTCACATTTTGTTTTATAATGCAATTTTGTTGTTGTTAGATAAGATTTTGTCCAAAATTCCAAGCTGAATTAATGCTGCACCATTATGCAGAGATATTGTAACAGGCAAACACTGATCATATAACAATTCTTCTACATTCATCTAATTGTGTAGACTTATTATGAATGAAGTAATGCAGATGTGCAGTCAATTTGGTTACACCAACTCCATCATTTAGCTGGGGACCACCTGGAACCCCTTCAAGGACCACTGAAAAAAGTGCACACACACACACACACACACACACACACACACACACACGCATGCACGCATGCACTCACACACGCACGCACGCACGACACTTTTGAAAGTATAAATGATGTTCATGAAAAAGGAAATTATTTCAAAACTAAAATCAAAGTATTTGCTACCGTAGAAACAGAGCAGTCATATAATATTGTTTTTTTTTTTTTTTTTACAGAAGAGACGCTTCAAGTGACATGAACTGGGATACTGGAGAGCCTCACAACCATGAGAACTGTGGCTGTGTTTCCTCCACTGGTAAGTGGCGCGGTGATGCTTGCTCAATTCCTCGTAGATGCATCTGTGTCGTCGACAACGTGATCCTGGTGAAGGAGAACAAGACATGGGAGGAGGCTCTGGAGCACTGCAGGGCCATCGGAAGCGTCCACTCCAGCCGACATAATCATTACCGTGACCACCAGTATGACCTGGTGAGCCTGCAGTCTGAGGACGACCACCGCTACGCCAGGGACAAGATCCAGGAGGCCATGACCAATGAGGTTTGAGGGTTTGGGTTGACGGGTCACATTGTCTCTCTCTCTCTCTCTCTCTCTCTAGAGAGAAGGCTTGTTTTTCCAAAACATCGGTTGAAACGAAATGCAGGGAACTTGATCTCTTATCTTTCTTTTATTATTTGAAAGATTGTTTTAAAAGTCCTTTGTAAAGTCTTAATTGTCTTCTGTTTGATTGTCACAACACCCAATGTTTAGGAAAATGCCTTGTTTGTAGCCTTATATTACCCTAAATGCAACCCAAACCCTAACAGTAATTATAATTCTAACACTGACACTATAACCCAGACTCTAAAGGTTCACTTTGGTCGCCCAGGTTGAAAAATGCGAGGCAAACGTCTCCTCAAACCTTGTCAATAATGTTTGTCCCATTCTAAACTGAAAATGTACTTTTATCTAATAATATGCAGTTATCAGGACAGCATATTAATAATAATAATACAACTTTTTCTTTAGCACCTTTCATGACATGAAATGCATGCAGCTCAATGGTCTTTACAGTCACATAGTCCTAATTAAAGCACAGTAACACTTGAGGGAAGATGTTTGACCTCCTTTGCTTTCCATGTTGTCCCCAGGTGTGGACAGCTCTGCGTTTCCTGGCGGGCCAGTGGCTCTGGGTGGACGGGGAACCACAGCAGTACCAGAACCTGCCACTGTGTCCGGCCTGGGGGCGGCACTGTGGAACCCTACCCAAAGACCACAGCACCCAGTGGCAGATCAGGGACTGCATGGAGAGAAGGAACTTCCTCTGCATCAAATCCCCAGCAAAACAGCCAGAGGAGTAGTAGCCAGGCACAGCCAGTGGTGGAAAAAGTACTATATATGTTTTTTAGTAAAAGTCCCATTTTCAAAATGTACTTTAAAAAAGTACAAAAGTATCGGCATCAAAATATACTTAACGTATAGGCTATAGCACAAGTAAATGTACTCATTGTGCAGTACAGTCAAACACACGTCCACCAAAAAAAAAAAGTGTTTCCATTGAGGTCCTTATGGGTATTCATAATCATGACATGAAAAATAACAACAAAATTCAAATCATCATAAAAGGTAAAAATAACAAAAATATGTACATGTTGGGGAACAAAGAAGGGGTTTGCATTTTTTCAGGGAGGGAGTCAGGGCATCCCACACTTGGGCTGTAGAAGGAGAATTTGTTTTGCTTGCCCAAATTTGCATCTGGGATGTAGTAGAGTAAAAGTATAAGTAGGCTATAAACAATTGGAAAAACTCTGTTAAATTAAAAGTACCTCAAAATTGTACTTCAGTACAGTACTCAAGTAAATGCACTTCCACCACTGGGACAAATCTTCATTAAATTAAGAATTAGCGACATTACAGACCACCTGCCTGTTTTTACAGTATTTGATTGCAATTATAAGAACAAGATCGATAAACAAAAACTATACAGACGAGTAAGGAATGATGAATCAATTAGACAGTTAAAAAATGAATTAATGACACATAACTGGGGTAATATATACAATGAAACAGATGTGGACAGTGCTTACAACACATTAATTTCAATATTTACGTCATTATACAACAAGCATTGTCCATGGTTAACTAAAGGCCTGCAGAATGCATGCAAAAAGAAGAATGCTTTATATAGGGATTTTATTAGACAGAGAACTAAAGAGGCAGAAGATAAATACAAAAAATATAAAAATAAGTTAACTAGCATCACAAGGGTAAGCAAGAAAGAATACTATACGAATAAATTAGATAAGAACAAAAACAATATTAAAGGGATATGGAATATATTAAACAGTATTTATTATAAGAGATGGTGCCAAACAAAACAGTTTACCTAAATATTTTATTGAAAATGATATTGAAAACTACAATTTGGAGGAGGTGGCAGATCGCTTCAATCAGTTTTTTGTCAATGTGGGTCCTGATCTAGGTAGCAAAATTCCCAATCGAGGATCAGGTGGAGTGCATATGGAGGAATTGGTTGACAGAAATCCCTACTCAATGTTCCTGACAAAATTTTTGATCTAGTTGCAAACTGTAAAAACAAAACATCCACAGATTTTTATGATATTGACATGACATTGGTCAAACAGATCATCGAGGGGATTTCCAAACCATTTACACACATGTGCAATTTATCATTCCAAACCGGTTCATTCCCAGACCAAATGAAAATAGCAAAAGTCATTCCACTGTACAAAAATGGAAGCAAACACCACTTCACAAACTACAGACCTGTCTCATTGTTGCCACAATTTTCCAAGATACTGGAGAAACTTTTTAATAGCAGATTAGATTCATTTTTAGAAAAAAATTAATGTACTCTCAGAGAGTCAATATGGTTTTAGAACAAACAGATCAACATCTCAGGCTTTAACAGAATCCATAGAAAGAATAACAGACGCAATTGACAATCATCAATATGCAGTCGGAATATTCATTGACCTTAAGAAGGCTTTTGACACTATCCATCACACTATATTATTAAACAAATTAGAGAAAATTGGTATTAGAGGACGGGCAATTGAATGGATTAAAAGCTACTTGGACAGACGGCAACAGTTTGTGAAGTTGGGTTTGCATAGTTCAAATAGCTTGGACATTGCTTGTGGCGTCCCCCAGGGGTCAGTATTGGGGCCCAAACTCTTTATTTTATATATCAATGATATTTGCAAAGTATCACAGCTGCTATCATTGGTACTTTTTGCAGACGACACAAATGTTTTCTGCTCCGGGGATAATTTGGCCAAATTACAGGGTGACATGGTTTGATCAGAATAAACTATCTTTAAATGTGAGCAAGATTAAGTACATGCTATTTGGTAAATGCAGGACTAACACTCAGGTACATATCCAAATAGATGGGGTTGCTATTGAACGGGTGCACGAAAACACATTTCTAGGTGTGACAATTGACGATGGGCTTCGCTGGAAAACACACATCACAAACGTAAAATATAAAGTAGCTAGAAGTATAGCAGTCATAAATAAAGCAAAACAGGTTCTAGATCTTAAGTCACTTCACAACCTCTACTGTTCCTTAGTCTTGCCATATTTCCATTAATGTGCTGAGGTATGGGGTAACAACTACAAAACATCAATTCATTCACTTGTCATTTTGCAAAAGAGAGCAATAAGGACTATTCACAAGGTTGGTTATCTGGAACACACAAATCCACTTTTTATACAATCAAAATTGCTCAAATTCACAGACATTGTAGCGTACCAGACAGCAATAACAATGTACAAAGCCAAGAACCATAAATTACCAGCAAATATTCAAAATCTGTTTCATGATCGGGAGGGAGGTTATAATCTGAGGGGAGAACTCAACTTTAAAACTTTAAATCGTAATACCACATTGAAAAGTTTCTGCATTTCCATTTCTGGTGTAACACTTTGGAACAGCTTGAGCAAGGAACAAAAGCAATGTCCAAGCATCAATCAATTTAAAGCAATGTACAAAAACATGATATTTTCAAGATACAGGGAGGAAGAAAATTGATTTCACGAGTACTCAAAATATATTATATTTATGTATATTATATATTATATTATATTTGTGTAGAATGTTTTGTTATATGGGTATTCAATTGTCTATATATTAAAATAGGCAATCTTTGGATTACGTATAATATGGATGTATGTGTAACTGAAAAGTAATTTCAGTTAACACTAGGAAGTCTGAGCAGCCGTTCTGACCGAATTTGAAATTTCAACGTTTATTTTCTTAGCCCATGGAGTCCAGAGAAAGTTCCCCTTGCATGACTTTGTCTAAATATTCGGTTGAAATCATCTCTGTTTTTTTTTTCCATTTGAAACATTTTGTAAATATGATTTTAGGCATATATCTCTTACTCAGTCTGACTATAATCGGCCCAATCGACCGCCGTCACCCTTTCTCCCCCTCTCGTCTTTTGTTTGCGCTGCTTGATAATGGTGTTAATGGTGATTCCCCGACATTTCCTTTTCACTTGATATCGTTTCGTAGAGAGCGCCTACACAACCGATTTATATACCAAATGAAAGCCCCAATTCCATAGTTTACATGGTATTTTGATTTTTTTTAAATGAGCAAAAAATGAGCGAGTTATGGTGGTTATGGTGGTAGGGGTGGAGAAAAAAAAAGAACACACAAACAGACAGCTGGAGACGGCATTGTTGTTGTTGTTCAAGCCTGCATTCCATGTCCAACGAATTAAATCATATACGTTTGGCTGGTTAATTAACTTGGAATTTGTTTATTATTTTGATAAGATAATAGGAATATGAATACAATGATTATTATCATTGTTATTATTATTATTATTATTATTATTATTGAATGCTCGGTTAGACTCGACCCGACATTTACTTTCCATGAAGCGAGAACGCTTGCCGATGCGCGATACAAAATAAAAAGTGTTTGAATAATTCCAACCAGATAGACCTCCCGAACCGCTAAATGTTTTGTCAGTCAAAAGAACAGTTCTTTCTGCAAGCGACGTGGAACTTATGTAGGCATGCTGCTGTGGATTAATTTGTTCTGGCATATAGGCTCAATATCGCCAGCTCTTTGTCAGTCAAAAGAGTTCAGCCTGTCCGTCCTTCTTTATCTGTAAACTTTTTCTCTCTCTCTCCCTCTCAGGGAAGCATGCAAATGTTCATGAATTCAATAACTGCACGATATGTTATAAACAGCAGCTGAGCTGGTGTTTCTCCTCAACATGCAGTGCATTTCACGTGTGGAGTTTATTTTTTGTATCACCAGGCTGCAGGCTTTCTATTTAGTGTGCAAGGCTTACATCCGGTAAGCCACTGTATGCGCTGTTTTCCATACACAACACATACACGAACCGTATCCTCTCCTCACCGGATGTTGAATTCACAGTGCTAACGGCATTCTGAACGATGTTTTTTATTAATTAAACTGATATAACAACATAACGTGGCTAATAATTGTTTATTTGGAATGTACTTTGGCTGGTAATTTAGGTAAATATAACGCGACTCACTTGTATAAGTAATTTACCGCGGACAGGCCGCATTTAATGCAATACATTGGCTTTAGTAATGTTGTTAGCTTATAATATTAGCAACTGTAAGCTAACGGCTGGAGGACTACGGACAATCCGGTCAATAACATCATTACACTTAAACATTAATACAATTATGTCATGTTTACATGCCTAGTCAAGCAGTCTGTACATCGCGTGGGGTCACATATATTAATTACATTGATAACACACAAGAAAAGACAAGTGATCTTGCTCTTTTGGAAGGAAAAAAATAACAACAAAAGGCAGCAACGTGACACTCTTCCATGGCTATGTTGCAATATAGTACTAACGGGCAACGGCAAAATATATATTTTTCACATGTATTATTAGTTTTATACATTTTAGGAGTGAAAACATGTGTTAAGAAACATATTATGATTTAATTCGTTGGAAATGGGATGCAGGCTTGAACAATGTCTTCTCCAGCTGGAGAGGGACGTGTGGGGGAGAGAGTGGCCAATCAAATCGCACCAAAAACACGGTCCCCCTGACCGTTCAGCCGACTGAGTAGTAGTGATTTTTTTTCAGACTTCGTAGTGTTAAAGAGGGGTGGGAGTTTATAAGTTTTTACTTCTTCTCACTCCTTTTCGGATATGCTTAGATTTATTTATTTTATTATTTTCCTTTTATTTCTTTTTTTTTTCTGTTAACTTTTTTATTTAAATTATTTTTCATTGTGAATTGCAAGGAATTGTTCTGTTTATTGGCATATTCAAAATAAACATGACAAACAAACAAACAAACAAGAAACAAGCCTGACCTAAGTTTTTTGAAAAACTTCAAATATTTATATAGCAGCATTAATGTTTTGTCATTTTTGAATACTGTACGTATACTGTACAGAACCCAAAAATGGGTTCTCGGCCTGAGGGGGTAAAACACCAAAAGGGGTTCCCGCCCAGAATGTGTTGTTAAACTATTACGGGGACGGACTCACATGTTATAGACTGATACTGACAAGAAGCCTCTCCTGAGTCCCGACCTACTTACTCCCTTCTAAGGCCATCTCTCCATCCAGGCGGACAACTCAACTCAGTGGCGCGCACAGATAGACACTAGGGCCTGCCCTTTCCCTTTTGTACAGTGTACACTACACTACAGTATGTGGACCATGGTGACATTGATACATTTTTGATTTAAAAAAAAAAGTTATATATTATTTATGCCCCAAAATCAATAAATCTCACACCATTAAGGCAACCGATCGGTTCCACGCGCCGCACAAGGTGCCCTTTTTTACACTTGAGCACCTGCCCCTCTAAATGTCTGTGCACGCCACTGACTCAACTTATAGTTTGGTATCTGTTTACACAATCCAACTCTATGTCCAGGATGTACAACTGCAGAACCAGTCTCTTTTGATTCATAAACACCTGTCCATAAGGCATATAAGTCACATCTGCTGTTCGCAAACTGTGTGCTTTCTGTGTGACTATAGAACCCAAGTAAACAAGTAAATCCAAAATATCCTGGCTTGCCTTTTCTTCATTTTACTGTATTACGTGTGAAGTATCTGAACTAAAACGAGAGTGCTTTTCCTCTCCCTATAGAGCCCATAAACAGACATACTAAAATACTTGGGCAAAAATACAGAGAATGAAGTCGACCTCAAACAGGCAAATGAAGGTTGTTCCGGAGTTCCATTTATTTTCAGAGTTCAAAAACAGCATCACAGCCATGGGGCCGGAGCCCCATGGATCCTTCAGCCTCACGGCGTCCGGACTAGGGTGGCCAGACGTCCGGTTTAACGCCGGACAGTCCGGTTTTAGACCCACCTGTCCTCCTCCCACCTCAACCTCTGGCCGGACACATAATTGTCCGGTTTTTTGTGATATACAGTGCTTGTGTAATTTACTGTCATTTACGTCGTCTGCCTGGGTATTAAAATCTCCGCAGCGCTGCTCAGCTCCGCCTCCGCAGCGAGCCGGCCACACTGTCTTAAAAAGAGAGAGGCTAGTGGAGACGTTCAGAGTGTTGCCATGTCCGCTTAATTATAAGCGACTTTAGGCTTGTTTTATATAGGCTACTAAGCCTAGTCAGGCTTCTTTTGGGCTTGTTTTCATAGACATGGTTGCTTGGTTCTCTTCCAAAACTGGGCAACACTGCCAGTGGGATGGTCGGTTTGTTTGTTGTGCTCTCACAATCACTTTAGTATAGTTAATGCAGAGATAAACAAACCAAATATGCCGAAATGAAAAACTACATTTAATGAGCAATGGAGCAAGGAACTCGACATCATAAAGAAAGGGAGGCTGTGTGAACATATAGGCTACTGGCATCATTCTATGTCCCACACCGATGACCATAAAACTGTATAAAAAAACCCACAAGAAAGAGATTAAACATAAAACATATCTAAACATGAAATAAAATAAATTGATTCTAAAATGAATGGCCTTTGTGGTACCCTATAATTTAAAAAGGTTAATTTAATTAGCAAATATATGTTCTCTGTGGACATAATGCTGGAGATGATGGTGGTGAAAATCAGGTGCAATAGTAGTAGTAATAATAATAATATATGGGGGGGGGGGGGGGGGGGATCTGGGAGGGGGGGGGGGGGGTCGGGGGAGCGAGCCCAGCAAAAGTGTCCTCCTTTCTGAGGTCTTGCAGGTGGCCACCCTAGTCCGGACACTAACACACAGTTACAAACATTGTAGTAGGCTTTATACAACTCAAGACAGAGACATCAAAGGGAAATGCAAAGGTGGTCTCAACCCCCCTTTGTCCCCATATAAGGTAATGGTCAAGTCACAGAGCTAGGAAGCACAGTAGGTGTCCTAACATGTATAGCAAACAACCCCCAACCATTTGTTTGTGGTCATCAAGTTAGTGGCCACTGGCTACACTGAGATTCCTAGCCTGCTAAGGACCCTCTGTCATGACATGTTTGCCCAGCTGAGAGACAATGTAATGTCACACTATAAACAGTTATTTAAGCTATATTAATGTGAATTGTGGTTCCAGATACCACACGTGTATATGTACTGTACCTCTAGCAGTGGTGGAAAGCAACTACTGTGTGTACATTTGCTCAAGCGCTGCACTTAAGTACGTACAATTATCTTTACTGGACTATTTCCAATTACTTTCCACTTCTACTCCACAGCCCCACTACATCTCAAGAGGCAAATGTTGTGCTAATATACACCTCAATTATTTGAAAACGTTACTCGTTACTTTGCATGATATGAATTATTATATTATACAATCTGCACAAACCACATTAGCTCTGTTTATACTGTACACAGGCTATATATTTTTAAATAGCCGATCTACAAGCTCACTACGTGTCGCTGTTGAAGGGTTTAAATGGTCAAAGTGTGAGAGTTGGCAATTCATTAAACACTTTTAAGACTGTTACAGCAGTGAGACATGGGCGGTGACATGGGCAGTGAAGCCCACTACCGGTATATTACGAGACAAAGTATACAAAAGTATAAAAACATATACAGTGTACAATAAACAAATAATATATGAACAAAGTACAATAACCGAACTGGGAACAGAGCGGCTTTCCGACGCATCGCCATTCCGACCATTGACTTTCATTGATCGGAATGGCGGGGTTTCTCCCCTTTGGGTTAGACCCCGCCACTCCGACGATTAAACACATCGCTATTCCGAACCCCGCCCCCTGCCTCCGATACGTACATCAATCAACCCCAGCCCCCCCACCACCCCACTGCGTGCATGTGCGTGTACGTACGGTCGAGATATAATAATAATTAGAATTATTGTCTCCACCAGGCCGAAGGCATGGGGGGAGACTATGTTTTGCACTCCGTCCGTCCGTCCGTCCGTGTGTCCGTCCGTCCGTGTGTCCGTCCGTGTGTCCGTGAGCAGCTAATCTCGGCCACCGTTAACCCGGTCCATGCCAAATTTTGCACACACACTCCCTGGATGCCAAAGATGAACCTCTGCCCCAAACTTTCCAGAACGGCCTGTTATAGCGCCACCAGGAGGCCGCTTTGTGCAAAACAAGTTTTTGCACAGTACACCTACAGATTTTGTCCAAACATCACGCAAATTGGTACACAGTCTCTCTAGAGCCATTCAACAAAACCGGTCTTTCAGATTTCTCAGACTCCATCCTGATTGGTTAAGATTGGCTTCCAAAGTTCACAGGAGTGCTCCGTTTCAAACAAAATGCTGCAAATCATGAACACATCGCGTGATTTCCGTGAAATTCTGCACCCACATTCCCACTAGGCCGAGGACGAAATGCCACATGAACAATTTCAACTCAGCCTCAAGGTGGCGCTATAACTGGCCGAAAAGTGTTTTTACCTCTAACTGCACGGATCTGTGGATAACTTTGTATGCCAACTCCCTAGAGGCTAAGGAAAAACATTTGCCTGGAATTTTTCACATGTGCTCTTTATAGCGCCACCAGGAGGCCGACATATGTAAATTACTCCTTCAGATTTTATCCAAATTTCACGCAAATCGGTACACATGATCTCCATAGTCATGTGATCAAGACAGGTTTGTTTGATTTCTCATATTCCATCCTGATTGGCCACAATTGGCTCCTACAGTTTTCAGGAGTAGCCCGCTTTGTACAAATCGCCACAACTCCTCAACGCAGCGTCCGATTGCGATGAAACTGTGCACGCATATTCCCACTAGGCTGAGGAAGAAATCCTGGTGGAGACCTGGGCACTTTTTCTAGTTATTATTATTATTATACTGATGACAGAGTATGATTGCCGGACAGCGAGTCTTCTTCAATGATCGATAACATATTCTATAGCCTGCATGCTGCGTAACCTCAAAGCAGTCACGTGTTGCCCAGTGGGAATATTAAAACGCAATAGTATAATGCTTGTCACATATATTGTATTATAAACATTGTCATCATCATTATCATCATCATTGTTGTCATCATCTTATGTATTATAGTATTATTAGTTGTTGTTAGGCCTAGGCTATGATTCTTGTTATTGTTGTTATTTTCAATCTTCCTTGTGAGTATATATCTAATATGCGCAGCCTTAAGCCTATCTTCCACACCCAAAAGTTTGCTTAAAAGGTCCGGATCAGAGACCAAAATGTTTAAATATGTTGCATTTTGGTCCGTTTAGTTCACACAGGACTTTGAACCAAATATATGTGAACAAATTGATCGATACTGACAAAATATGCTATTTCTATGGAAAATTACTTCACTGCCAAGTTGTGCCAAACCACACACACACACACACACACACACACACACGCACACACACACACACACACACACACACACACACACACACACACACACACACACACACACACACACACAGAGTGCGAACCCGGCCTTTTATTTAGGACTGATTCTAATGGAAAAAAGGAGGACACGATTTGAACTCTCTCTCACTCTCACAGATCACAGACACGCACTGCCCAGCTCGCTTTAAAGCCCATGACTAGAGAGAGCCTTATTGCATAGCCCACTATGGTAGAATAGTGAAGTGCATCGCTCCTTTGCAGGACTTGTCAACAACCATACAAACGTTTTTGAACAACGCTTATATATCCACCCAGGTGCAGACCACAAGACGTTCTGCAATGCATAAACGGCATAACTTTGCGCGGCGGCGCATACTAAAAAAAAAGCTAACATTCTAATCTGTACATAGTGTAGGGTGTAGGCCTATGTGTCCATAGCTTGTAAATCTGTTATTTTTTCCAGCATGTTATCTTACAACATTAAACAGAAATAAAAGGGAAAAGATAATTTATTTCCGGTGGGACGCTAATTTATATCACCTGTTTCCAATACATTGGATGACCACCCCAACTCATTGGCCGTGGCAAATGGAATTCTTTATTTGCAACATGTAAAACCAATTTTAATTAACGGTCTATCTGATGAGCGGTCTATCTGTGATCAGGAACTGTCCGTGGTGCTGAACTGTCAACTGTGTTGAGGGCCGCGCGGGCTTATGCCTGTTGCAACGTAGCCTCTAAGGTGTATCAGCGATATCGCTGATACACCTTAGAGGCTTATGCTGCATAATAAAACAAAGGCCTACAGTGTGGCACATATAGGACTTCACAGAGCACTTCCAATTTCCACCGTCTTTGGTCATCCTTTTCTTCGTTTCCCTTCTAGTGCGCAAGTCAAATTTACTATAGGCTACATATGTTGCAATGACGTGGTTGCGTGGGCACAAGAAGAGAGACACACACACACAGTCACACACGCAACAGATATGTCCAGCATGTAATTATGCATACAAGTTCAGTTTTGCTAAGAAGCAAATAAGTACAGCCAATTCAGATTTTTTAATTGTGTATGAGACAACACCCTCTAAGACCCAGCGTTGCTTTATAGCAACAAGTTATATTTTAATTAATTACTTAATTATTATTATTTTTTTCTGTTCTTTTTTCACCTAAACGTCATCAGTGATGTTCATTGCAATGCCATTTCAATGCCATTGGTCATGATCATCATCATCATCATCGTTTGCATATAAATACCCCCCACAGAGGCTGAAATTCACACAAATTAAAAGTTTCTGGACTCTGTGCAATTTTGAACATTTTTTAACCTATGCCTTTTGACCTTTAACCTTAATAAAATTAAGTAAAATAATTGTAATATATGTTTTTTTGTGATCATTAGAATGTCTAGAAGATGTTTTATTCATTATTGTGAAAGATATCCCCCAAATGTAAATTATTCATTTATTATATTATTATATAATTATTATACATGTTTCATCAAACTTTATTTTTTAAATTTTTTAACATATTTTTTAGTCTTAGTCCTAGTAGTACAAAGTAGTAGTAAGGTTGAAATCAATTTTCTGCAAGTAGAAATTAATGCGGGTCTTAGAGGGTTAAACGATAGAGCCTACACTGTTCAAAGAATTTCAAATGCAACAGACAGAAGTTCAAAATTGGCATGCAGCCAGTGGGAATATATGAAATTAAGTGGGCTGTCCTATCAAAGTATCAATCATAGAAGAAGGCACTTTCCCGGAATAATAATAATAATAATCCAATGCTTGCCCGCAACCATCTAGCCGCAGACTTTTAATTGCACCTAATGTCTCTCTCTCTCTCGCTCTCTCGCTGTGCGCAAGGCAGCCTCCCTTTACATAATTACATTCCCCACCGTTTCCGAAAAAAAAACGGAATCTCTCTATTCCAGATGGCAGACAAAGCAAGAATAACAGGCGAGACAGATGTACATCATGTATAAGTTTATTTGTATTTAATAAAAGGATAGAAATATGACCTGTATTAAAAAAATCAAAAAAACGAAACTTCTGACTTTGACACACACGCGCACACATGTACGCACGAGCAAATGGAGTGAACGCCCGGAGGGTGCGGGTGTCCTGCAGTGCTGGACGCCTGGACTCATTATAGCCTACCGTATGCAGTCAATTATTTTTATTTTCTCTCTCGTGCGCTGTCATGTCACATGTCATCCTGACCATGCCGTTTGCTTTCATGGACAGATCATCAGCCGAGACAGATCTTTATTTAATGTAATGAAATGGTCGGATTAATGACAGATTAATAGGCCTATGCTTCGACAAAGGTGAGAATTGGCACGCGTGCGCGCACACACACACACACACACACACACACACACACACACACACACACACACACCCACACACACACACACACACACACACACACACACGTGCGCCTTTGCCTGTGCGTTGAATGGCAGTGTTTAAATTCCGGAGGGGGGGGATTGTGTAGCCTACGTTTCGGAGGGTGTGAGGGCCACTGTGGGGTGCTTGGTGGGGGCTGGGGGAGGCGGGGTTGTGTGTTGGGTCGGAATGGGGGTGCGTCGGAATGGGGGGGTGTCAAAATGGGGAGGAGTCGGAACGGGGATGCGTTGGAATGCTGGTGTGTAACCCTCTTGCCCCTTTTCATGTGTGCGCCTAAATCCACAGGATTTCCCCGGCACTGGCGAGACGTTTTCCCTGAGTGTAGCACCTAGGGGAAGTCCAATTTGCTGCCGGTTCAGCGTGTCAATGCAGTGACTCATCCTTGTGCATGTGCGTTGACAAGACCTGCACGTTCAAATTTTACCTTCTTTTTTGTTTTGTTTTGTTGTCAGTTTGTCTGAAGGCGCTGCGCCAGTGCCGGGGAAATCCTGTGGATTTAGGCGCACACATGAGAAGGGGCAAGAGAGAGGGCTTTTAGAGATCACAGAATCCCCAGGGCTCTCAAGAGGATTTCTTGTACCAGCGACGCCGATTTAATGTGAAGGGATTATTGTATCTTCTACACAGCCATGCATTCTAAATCCCTCTCATAGAAGCCATGCAATCACTTTTGATTTTAAGTTTTATTTAGTTTTAGACACATTTTAGTCAACTGGAATGTTTTAGTGTTAAGTCTATAGTTTTACAGTTGACTAAACAACAGGCAGCACACACACCATGCAAGCCAACACACACTCGGAAACCCATCCAAAAACACACACACCAGCAACACTCTCACGAGAGGAAAAAAGGCAGGGGGAGAAGACAAGGGTGAGATACAATATGAAAAACACACACACACACAAAAGAAAACACAGTTCCAGTAAAAATGGTGTCAGAACCAAACAAAAAACCCAGCAGGGCAAATACAGTAAGGTCCTTAAGAAGGAAAAAAAAGGAAAGACCACAGAGGTCCCAGAACACAAACCCAACAGGGTCCCACTAACCCAGAACCCGTAATTTAAAACGAAAACAACCCCCTCAGGGCACTTTGCTAATGAGAAAAAAAGGCAGGAAAACAACAAGAAGGCAAACTGTAAAACGTAAATGCGCCTCGCCGGTCTAACCGGACAGCGCGTAATAACATGGCCAGGCATTCCCTGAGTCGCTGGATCTTCTTGTCTCCCGGCGAGTGCTAACCTCTCTCCCCAGGCTGGGGACCCTCGGAACGCCGCTGGCTGCTGTCCGCCTCCTCTCTCTCTACGGGTAACTCTAGGGACGTCTCCGACGCGCTAGACCCCGGAGAACTGAAGACGAAAATCCCGGCCTCCTCTGGCTCGGTCTGGGACTCGGTGTCGAGAACTGACGCCACCGTTTGCGTTCCCACCTCCCTGGTGAGAACCCGGCGCTCCAAAGGGAGTCTCTGAAGCCTGAACATCATGACCATGAGGGGGCTGGCGACTCTGGCTTCAAACCTCGCAAAACGCTCATCGAGAAGCCGCTCCAACACACCCTCCTGGTGGTTATCGCAGCCCCCCACTCTCGGCTCGTTCCCCGCAGACTCCATTGTTGGTGTTAACTTACTGACACGGTGTGACGGTGCAGGAGTATAATGCGGGGAGCGACCATCGTAGTACTGGAACAAGACCTTATTTAAACGTTCACACACAGGAACTTAGAAACACAAGATGCCTCGCAGGGCTTGTAGAACGAGCAACCAAGGATATCACAAAACACTGCACGCGTTGCGCGTCAAAGGACGACTAAGTTAACACTTGCCATCAGGCCCTGATGGCATAATAGTCCGCAGCTGAGTCCAGAATGAATCAGTCTCTCAGGGGGGGAGGGGAAACACACAGGGTGGTAAGGGGCAAACATAAGGACGGCGGTCCAGGCGTGGTACGTCCTAGGACAGGACGTGACAAGCTCCTGGTCTGTGCTTACGGAGTTCATCATTCTGAAGGGAAAAGAAAACTATGAATCTGGTCCTGGAGATGACTTGGGCTCTCGGAAAGTAGCTGTAGATAGACCGACGTCAAATTTGACACACGCGGTCCACACCCCCACAGGGTGTGCAGTGCCCGGTATCGAGTCGGGCGGACCCACGGTTCTCCAGAACCACCACAAAAGGCTCTGGTCAGTGGGAATCCCCTCAGTGGGAATCCCCTCACCTGTGCATTTGCCAGCCTCTACCTCAGGCAATTGAGGCTGCTCTGGGAATCCCCTCAGTGGGAACCCCCTGGCCTAATTCATTGCCAAGTCCACTTTTCAGGCAGTTTGCCCTCACTCTAACTCAGTTACAGAACACCTTTGCTGGGTCAAATGCATGCAGGCTGACAAACAAGCCATCGTTACCTAGCTGACACAGCAACACACGTCTCGTTTGACACAGGCACATACACAGATCTCCATGTGGGACACCGACAGACAGTTAAAACGGGTGCTTACGGATATTATTAGGTTCCCAAGTTGCATCGTTGCCAAGTAGGCCGGTGGCCAACGGGCACGTACAGGTCTAGTAATTATTAAATAGGGAATGTCACGCAAAAAAGGAGGTAATCCGGCTATTTGATTAGCTGATATTGATGATAACGTCACAAAGCAGATAAACATTCCCCCCTGTCTGTACAAGTAGTAGCAATATAAATGATATTAAATGTAATAGTGTAAGATAATAATACATAGTAAAGCCCACAGAACGTCCCTATTAAAACGCTTAAGCATTCACACTTAACGCAGCATACACTAGGGGTAATTCATTATATCTTTCTCAAATATATACTGGCTGATCCTCTCTTCTCTTCCAGGCATTCCGGAATCCTCAGAGACCATCTAGTCCACTTGGACATAAATGCAAGTGTGGCAACTGTGCCCATTAATGCTCCAATTCGTCAAAATTCTTCACCCACCCACCCACCAACTCATGTGTAAAAAGAAAAAAATATTTATTCATCAACTGTAACTCAACGCATGTGGTCTACATGCTTATAAATGCCCCTGCTGTGGCTTGGCCTACATTGGCCAAACCAGGAGACCACTTAAAATGCGATTTGGATTGTGTAAAAGAAAACGATATCCACAGACCACATGCATCCATAACCAAGAGAAGCATTTTAAATACATAGGCATACTCTGGACACTTTAGAGAACCCAACGCCCTAGAATGAAGACTTGAGCCGTGCATGTTTGTTGCAGACAGACGGTCCCTGAGGTTTTCACAGACCCCTGTAGCTTGGCCTACCAGGTTGTAGGTTCCAGTATGTTCAATATGTTCCAGTCCTGTTCCTGTGTGTTTCCAGTGAATTAATCAATGTTAATTGTGACCGGCTCTGCTCCTCTGCCTGCCTGTTTGTTTCTGCAATTGGGTCCTACATCTCAATCCCTGAGTCGCACCGTGACAATTGGCACCTATAGGTTTGTATACTGTGTTTTCTTTTAAACAAAATTTGTATGTCAATACATAGGCTATCATGGACTAACTATTGTATTTTGATTCAATTTTCTACCTGTCCATTTATTCAGAGCCTATCTTGTGTTAATCATAATTGATCGATGCGTTCTTCCACAGAGTGCCACGTGCAAAACGGTATACTTACCTTATCACAGAGACAACTACAGTACAGTACCATATTGGCTTATTGAGCGCACTGCCTTCGCTACCTATAATGTTGTCCTATAGTCGCTGCTGCCATTTATGACTATGTGAGCAAGATGCAGCAGCATTGACACGTCAGTCAATACTTTTATGACTCTGAGGAAGATGCAGCAGCATGCATTGACACGTCACTCACGTAAAACAAAACCTTCATAATAAAAGAGGCTTCAGTTGTCAGAGCTGCTCCGGTGTCTTTCTCTACATAATGTGTAACACACACACACACACACACACACACACACACACACACACACACACACACACACACACACACACACACACACACACTCACACTCACACTCACACACACACACACACACACACTCACACATAAACAAGCATCCATCATTCTGTCAGTCTCCTCATTGATGTAATGTATGAGAGAGAGAGAGAGTGTGTGTGTGTGTGTGTGTGTGTGTGTGTGTGTGTGTGTGTGTGTGCGCACGCTTACGTGCGTGCCTACATCTGTGCCCGGCCGCGTGCACGTGGCTATTCATTACCTCTCGGCCCTCTGCATGCAGGCTTGACTGTTTAAGTGATTTTGCTTTATTGCACATTTTCATCTCAATAATAGAGATAGGATCTTCATTCTCTCCTCTTTATGAGACTTGATGCCATTTTAACACCTTCTTATGAAAGCAATTCATATCGCTGCCCTCCCGTCCCTCACCATCACAACCAATCAGCAGCCTCTATTAAACCTGCCAGCTCCTCTTGACATGCCCACCACTACCTGGCTGGAACAAGTACTCCCATTATTGTTTTTACTCGAGTAACAGTATCTGTGCTTTCTACTTTCTGTGTGGTTTACTGCCACCTGTAGACCTTTATGTGTATTGTAGGCGATATGTACCATAGCCTAATTAGTTATTCGCCACACCTGGTTCAGACTCACCAGGTGAGTTTATTAGGGCATTAGTTTGGTTTCACAGCCAGTTTAGTTCAAACCAGCACAATGTCAAGGGTACACTGCATGTTGAGTGAACCAGGACTTGGACAGGATAAGTTTGTGTTTTCTATTTGTTCTGTATTGCAGATTTACAAAGTTAAGTGACCACCAGTAAAGAACCTAAACAAAGTCGTCAGTGTCTAAGGAGCTTTATTGCTTTAATGCTAATGGTTACAAGTAAAAGACCTCTACTACAAATGTTAACCGAGTAAAAGTACCAGGTATTGGCTTCGAATTATGCATATTATGTAAGTTAAGTACCAAAGGAAAAAAAGGTTCTACGACGTGAGCTTGTAGATAGGCTATTTTCGAATAGATTAATACAATAAAATAGGGTGTAATTATTCAGGTACGTTTTGTAATAACAGAGCTGCCAACCTTGAGATATTCCCATGAGTACCATGGTCACAGCGCGCCGCACAAGTGTATCTGAGCCTATGCTCAAGGGGGTCCCGCATGCCTAGTAGTTTTTGAGGGGGGGGTGTTATGTTATAGAAAATTTCACACCAGAAAACAAATCTAGACAGCCAAGCTGTTATGGACATTAGAGCAGGGGTCTTCAATGTTTTTCAGACCAAGGACCTCTTATCTGAGAGAGAGAAGCAGGTCCAGTAGTCCACTACATAGTAATTGAAGTTTAGCAGATTACAATTTAACATTGATGGCTTCATAACCTTGATAGCACACTGTTGTTGTTGTATAAATTAATGTTTTCTTGTTTTACACATTTAGCTTCTCTTCTCTAATGTGCATTTTTAGACATTAACCACTACCACTTGACCTTTGGCTCTGCTCATTTTCCCTTATGTAGTACATTTCACTAATGGATAATTATACTTGTTCAGACTAAAAGTAGGCTACAGTCTATCCCCAGTGACTTTAAATGTCAAGAAAATACAACCATATATTCTTCAGCTGAAGCCATATGAACCCTCTAGAACCCTTAGGTCATCTGGGGCTGGCATACCAATTGTTCACCCCATAACATGGTGAAGCAGCATTTCACTACTATGCACCACAAACCTGGAACAATATTCCAGACCATTAGGAAATTCCAACTATAGACGTTTTTAAGTCCAATTCAAAAACATATTTAACATTGCTTACTCACAATGATGTCTATCAACTAGGCTTGATAGATAGCCTAAGCCTGTCTGGGCTTTAAATGAGCTGTACTGTACTTTGTTTTAATGTGTATGAATGGTAGTATATAAATAAAATTGCCTTGCCTACTTGCTCAGACTGAGTTAACATACAGTATAGTCCAGGGGTCCTCAACTGGAAATGCTGAAGGTCCAAAGTGCGACGCGGGGAAAAATTTATTAATTCATTCATTTGATCAATTCATTAATCAAGGGGCGGCGGTGGCTCAGGGGTAGAGTGCCTGGATGGTAACCGTAAGGTTGCCAGTTCGAACCCGGGCTCCCCCAGAGTTACTGTCGAAGTGTCCTTGAGCAAGACACTGAACCCCTAATTGCTCCCGATGTGCTAGTTGGTGCCTTGCATGGTTTCCGCTGCCATCGGTGTATGAATGTGTGTGTGAATGGGTGAATGTAATGCACAATCTCTGTAAAGCGCCTTGGATAAAGGCGCTATATAAATGCACCATTTACCATTTTTACCAATTAATTGTATTAATTAATTAATTAGATTAATAAATTAAGATTCATTTGTATTATTGCTCTTGTATTGCTATTGTAGACACTGGGGAGACACTGGGGATGCACTGGGGGGACACTGGGGAGGCACTGCATGGGGAGGCACTGGGCAGACACTGGGGAGGCACTGGGGAGGCACTGGGCAGACACTGGGGAGACACTGGGGGACACTGGGAAGGCACTGGGGAGGCACTGGGGGGGCACTGGGGGGACAATGGGGTAGCCTGGTTAATAAACCAGACTAATATCGCACGGACCGTGGGATATTAGTCTGGGGAGGCTCAGCGTGGATTTCATTTCCAGGGGGGCTTGGGACTGAATGTCTGGACTTGGGACTGAATGTCCGGAAATCACACGTAAACATAAGCTGTTTTAATTGCTTTTACGACGTGCTGTATATATACAATTGTATTTCTACGGTATGCTCTTGCTAAATCAACATTAACATTACATACAGAGCCGCTATATAAAAAAATGCCCGGAGGGTTTCGCTCGAGAGGGGGAGAGGATAGCGGAGTTCTTTCTCTCGTCTCAAAGCAAGTCCAGGCAGCTTGAGTGACAGGTACCTTATACACGCCCACTTTCTAAAAAAAAAAGCTGCTTCGAAATGAGTTTTGCTTTTTTTTATTTCCAGCTTTTTTTGATCTGAACGGGGCTTAACAATGGGGAGCCAAAAAAAAGGTCCACAGAGAGGTGGTCCGCGGTATTGAGGACCCCTGGTATAGTCTATATATATTTAGCCTAGTCTGTATAATCATTCATAGGCTCATTGTTGATAGACCATACTTATTCATTCACATAGATGATAGATAATTAAATCACTGACTACATGTCGACAGAACAGCGTTGATTGATACAATAATAGTCCCTTTCGATCGCTTGCTCTAGATTGACATGTGCATAATTTAACTTTGGCAATGGAACCAAATTGACCAGCGTGTTCAGACAAGACGGCTCGGTTCAATATATTTAACATAATTCCTGCTACTGTATCATTTATGAGCAGCAAAATGAGTTCACAGCGTCGTTCAGAAGTAGTTGGGGGGTGATTTCACCCTTAACCCAAAATTGCGTGGTTATCATTGTGAATGTCGTACCTGCGTATAGACACCTAGAATTGCGTGGTTGGTACCAGGCCTGGAGTGCCCAGGGCATGAAGGCCATCAATTAAAACAATGATTTTAAGTCCCCGGTCATAATTATTTTAGCTTAAAGGTTAAGGATTTTTTTTTTTCAAGGCGAACATTGGATCTGAACAGTGCTTCTTAAATAAATAATCACAGCTTTAAATAACAAAATATAAGTAGCTAATGTTGTAAAATATTGTAAACATGTTTTGGGGTCCAAGTCCAGAGATGAAAATCATAATGAAATCGCCTAGGACCCTGTCACCCTAGGCTAATTCATATACATTTAATGTGGGGGTCCTTGAAATGTAAATGGATCGCTGGGTTAAACTGGAGTTAATTCACAGAAAATACAATTTAACGTAACTTTTGAATAAGGGCTTGGTTTAGAAAAGCCTATATTTTGTGCTAAACTAATTATTTGAATAACATGGCATTGTAGAGAGGTTAGTGACAGATGAGATCATTTCTCCATTGTGGGGCTCCAGGACTGAGGACTCTGGAGATAAGTCAACTCAAAGTGAAAGTGCAGCTTCAGATCAGTTTTTTGTTCTTACCTGGAGTGTGTGCTGTGCACAGGGGAACAATTGTTTTATTATATCCATGGTATTTTTCTGTCGCTATCCATAATGTGACGCAAAAGTACATTTATGTTTGTTGGCGGTAGAATGGGGTAGAACATCTCTCCTCCTCCTTGTATGGACTATGGACAGCCACGCTGTTTCGCGTTAGACAAAAATAAATCAGCTGGACCATGTCCGACCAGCGACCAACGTTAATGCATGTGACGTAGGACCGCCACACTGTCGCAACGGTAGAAAACATTATTTTGTTTTGGGTGATAGTTGCAGTTTGACCGGATAGCTAGTAGCTACACTAGTAGTAGTAGGCAGCGTGTGGGCTAAATGCTCTCTGTTTACTCTGTCAGTGCGTGTATGTGTGGCGCGGAGGAGCAGGCGGTGTGTGTGTGTGTGTGTGTGTGTGTGCGCGTGTGTCATGACGACCAGCGGGGGTAGTTATTAAGGCAAAGTACCACAAAATAATCAAACCACTTGGCAAATGGCAACACAACTACAACACAGATTTGTTCTGCGCGGGACGTGAGAGGAACATTGGTTACCGTAATGACTGGAAATTTGCGCAGAGGAAAAAAACAAGACACTAAAAGTCCAAGAGCTCACACCGACCAATGAGTCGGTCGGTGTGAGCGATTGTGTAAAGCGATTTGAGCACTTGGAAAAGCACCATGGAAAAAAATGCAAAAGGTGAAAAAAGAACAGAAAAAAAGAATAATAATTAAGTAATTAATAAAAATAAACTGAAAAGCAACGCTGGGTCTTACAGGGTTAAAGACTTATTTTACACTGTCCTCCTGCCCGTGTCACAAGTCCCTTTCCTGCGACTGTACGTGCTCCTGACACTGCTACTGTAGCAGGTCAGGTGGCTTTGATCTGTTCAGCTGCTGAGAAACAAGTAGATCTGGTCGTCCTTGTGATCGTGTTCCAGTGTCCCACGGTGTACGTATGGCTATATACGATAATAAAGGGACCTGTCTGTCGGGTAAAACCCATCTCCGAAGGAGCTTTACATACAATACATTGTTGCACCGTGTGTAAGAATTGAGAAATGTGCATCAGAGTTTTGATATCCCACACCTATTGACTTGTTTGTGAGAGCTAGGGTTCTATTTATAAAAAAAGTAAGTAAAAGAAATAAATGATAAAAGAAAGAAAAGCCAAAAAACATGAACATGTTGTCCACATTTGAATCACATTTTGAAGAGACCGTCCACAATGCACAGCCAAAACAAATTTCACTTAGACGCAGACAGGTATTGTGTATGCCACAAATGTCACTTTAGTATTATTATGTTTTTTTGTCCACCCTTTCGCTTTTGACCATAAAAGTTAAACGATATACCTCTCGAAAAGCAATCCTAATCCTGGGCTGCTGTCAAAGCTTCTAGCCTGTCATAATGCTTTTATCAAAACCATTCAAAAATATTTTGATAGATCTTATCTACGGAGAGGAGAGGAGTTTCATGGATCCATGTTGTTTTTGTCACATTCCTATATAAGCCAATCATTTGACGACCAGCAGGGGTTCCCTATGGAAACAAAAATAGTCTCCATTGTGTCTCCTACCAGAAACAGCAGTTGAAATTGGGAGAAATGTATTTAAGATGAGCTGTTGCATTAGACAGACAGACAGACAGACAGACAGACAGACAGACAGACAGACAGACAGACAGACAGACAGACAGACAGACAGACATAATCGCCTAATCACAATTATTTGAGATAACCACAAAGATGTTGCAAATAAAACAAAGCATTAGTCTGACGTTAGTCCGACTACGTGGCCGGTTAAAGATGGAGTGCCGTGATTTCCCCCCCCCACCCTGAAACATAATCATCCGGTATTATTAGTATTATTATTATATAAGTAGAAAGAATGTTTTCAAAAAAGTGTAAAATTTGTAAAATGTTGTTTTTATGTGGACACTGAACTGAAGCCGCTGTTGTATGATAATGGGGGATGGGCTAGTCTAGGGGATGATATTGTGATGTCACTACTAGCCCATCCCCCATGCCAATGAAAAGAACAGTGATATAGTGACTATATCACAGTTTTTTTCATTGGCATGTTTAACTGTCAAGGTTTCAGCCTCCAGGAAGAACCCCTAAATTAAAAGGGAAGACATGGCACATAACAACCACACCAAGGGGTCTAATGAAGTAGTCACCTCATAGACACATGAAAAACCTAAAGAAATAAAAAATAAATCACGGCACTCAATCTTTAAGACTCACCGTGGCTTCCATGTAAGGGTTAGGTTTTGGGGATAGGGTTAGTATGGGGCTCTATGGTCGGAATATTGGGTAGTCGGATTTAGGGGTGTTGGGTTATTGGGACGTCGGACTAATGCCATAGTAGGAACGAGGAACATCAGAGGGACAGCACATGTCAGATGTTTTGGAGATAAATTAAGCCAGAGAGGCCAGACTGAGATGGTTTGGACACGTACAGAGAGTGAGTATATCGGTAGAATAATGTTGAGGTTAGAACTGCCAGGCAGGAGGCCTAGAGGAAGACCAAAGAGAAGGTATGGTTCCCTAGCAGCCAGGAGAATGAGACTAGCAGGACACTGCCAAAGGCATCAAGAACTGCCAGCCAGCAAACTGGTGCTCTGGGAACCAACACACGGGCATCGATCACGAGGACGTCCCACGCTAACATACGTGGACGTACTCAAGAACGATGCAGGAGCGCAAAGTACCAACGAACTGGCCAGATGTATGGAGAACCGGGGTGACTGGAAGTGAGGATGGAGGGCTCGTCTTGAGGACAACCTAGAGAGATGGTATAGTGAAAGAGGACATGAAGTTAGTTGGTGTGAGAGAAGAGGAGGCAGAGGACTGGGTGAGATGGAGGCAGATGATTGGCTGTGGAGGCAGAGGACAGGGTGAGATGGAGGCAGATGATTGGCTGTGGAGGCAGAGGACAGGGTGAGATGGAGGCAGATGATTCCCTGTGGCGACCCCCTGAATGGAAAAGAAGAGGACTAATGCTATAAGCACCCATTTTTAACCCCATATAGGCTTTCTATATTTATCTCGCTTGCATCTTAACGATGTAGGATACAGGCAGTCAAAAGTGAATAAATATACATACATAATGCATTCATTGAAACAGCGGTCGGTATCATGCGGTGGACTGTACTGTAATATACCGGCCTTACATAATCTAGAAAATGTATGATTTAGGCAAGGAGATTTAATGTCCAAGACTGATGTGTTGAATATATGAATATGACTAAAGACTCCCCCCCCCCCCCCCCCCCCCCCCCCTCATATCGTCGTCGCTGTCTGCCGGGTCGGTGGAATGCTTAATTGTATGTCCAGAGATGTTACTTTTTCAGAAAATGTAAAACAGGACCTGTGTTCCAATGTATATTTATTTAGTCACACTAGAAGTAAAGGAAAGGAAAGGTACTATGTTTACCCAGGGTAACTGGACTAAGCTCAAGAACTTGTTTACAGCCAGGCCCTGCTCATAGAACATTTCATGGTAGGGGTTCAATGCCTTGTTCAAGGGCACTTCAACGGTGGTAATTTTAACGTGCCGGTCCGGGGATACGAACTAGCGACCTTCCGATATCAAGACCGCTCCGCAAACCGTTCGGCCACTGCTGCCCCTTAAGTAGGTCGGGAGTGGCTTAGGCTACTGTCGGTATGAGCCGTTAAGCGTTAACAGGCGCTAACCGGTATTAAAGTAATAAAAACAAAAAACTAATGGAAGATGGAAGTCTTTTGTGGCCGACGGTGAGGTTATGTTAGAGATGGAGTGCCCGCAGCGTGGAAGAGACATATTCCACTCCACAGCACCGTGGGAGAGACGTTCCACAGCACCCTGCCACAGCATGCGCTGTCATCTGCATGGATGGAACATTCCCTTGCTGCCTGTCGTGCAGAAATCTCCTATCTCCATATTTTAACTTTTTGTCTACACCAGGCCGAAGGCATGGGGAGAGAGTATGTTATGCACTCCGTCCGTGTGTCCGTCCGTCTGTGAACAGCTAATCTCTGGCACCATTAACCTGGTCGATACCAAACTTTGCGCACACACTCCCTGGATGCCAACGATGAACCTCCTGCCCCAAATGTTCCAGCACGGCCTGTTATAGCGCCACCAGGAGGTGGACTTTTACTCCTCCATATTTTGTCCAAAAATCCCGCAAATCGTTACACATCTCTATAGTCATGTGCTCAAGGTCCCCGAGGATCTATATATATATATTATTTTTTTTGTAAATTAATACCCTACTTGAACATACATCAAAAGTAGCAGATCTGCAAGCTCGAAAAGCATTTTGAAGCTTGTAGATCTGCTACTTTTGCCGTTTTTGAATTTGAATCCTGAAAAGTAACAGTTTTGGACATATAAGGTGTCCACTACCCGACAGAGACGATTTACCAGGTCATTCAGCCAGACCCTCTGGAACCCCCTTAACCCATTTCTACCTGATATACCAGATTCTACAAATGTCTTCTAAATCATGATAGTTTTCAGAAAAAACGTATGTTTCTATGTCAGTTGTTCTCAAAGTACAGTATTTAATGTCAAGGAGCCCCAGAATTATATGTACTTATATGTACGCTGAAAATATGTTGTTCCAGGGACCCCCACAGAAGCAAAGATTTGAGTTACAAACGTTCTCTCTGAAGCTCATAGCTCATAGTGCCGCGCTATGAACTTGTAGATGCTATTTTTCAATAGCTAAAGTATAATGTAATGCTTAAAACATGGGCGGGTTCCTGCCCAAAATGGTCCCCGGACCCCACTTTGAGAACCACTTGCCATACAGATCCCAGATATGACTTTGGTCAGTTTCAGCCCAATTAGAGTTCCCATTATCAAATGTAATAAGCAATATGTGTCAGACAGACATGTCTAACCAGCCCTGTGATTGGTTAGTGTTTCCAACTGTGTCCTCTATAAGGAAGGTGCCCACAGCCTACCCCAGTGTTGATTGTCTGTTGAGTTCACCTGTGTCTAGTTAGTCCATGTCTATATATGCCCCTGTATTATTTTCCTTTTCAGTTCATTGTCGTGGTCAGTTCCCTGTGCATCTCTCTAGTTTCTAGTATTTTTGAAGTTCACTGTGACTTCCCAGCTGTGGGTTTTAAGAAGAATTAAACCACTTGATTGTTCACTGGAGACTGCCCTGCATCTGTTCGTTCTACATTTGAGTCCTATAGTATATACACCACACCGTGACAGCCACAAAAGACATTCACGTTTTAATGCAAATCAAACACAATGTAATGTTGTCATACGCGAGGTGTGCTGTCCATAATGTTTTCATATCAAGCGTGAGCTCACATACAATGCGGTCATAATGCTTTCCCCCACTTCTAAAAAATAGCACTACACCCCACCCCAGTGACCACCCCACAAATACCAATAACGGCAGATCCAGAATAGAAACCATGGTCGCCTTCTGACGAAGTAAGATTGGACCATTTACTGTTGGTCTTCCTCATCAACATGACGGTGAAAACTGCAAAATAACAACAATACAAACATTCAGGGTTTGTTCTTAATTGACATAATTTCACAGTAAAAAAGAAAACAGGTGAGTAGCTAAATTACCTACACACACCAAGGCAATTAGCAGGATGCCCTACACCTGTGCACTCTAGGCTACTATGCTCTGCAAACAGCAGCAAACATTATTAAATAAATAACTTTTCCTCTTACAAATAAACATGTACACAAAGTTACAAAGTTGTACAGAAAGTTAACATAACTGAAATCAACACAACAACTTACGGCATTGCCTCTAAAATGCTTCCAAGTGGGTTAGATGGGATTCTAGGCTCACAGCTCTGAACAGCCTGTGATCTCTGTGCACTGCTGCATGAAAACGGTGCTGACAGGAAGTGACTATCATTAAATACAAAGAGTTTTCCAAATAAAAGCACTGGTAACCACCTTCACAATAAAGTACTCAGAGCCCTTCTAAGGTAAACAGAAATTCAACCACGTACCATTAATTAATATACAAAAAAATAGAATATTTGCCTTAAAGGCAACACAACCTTCTAAAAAACAAACAAACAAAAAAAAACTATTGGGAATGCTCACAAAAGAGGGCAGACAGGCATGCAATATGGTGCAGAGTGGGCCATAGTGCAACCCTTAAAGTATAGTATCATCTAGATTCTAAACCCGTTTAATTAAAGGACCCCCCCAGTTTGACATGCACCAGGTGCCGTCGGGCACCTCTATTCTCCATATATTAACGTCCTATACTTGATCACGCTACAGCGTCTCACACAAGCATCAAAAGTAGCAGATCTGCAAGCTCGGAACGCAGAGCGAAACGCCAGAGCGAAACGCCAGAGCGTTTTGCTGTTTTTGAATTTGAATCCTGAAAGGTCGAACAGTTTTTGGACCATTTGGAGCAAGCCCCCTTCACGTGAATAGAAGCACAATCCCGGGTCTCGTTCATTCATCCTGCTGTTGTACATGGGATAAAATGCCAGTGCTTGTCAACCGCGTATTGTAAAGGCCGACAGCCTTTACAATAGGCGGTTGACAAGCACTGACATCTTAATCCCACGTATAATCCACAAGTAGGTCCGTGAAGGACATTGATATAATAGCTATTATATCTATATATATTTATTATTTTCCTAATATTTTGCCACCTTACTGATGGTGTCTGTCACCTTGACTGTGATGTCTCTCCATTATGCTGTACTTCCCCCCGCCACCTTTCCCTGTAATCTCTTTTTAACTGCTGTACTACTGTCAACTTTGGAGCTTGGATTTCCCCGTTGGGATCAATAAAGGTCTTATCTTATATCTCATGCCTTGCGCCTTAAAGGTAACCATTAACGTCGAAAGCACACACTCGACCACTGTATGTATAGCGCACTGTGTGTTCTATAATTCACCTTCGCTGGCTGTGCTGCTTTGACCTGAATGCATATATTCTTCGGCAGACTCGGGGGGGGGGGGGGGGGGGGGGGGTGCATGCAGGGAGCATCATCCATCAAAAAGCAACGAGGTCCTTTCTTTCAATATCGTTGCTGTCGGGCAGGCATCTCACATAATTATTTCAACTTGTAATATTATAATATTTTCATGAATGAATGCCCTATTGTTCGTCGCAGAGTGGCCATTTTCACCTTTTTTAAATTTGTAACAGTAATTAAAAAAGGATTGGGTTTGGACGTCCAAGGTTTTCACCCGACAGCGCCGATAGTGAAGGCTATGTCGTCAGCATAGCAGTCAGACCTTTCCAATAACAAGCTCCCCCAGGAAGTGGCCTCTTGTCAACGTAATGCATTCTAACCTGACTGATCACAGATCAGCAGGCCTATACTCTATTCATATTGTGGTATTCATATATACACATGCAGCACACATGGGACCAGACTATACATCCATCCATCCATCTTCAACTGCTTATCCGTAGTCGGGTCGCGGGGGCAACAGCTCCACCAGAGAGCTCCAGACTTCCCTCTCCAGAGCAACATTAGTGACTTCCTCCTGGGGGGATAACGAGACGTTCCAAGGCCAGTGAGTCAATGTAATCCCTCCATCTGCGCCTTATTGGTCTGCCCTGGGGGTCTCCTGTGTGGGACGTGCATCGAAGACGTCCCTAGGGAGACGCCCGAGAGCCAACCTAACCAGATGCCCCGAACCACCTAAGCTGGCTCCTTTCAGGTGAAGGAGCAGCGGCACTACTCGGAGTCTCTCCCGTGTGACTGAACTTCTCACCCTATAAGGGAGATGCCAGCCACCCGTCAGAGAAAACTAATTTTGTCCGCTTGTATTCGTAAACTTATTCTTTCGGCCATAAGCCCACACTTCATGACCATAGGTGAGACTATACAGACTATACAGGACAATACATTCTAAGATGACTGATCCCAGATCAGCAGGCCTATACTCTTCATATTGTGGTATTCATATACTGTACACTTGCAGCACACATGGGAACAGATTATACAGCGTCATACATTCTAAGATGACTGATCCCAGATCAGCAGGCCTTCTCTTCATATTGTGCTATTCATATGCATGCAGCACCCATGGAAACAGACCACATTACAACCACAGTGCTGTAATGCCGACCGATGAGCATCTCAGCCGTAGTAGTGACTGTAGGCCGGGATTTGCCTTGCTCACTGTCGAGTTATATATGGATGTGCAAGGATGTGTTATTCAGAAGTGTAGTAAAATATAGAATAGGTCATAAGTATTGATCAGCTATTTTCACACTGATGAAGACTGCAAGGGAGAACTGAGGGTCTCTCACTGCACATTCCATGAAAGCAGCCACTATTGGTAGGGGGTTGTGGAAATCCTTATCAGTGCCAGTCAAGGGAACAAAGGGATTTATGACCTGGCAGGAAAGACATCTGAGACTCTGAAACTGAGCAGAACATGTAGAGGGAGAAACCATGGTCTGGTAATTCTTTCTTTTCATTGAGTAAAATGTGTTCTAAATGTAACCAATATTATACTGGGTTAGTAAAGCCTAGATAATATAAGAATGTAATGATCTACCAAGTTAAACTAGACATTTGATCTAGAGATAAGCAGCAGCTCACTTGACAGGAAGTGATAGGAGCATGTTGCGAGGGGCTGATGTCAGAATCCACAGGCAAAGGTGTCTGTGGCTTCTCATTGGCTAAAGGACGGGGGCAGAAAAACTGACCCTGTCATTTGATTGGCTGCAAAGGCATTCTCTTTGGTCTAAGTACACTGTTGATGGAAAGTGGAAGTTAGATTCTACACCGTACCACCGTGACAAGATAGAGACCAGCATGAGGCCAGCGGTAAATATAATCATATGATATGTGCATTATTCCATAAATATGTTATAAATGTGTAATAATGATAATTAGGTTGTAACCAAATGTTTATATGTGTTCTTGTCTCCAAATCAATAATCTTGAATGGTAGATTTAAAACCACATAGTATTTAGTGGGTGGAACACCACATAGGTGGAAGTACCACACACATAGTGGAAGTGGCACACGCCACATACAAACTAATATGTTCAATAAACCACACTTCACCAAATGAGAGTAGGTTAGGCTTTAGACTTTAAGGGCGTGCCAAATGCACAGGATCCAGGGTACTATTTGTCAGTCTGCATTGGGGAAGTTTGAACAAATGTGTGAATGTTATATGTGTTTTATGTTTAAAGAATGAACTATAATAAAAACCCTATAAAAAGCATATTTGATTCGTAAAACAAGGAAATTATTGAAGCATTAAATAAATCAATTGTGCGTATTGAACGTAGCTTATCTGCTGTATCTCTTGGGAATTCGGATCCCGGCAAATCTCACCAAAAACCGGACAGTTTTAAATCGTTGCCGTGCACTTAATCAGTGCACAGTTACGATTTGATGCGCTATTAGAGCGCACAGTTTTAAATCGCGGCCGTGCACTTAATCAGTGCACTGGTGCGATTTGATGCGCTATCAGAGCGCACAAGTTAAAACAGTATAAATATACAGTTTTAAATCGTTGCGCTAGTGAAGCGCACAGTCTTAAATCGTTGCGCACTAATGCGCACCGTAAATCGTGGCTCTATCAGAGCACACAGTTCAAAATCGTAGTGCAGCTAAAGTGCATAGATTTAGAAGCGCTGCCGCGCACTGAAACCACAGTGCGCTGTTGCAAATCGTTGCGCTGTTAGAGGCGCACCGTTTAAACCGTTGCTACGGCAGCGAGTCGAATTGAAACAGTCATTAACATATTCCAGTTTCAATCCGATGCCGTGCGCTAGTGAAGCGCACAGTTTTATACTTGGTGGGGCTGCTAAAGCGCCCAATTAATACCAGGTTAAATCAGGCTGTACAGTTTGGAGCGGGTGCGGTTAAAAGAACCGTCCGTTAGTGCAGTTTGAACCCGCCGCCGTGCGGAGTATATATCTCGCCGCCGAGCGAGCAATGTGGTGCCGGGCGCTGGGAGCGCACAGTCGGGCTATGCTCGGGCAATTTAAGACATAATATGGTCTAAACAACTGGACATATTGCAGTTTAAATTGCTACCGTAGTTTATGTTGTGGCCGAGGGCTGTCTAAACTAGAAACAGCGTCGGTGAAGTTACTAAAGTAACCACAATCTAAACAAATAAAGCCGTGAGTGGAGACCGCGGCACACATATAGTTTGGATCGTGCCCCACTAACAACCCTCAATTCAGATCGTTCAGGTAACGACACACTGTTTGTGGATTGTTTGATGTGGTTAAATTCAGACGAATGTGAAGCCGTGCGTAACAGCGCATGGCGATCGATGCGCATGTTTAGTGTCCTCATATCAAACGCGCGATGCGTCTGGTTTGGGCTAACTAAATGCGACACCGTAAAACCCGTTGTCATATAGATATGGGTCTATGGAAAACGGGGTTATAAACACAGCCACCCCAAATGAGTGACTGTGGTTTAAACAAAAGTTTGGCATTAGTCATTTGATCGATTAGAGCAGATGACTCTGTATCGGCGGTCGGTAGGAACTGGTTTTGAGACTATTTGAACCAAACATAAAGTTTTAATTGTGCCGGATTAGGAACCGACCGTTTAAAATAATAATAGTGCTTTTATCTGTGAACAACACAATAAAGATAGGCTATTTTAGCTGGGTGCTCAGGCAGCACAGAGGACAGCAGTTTGTTGCGTGTGGGGGAGGAGGGAAACCCCCATTTCTCACTACGCACCAGTTTGAGTGCATGTGAGGAGGAAATCCCTTTTCTCACTGCGCAAGTGACTTTTGTCATGTAAATGTGCCCTGCACTAAAACAGTGCAAGGGACTTTGAAAGTCTCGTCTGACACGAGAGTGACAGGGGACTGGTTTAATAAGCCGTGGTAAACGTGATGTAATTAAATAGTTACAATCAAATAATGTTTAACACTGCAAAAGCGTGCTTTCAAAGTAGGTAAATCGCATCTAAGGACGTGTCAATATATAACCTGGTGCCGTAAGCATCCACTATTGGGAATAGTGCTATAGTAAAATCTGGGAGATTTAATAATGCTATAGAGTAGACAGTCCGCGGCTAATGTACATCTGGTAGTAGACTACTAATAAAAGATTTATTAGCTAAGGTTGATTAGAGGATTTATGGGGTCCTTTTAATTCATACAAATAGTTATGCATGTTAAATTAGCATGGTGAATGTTAATCATAACTATAAACGCGACACTAACACGGTAACCAGTGAGGCATTTATTGTGGACCCGTCAAAAGGACGGCCTTCCTGGTAAAAAGCATAAAATCGTTGGACCCGTTAGAAGCTGTTGCCTTGTCAAAGGCCAACGCGACAGCTCGGAAAAGTTGCATGCTTATTTTGCTCGTAGACGGAGGTCTCGGGAGGATAAAGGACCGTGTGGAGTCACGAAATACGTAAATACGAATCGTGAAACGCCCGGTAAAAAGAGGGCACAGTGAGTGTCCTAGAGTCCAAGTTAATATAACTATTATTAACTGGGCGAAAACTAACCATTTGCAATTGTGTGAATGAGTTGTGAAGTCAATTAACCACTAACCTCTGTCTACTAACCCTATTAACAAATTGTTAACAGTGGGGGAGGAGGGGGTAAGATGGCTTTTACAGAAAATTGGCTTAAGCAGCTACAGGATAGCTGTAAAGAGTCCAAACTTCGTTGCTGTAATATGGCGCTTAGTTTGGGAGAGAGCCTCAAATGGGGCTCATTAAGCAGTATTCCAGATCAGGTAATTGAACTGCAAATTGAAAGAGGAGACGTGAGAGATCTCTCCGCATTCTATATCAAAAGATTAGAAAGCGTGGGCAGGTTTGATATTGTTGAAAAAGAGAAGCAGGACTTAGTATCTTGTTTAAAAATATGCTCTGTATTTAGCTTCGAAAAAATAATGGAAGCTCTAGAGTTGAGAAGTGTGAGGAACACAGCAGGGAGCCAGATAGGCCCCTGTGATAAGCCTGCAGAATGCAGGGAAAGCCGGCCGAGGCTGGAAACCATGATCCTTCTCTATCCCAGAGGAGAAGTGAGGGAGATGACCGGATGTGACATTCCGGAAGCCACGTGGACGCCAGAGGGGCGGGAAGCCACGTGGACGCCAGAGGGGCGGGAAGACGGGCCACCGATGCAGCCTGTCACCACGGAGCAGCCTGGTACCTACAGTAATCCTGCAGAACCAGAGCCCTCCACCGTGGGCAACGAATCCACGGGCCCAGCGGGAGAGCTGGGGATCAAAGCCATGCCAGAGGCGGACGCCGCTGGCAAGGGGCAAGTTCCTGTGGGCGACACAGAAGGGACGGCGGCAGCAGCGGAAGCAGCAGAGCAGTCGTTCATCATACCCACGTCGGCGACAAGCATCGCTGGCGTGGGACTTCCTGTGGACATCGCAGAAGAGACAGCGCAGCTGACTACAACGACGGGACCGGTGAGCCTGCCAGGGGTCCAGAACCTGGAGGAAGTCACTTGCTCGTCCATCAAAGTCCAGCCAGTGACGGACGTCGCTGGCGTGGGACTTCCTGTGGGTGACGCAGGGGAGACAACCGCCACAGAGCAGTTGTCAAAAGGAGGAGAGATGAGAAGCTGGCCAGGGATCGAGACCCTGGAGCATCACATCACTTCCTCAACAGGAGCGGGGGGGTCAGAACCAACTGACACCACCTTGCCCATCAACGCCGTGCCAGCGATGGAGATCGAAGGCGGGGCCAAGGAGTCAAAGCACCTCATCACAAAGACGCTGAATGGTTCGATGGATGGCATTATCGGTGCCAGTCTTCGCGTTCAGTCAGAGGTGCAGACATCCAAAACACACACACTCACAGCCCGGGGATTGACCATCATAGGGGGTGGGCCCAAGGGGAAAGAGGCCAGACCGGTCTTAAACGAGTGTGATGATGGAACCCGGGGATTCATCACCATAGGGGGTAAGTCACCTCACAAACCAGGGGTGGCGGAGTCCAGTGTGGTGCAATCTGGGCCATCTGTGCAGCAGACAAAGAAGCTGACCACAGTGCCAACACAGGTATGCGCCTGTGGGCTTGTTTGTCATTGCAGGGCCTGTCGATCAGATCACAAGGCTAAGGAAAAAGCTTTGTTGTCCAATATAAACAAAGTGAAATGGAAATGGAAAAACATTTTTGCCAGTTCTGAGTCAGTGAGACCAGGGGCTGACACAACCAAGGAGAGCAAGTGATTTGCTCTCCCCCCCCCCTCATTGTTCTGCACACAGCAGGAAATGGGGATGTAGTGACAATCAGGTGTCACGATCTGCAGTCAGCACACACACACACACACACACACACACTCACACGGACAAATGTGTGACTGAACTGTGCATTAAAAAATGTGGTGTGTAATTGTGTTGAAGAATGCTGAATAATGATTTACTTCTCTTCAATGAGGGGAGAGAAGTTTAGTGCACGTGTGAAGAGGTGGTGTTTGAGCGCGTGCGCGCGCACAGGCACACACACACACACACGCACAAACAACCACATGTGTGGAAAACACATAGTGTGGTGAAAATGTTGCAAACTTGCAATTTTCAATTGGGTTGCTTTAAAGTTAAAGTTAAAAAATCCAAAAGGTTGAAAGACACCAAGTTGATTGAAATAAAAAATAGGTTATTTGTTCAATTACAATTTGGGATTCCCTAACAAAGTAACAAAGCCAAAAAGTTTTGTGATTAGTTAGGTAATAAACTGCATTTGTGTAAACTGTGTTTATCCAATGTCCACATTCTGTGAACAGACAGATGGGGGTGTTGAGATAAGGTTAGCAGACGCGACTGCTTATTCTCCTCCAGCTTGACCAAGTTAAGTTAGAGGAATGTGTAGATAAAGAATTAACCTTTTGTCCAGGCAGGAAGCCATAAAAACGGACAGGAGGTGAAATAATGCCATGGCAATCAGGTTTGACTGACATGGCAAGAATCTGCTTCTCCCAAATAAGAATGGAGGAGTGAGATAAAAGGGAAGAGGAACTAACCAAATATAGTTCACTTCCAGCAATCACATTATTAGTACAGACATTAAGTGACATTGATTTCTAATGAGTTGATGTGTTGTGTTATTTAGTGTGTTTTAAAAGTTGTATAAACGTTATAACTTAAACCCATGTTAGACGCCCGAATAGAAAAATCGCTCAGATATGGAAAATTGATCAAAACCATATCAATTTTTCATCTCTGCATAGGGGGTGTCGAGTTATATATGGATGTGCAAGGATGTGTTATTCAGAAGTGTAGTAAAATATAGAATAGGTCATAAGTATTGATCAGCTATTTTCACACTGATGAAGACTGCAAGGGAGAACTGAGGGTCTCTCACTGCACATTCCATGAAAGCAGCCACTATTGGTAGGGGGTTGTGGAAATCCTTATCAGTGCCAGTCAAGGGAACAAAGGGATTTATGACCTGGCAGGAAAGACATCTGAGACTCTGAAACTGAGCAGAACATGTAGAGGGAGAAACCATGGTCTGGTAATTCTTTCTTTTCATTGAGTAAAATGTGTTCTAAATGTAACCAATATTATACTGGGTTAGTAAAGCCTAGATAATATAAGAATGTAATGATCTACCAAGTTAATCTAGACATTTGATCTAGAGATAAGCAGCAGCTCACTTGACAGGAAGTGATAGGAGCATGTTGCGAGGGGCTGATGTCAGAATCCACAGGCAAAGGTGTCTGTGGCTTCTCATTGGCTAAAGGACGGGGGCAGAAAAACTGACCCTGTCATTTGATTGGCTGCAAAGGCATTCTCTTTGGTCTAAGTACACTGTTGATGGAAAGTGGAAGTTAGATTCTACACCGTACCACCGTGACAAGATAGAGACCAGCATGAGGCCAGCGGTAAATATAATCATATGATATGTGCATTATTCCATAAATATGTTATAAATGTGTAATAATGATAATTAGGTTGTAACCAAATGTTTATATGTGTTCTTGTCTCCAAATCAATAATCTTGAATGGTAGATTTAAAACCACATAGTATTTAGTGGGTGGAACACCACATAGGTGGAAGTACCACACACATAGTGGAAGTGGCACACGCCACATACAAACTAATATGTTCAATAAACCACACTTCACCAAATGAGAGTAGGTTAGGCTTTAGACTTTAAGGGCGTGCCAAATGCACAGGATCCAGGGTACTATTTGTCAGTCTGCATTGGGGAAGTTTGAACAAATGTGTGAATGTTATATGTGTTTTATGTTTAAAGAATGAACTATAATAAAAACCCTATAAAAAGCATATTTGATTCGTAAAACAAGGAAATTATTGAAGCATTAAATAAATCAATTGTGCGTATTGAACGTAGCTTATCTGCTGTATCTCTTGGGAATTCGGATCCCGGCAAATCTCACCAAAAACCGGACACTCACTATCACCTTCATTGGCCTCATTGGTGAAACGTGCGTGCGTGAGTGTGTGTGTTATAGCCTGGCTAATAAGCCAGACTCAGATCACACTAACCGCCGGCAGGCAATTAATTTTTTGCCAACGGCTGATTTGTGTCTGGCTTTAGCGAGGCTGTGCATGTGTGCGTGCGTGTGTAACGCCCAGGATTCAAACTCAGGACTCCCGCATGAAAGTCCACTAAGTGGTTATACATATAACCACTAAACCAAAGGGATATCCGGGGGAGATAGTAGATTTTTTTGAGGCCATCAGGCAGAGGCTCTGAGCTACTCTGCTACACTGCTACACAATTCCCAGGTAGGCATGCTTTAGGCTTTCATATAGTGGGAAAAAGAGTTGTTGCTGTCATCCAAGTGGATACAAAACCAAAAAAAAGTCAGTTCGGTGGTCAAAAGTGGGCAGGCGATGAAATCACCTGCTATGTGTGAGAGTGGGGGTGTCGCGACATACTCCCAGTGAATGGTGGTGACGACGCGCCTGCCGTGCGTGTGTGTGTGCATGCCTGTGTACTTCATGTGGGTAATTTCCAACAAGATAGTAGAATTTGAGAAATACACATTGTGAGGACCATTTCTCTGCATGGTCCTCACAAGATAAATGGCTATGGTGTGTAAGAGAGAATGGCCAGCTTAAATTCCATCATCAATCCACACTAGTGTCTGTCCCAATTCATGGATGCATAATTTCTAACCATTAACGTGCCTGCAACCCAAAAACCTCATTCTGCAGCCCAGCCGGGAGCCCAGAGGCAGATGTGTGAATATTCCTCTGACCTTAAGTGTTCCACTTGGCTCCTCCTCGGGGGGAAACAATAAAACGGGGGAAAGCAATAAGGCGCCACAGAACGGCAGAGAGAGAGAGAGAGAGGATGCAGTATGCGACGGGTCAGCCTGGAGCTCTTTGACAGTCGTATTGGTTTTTAGAACAGTCGTTTTAGAACCATTTTCACATCACGGTCCATTATTTACTCGGCATTTAATTGAACCTCTTTTTCTTTTTTTTTAAGATATTTTTTTGCGGCTTACGCCTTTATTGATTTTTTAAGGGATAGAAAGTAGGCTGACAGGAAACGGGAGAGAGATGGGGGGATGACATGCAGTAAAGGCCGTGTCGGGTCCGGGAGTCGAACCCGCGGCACACCGCGACTGGATCACCAGTCCGGTGCCCAGACCGTTACGCTACGGCCTGGGCCTTAATTGAACCTCTTGATATCTTTAGATCCTTAGATCCTCAACTTAGATCTTTAACTCAAGAGTTAAAGTATTGCCCTATTCAAAGGTGCTGATAACAGATGATTTCGCCGATTCAATACAGAGATACGGGTCGAATGGGGTGGGTCATAGCACAGGTAGACTCTTCACATACTAGAGCACGCATGTCCACATTAGTGAACCTTTCAAGCCTGTTTTCTCAACTCGCAGTTTCTCTGCAAGACATTACTCTATAAGCCACATCTCCAAAAGTGGTGGGTCAAACTAAACAACCAATATGTCAATTTGAAGCTTATGATTCCCTGCTTTCATATGACGTGATGTAAGAAACGAAAAATTTAAATGAAAAATCCAATGGCAGTCCCTCAGTCAAATTTGGTCACAAATGGTGGTCCGTGGCTCGAATGCCAAATAAATAATCGGCCTTGATGTAAAAAAAGGGTTAAAAAGCACTGCTTTAGACATACCGGTAACCAATGAAAGGGCTAGCCTACTACTAATGCATGTATATTTAGCCTGAAGGTCTTATTGATTGAAACGTTTGATTTGAATTGATTTGAAGACAGTGTGTGCGCCGCGGGCCGTTGTCTTTTTCTATAGGCATAAAGCACGACATAAAGTGCAAGAATAAAACAAAATAAAAATATTTGCTGTATTTATTTTTCATCTGCGTACAGTATATAGATGTCCATGATTGCCTACTGGTGACCTACATAGAGAGAGAGAGAGAGAGAGAGGAGAGAGGAGAGGGGGGTTGGGAGGACTAGGAAAGGAGATGAAACAGGGGAGAAGAGAAAGGAGAAGCAGAGAGGACAGCCTGTCATTAATCTGGTCTTACAGTAATCATGTTGGCCCCAGCAGGGCCCTAAATATAGCAGAGACTAGAGAGAGAGAGAGAGAGAGAGAGTTAGGCAGACAGTACACTGTACGGTATAGGTAGGATATTGCACGCGTGCGTGCTGGGGGCATATTGGATGTAGGTGTGAGGGGGGGGGGGGGTCAGATCAACATATGGAATTCATTCTGTACTGGCCATATATGGAGTGTGTCTTGAGTGTACAGGGTTTGTTGAGGTCAGAACAGGTCAGCTCCATATTAGGCCGTGTTGGGACCCATGAAAAAGTGCTTAGAAAATGAGTTTCGTTCCCATGTCAAGCGAACTACGCATTCAATGCATTTTTTCATAGATAATACCCTTCTAGACTTTGGGTAAAAAGTTCTACTCATAAAAACCTGCTGTTTTTTTTTTATAGCCATAAATGTATAAACAGTTTATAACAAAAAAACGAAAATCGTGTGCTGCTGTTTTTGCTTGTAAAATGTGTTTTTGGCAACAATTTTTTTTTCTCAAATGTCAAATGCATATACATAACATCTGACATAAGTATTGGTGCCTTTAGTTTACTCAGTCATATGTGAATTTATATCATTAAATGTAGCATATTTGTTAAAGAATATGCTTCAACTTAAGTGTTTGCCACACAGTACAATGAAACCTACACAGTAAATTGTGTCAAGAGCTTATGTTTCATACATAGAAAATGTCTCATCCTAATGTGTAATGAAAGGTAGAAAAGAAAATCAGGGCACCTTGGACCAACATGGCAGAAAATCTATCAAAATTTTACCACGCCCCCTAAATTGGAATAATGCAACAAATGGACAAGACTAAGAATTAAAGTAGTAGAGGTCAGAATTATTACAACATATGGTATGAAACATTTATTTATTTACAAGTGGGTCACAGCAAAGGGTCACAGCATCTGTCATCTGTACATCCACCCCCCCGGCCAAGGAAATATATGAAAATTGAAAATACAAAATAACATACAAATGCATAATAATTGTTGGAAAAAAAAAGTAGTAGGCCTACATGGTAACATGTTGGGTTACTCATCCCTATCACTTTCATCAGAGTCATCATCCCATGTAGGCCTACCTCTTTCTTCTGTTTCCTTTGACACATTTTCACAGTCCTGGCAGTGACATAAATCAGTGCAAAACAGTTTTGCAGACATACATGAACATCTTTCAGTCTCACATTTGCTTTTTTTGCAATTACAGTGGACTACCTGCAACACACTATCAGGGGCAGGATTTCTAGTCATCCATTGTACTGTTAACTCCCCATCCTCCATGACCCATCCACTGCCAATGGGTGAAGGAGCACACATCCTACTAGTCAGAGAACGTCTCATCACTGCTGCTTGGTAGTTTGCCCTTTTGCAATGTTGGTGGAGAGCATCACTTGTTGGGGGAATGGACAGTTCTGGCAAAGCTGATGATGCCGTACAGAATGATTTGTACCTTGCATCATTCACGTTTTTGGCAGATGATTGGCCATACAGGTAGCACACATATTTGCTCAGTGTGTTGAAAGTTGACTGGTCAAGGTTAAAACTGCTGCCAAGATGAACCTGCTTGGCTTACCTCAGTTGACTCAAAGAATGCCAAAGAGGTAACCTAAAAGTTCCTCAGACAGATTGAGGCGCAGCTTCCTCAGTGTAAGCAGAAGTCTCTGAGTATCACTAAGTGACTGTTTTGCAGGAGGTGGTAAACTTGGTGACACAAAATTGAACAACAACATGAAAGTCCTGTGAAGAATTTCATTTTGCTGTCATCAAATTCTGAAGGATCAAGAGTACGATGTTTCAACTCACTTTCTAATTTGTTGACTTTATCCCTAAGTGATTGACATTCAGCATTTAAAGATTTAATCTGTTCATGTAATGAGGCAATGTCATTTTGTGTTTCCTCTGTCTGGACCCCAATGCCTGGGACTTCAACAACAGTCTGTACCTCTGCTGTACTTCGATCAGTGATGGAGGTGAAACCAAATAACCTTGGCACGTAGTCAGGATGTAGAGGATCATCACTCTTTTCCCCTTAAATAACAAAAACAACAAAAACATTTACTAGAAATATGATATTAATTTGTTTACATATATGGGGTGTTTTCACATATGTCCTGTTTCAGACATCAGCCTCAAAACAAACTCATCCGGGACGGGGCTGCCAAATCATTGTGAGATTATTTTTTTACATTAACCACTGGAACAATAGCATCCCTATTCTGGAGGGAACATTTGCAGAAAATAGCAGATCTACAAGCTCACAACATTGTTGGTGTAGAGCAGGGGTAGGCAGCTTTAACCACGGGTGCTAAGGGTGACCACTGGCACACACTGGAAATGCCAGTGTCTCACTCTAATGCCAGTCTGGCATTAGAGTGAGAGAGGATTAGCCTGCATGTCTGTAACTGTGTACAAATGGAACCAATGGACCCCATTGGACCCCAAATGGACCCTTCTTAGGAACCAAATGGACCTTACAGGTCTGTAACTCTGAGAGATGGAACCAAATGGACCCTTACAGCCTGAGTGTACAAATGGACACATGCAGGTCTGTAACTCTGACACTATGGGTCCATTTGGTTCCATTCGTACACTCTCAGAGTAAGTCCATTTGTGCAATAACAATCAAACGTTATGTGGGTCCTTGAAAAAAACAAACAAAAAAAGTTTGATATTAAACCACTGTAGTGGTTATCAGTGGACTCTTAATGTGTCATATAAATCAGTGTCATACGATATTCTGAGGGAAACCATGGAGACTTAACATTCAGTAACTTCAGGGTGTGTTGATCAATAAGAACATTAACATTAAAGTCTTTCCACGGACTCACGTAACATGTTGATGAGTAATTACTCCTGACCAGATCTCTTTCCGGGTAACGGACTATGTTAATCCACTAATTGGTCCACAAGAAGAGAACTCCGTTAGGTTCGTTCAAAACGGGACATTGTGTGAAAAGGCCCTTTTACATTGAACGTATGGTTTTACAAAAAAAGCAACATACCTGACACAAAGTGAAAGTGGCACCCCCAAATCCATGTAGCCCTGAAACATGACTACATCGGCGAAGTGCAGCGATCCATTTACTTCTTTTTTCTTTACATTTCGGCAGTCTGTAAAAGGATAGCTCCGAGTTCTTTTTTAATCTGTTTGTACAGTCAATCGCACAACGGCTCTTTCCCATTTTCCCAGTTTAGAGAATGAAAACAGCGTCGCAACAGTGAGTTGCTAGGTTGCTATGGACAACAAAAAGTTCTTCCGCATACGAAGACGTTACGCGCATACTCAAGGGAATAAAGCGGCTACGCGATTGGTCCACGTGACCAAAACCACACCACTCCCCTTGCACATATTATTACGCCTTGTAAGAAATAGTCCCGTTTTAGATCGCGGATTATAAAATAACTGCAGCGTCGGACGAGTAGAACTTTTTTATTTAGACTGTCTACCTATAAATCTCTTTTATGGAGAAAAGATTGTGTAGTCCCCCTTCCGTGGGAACGGACCTGAACGAAAAGGGACCTCACAACACGGCCTAATATGGAGATCTAAGGGTGGCAGCGGGGGCAGTGTCTTGAGTGTACAGGGTTTGATGAGGTCAGATGAGGTCAGATCAACATATGGAATGAATTCTGTATTGGCCATATATGGAGCGTGTCACGAGGCGAGACTGACGGGACTGACTGACACGTGTGACTGGCAGGTTTTTCAGGTTTTCATAGTAAACTGCGACCTACAGTCGCAAAAATTGGCTTCTGCGGAGGGCTTGTCAGATTGGCAGTGTGACGCGGGCCTCACGCCTATAGGTCGCAGCACTCTAGGTTTGAGGGTCGCACAAACTGGTCCCTGAGTGGGTTTACAGGTGGTCCCCATGCTAATTCTCTCTAGGTCGACGAGCCCTCCATCATTGCGTCCAGTCAATTCCTCTTTTACTCTGTAAAATCTGAATCCCCCCCACCCCCCCCCCCCCCCATTTTCCCTCACTGTATATTGTATCTTTTCCCTTTTTTGCTTCCCATATGATGAATTCCTGTTCTGTACTTTAGCTACATAGAAATGTCTATTTGTATGTCTCTAAATGTTTGTATGTCTTTAAATGTTTTGATGAATTGAACAATGTGGACCCTGTTGTAAACAAGTGCAATGCTTAATTGGGTCGTCCACTCACAGTTGACAGTCTTTGTATTGAGTTTGTGCTTAATAAAATGTACTGTAAATTCTACAAACTGTTAATAAATATTTCAATCAATCAGTCATCCCGGTTCCCCTTACATCTGGCCAGTTCGTTGGTACTTTGCGCTCCTGCGTCGTTCTTGAGTACATCCACGTATGTTAGCGTTGGACGTCCTCGTGACAGGTGCCAGTGTGTTGGTTCCCACAGCACTAATTTGCTGGCTGGCAGCTCTTGGTGTCTTTGGCAGTGTCCTGCTAGTCTCATTCTCCTGGTGTCTTTGGCAGTGTCCTGCTAGTCTAATTCTCCTGGTGTCTTTGGCAGTGTCCTGCTAGTCTCATTATCCTGGTGTCTTTGGCAGTGTCCTGCTAGTCTCATTATCTTGGTGTCTTTGGCAGTGTCCTGCTAGTCTCATTCTCCTGGTGTCTTTGGCAGTGTCCTGCTATAGTCTCATTCTCCTGGTGTCTTTGGCAGTGTCCTGCTATAGTCTCATTCTCCTGGTGTCTTTGGCAGTGTCCTGCTAGTCTCATTCTCCTGGTGTCTTTGGTAGTGTCCTGCTAGTCTCATTCTCCTGGCTGCTATTCTTCTGGCTCACCCTTGGCATTCCATCATACAGAGTTGTGTTGGTAACAGGTGTGTTCTTACTGATGTTGAGTGCTGCACGCAGCATTCTGGTGTGTAGCATCCGGGAGATGGCAACCAAATGAACCCCTTACAGATCTTCAACTCTCACACGCACGCAACCAAACTCAACATAACCAAATTTTAACCAAACTCAATATTTACATAATGTAAGTCGGTAGAATCAGTGGAGTATGCAGTGTTACATTCCCTTGGGTCTAGGGGTTATTAAAGGATGCAACAAGGCTGGAAAGTGAACTGTAGTTTATTCACCTCTCTTTAACAAGGTATTTCACTTAGAAAAATATACTAATGTAATAAATAATCACATGGAATAAATATATATTTACATTCTTCTAGACAACCATGAAGTACTACTAGTATGGTAGTTTACTGGGTTTCCAACCAAATTAATAAACAGGCCGCCGAGCACTCTGCTGGAGCCGAGGTTACAGTAACTTAAAGGTATATGAGAAACAAACAAACGCAAACTATACCTGAACTGAGCACAACTCTACCTAAACCTATAACGAACAAAAGGATAAGGGTTACCAATGATTAAACTATATGAACTGTGTGTGTGTGTGTGTGTGTGTGTGCGTGCGTGCCGCGTGAGTGTGCGCATGTGCGTGTGCGTGCGTGCGTGGCGCGTTCCCATCTGGCCTATCTACCGGCCACTCTACCTCCTCCTGTGCAACTGACTGCCCCAAAATACATCAAATAACACCGAAGTGGGAAAAGGCAGCACTGTAAAATGAAGCACACAAGAAGCCTGGCTCAGATACACATCCTCATTTTATTGGGACCGCTTAAGCGTGTTGGCCTCAGCAGATCGGTGAATGTAAATCTGCTCTCAGGAAGGCTGAGGCCAAAACGCGCAAAAAATTAGAATGTTTATCTGAGCCAGTCTTGACTCCTTCATTTTGAAGCACTTCAGTGGCATTTGATTTAACCCATTTAGGACTGAGGGACCTATTCTACAAATTTCTTCTAAATCCTGCCAGTCTTCTGGAAAAACCTGTTTCTATATCAGTGGTTCTCAACCTATTGCATGTCGAGGACCCCCAGAATGATATGTAATTGGCCGCAGACACTCAACTAAAAATATGTTGTTCCAGGGACGCCCCCAGAAGCAAAGAATTGAGTTAAAAACTTTCGCTGTGTTATATATTCAAAGATTTGCGCCACATTTTGACGATAAAAAAGCAGATCTACAAGCTCGTAGTGCGGCAACCAGTGCCGCGCTATGAGCTTGTAGATCTGCTATTTTTCAACAGATAAAGTTTAAAATTATGGTTAAAGTGGTTAAAAGCTATAAGGTGTCAATAATGTGTCCTCAGGTCTAAATGGTTTAAATCGAGGCGACTCTTTTATTCAAGCATACGAACACACAATGATTGTTGATTTAAATTAACGCGCAACCATGCAATTTCCTATCCGTTGTTCCTATCCATCATGCTTTGTTTGACGCGATTTGCTTCATTGATTTTCCGTGTCTTTATGTGATGGGACTGTGTTTGGCGGTAATCAAAATGCACCATTAATTCAAATGCTGTGCTTCACACATTAGGCATGCTGTGTGAAAATGAGAAATTTCTCACCGAAACACATTTTTAATTAAAACAGCTGTGTCATCTTAGATTTGAACATTATTTTATACTTAGTTTTCAGCACCAACGACAACACGTTTTTCAGAAAACAGTGGAACATGTGACACGATTAAAACCAGTGAGTAATAATTAAATGCCAAATGTTTATTTGTGGCCATAAAATATGAGTACACCTCAAACACCTCTCGTGATCACCTCAAACAATTTAGTGTTCTAATTCCAAAAATGTTTTTATACCTAAACACAAATAAACGTGTTTAGTGTTTTAAAAGTGTTACCGGCGATTAATCATGTTCTTCTGTTTATAATCTTGTGGCACGTTTAAATAGTGTTACAAATAAGTGTTCAGAACCCAAAACCCTTGGATTTAGTGTGTAGGATTTAGGGCTTAAGTGTCATGATCTGTCACTCCACAGACCATGTCTCCTCCCTGGCCACTCCCTCATTCCATTTCCATCACTCTGCACACATGTCTCCAACTCTCATCAGCCCTGCAGTGCTTCCCATTACACACCTGTGAACCCTTTGCCATTTACCTGCTTCCTTAAAGGTGTAGGGAAACGGAAATGGTGATCAATTTATTTTGAAGTTTCAGACGGTTTCAACATGAAACACCGGTCTGAAGTTTCTGAACCAATCAGAGTGTCGCATCCCTTCAGGCGATGAAACGGTAGCTAGGGACGGTAGCTATGCTATACCCAGCAGCATGGTGTGTGTTTGTTTACAAATCCGATGGTTGGCCAGCTGTACCAGTTTACTGTTACTGTATGTGGCTTATTTTAGCTACTGACTTGCATGTCTGATTCCAACGTTCTAGGGCTCCTCGTGACTCAGGATGGTAGGCTGACGAGACTCTGTGCTCAATTCCTAGGGACCCTAGAACCTGTTTGAACACACGGGACATGAAATTAGTACCCTGGTCACTTTGGACCACCTTAGCAAATCCGTAAGTAGAGAAAAACTTTGTCATGGCCTTCACCACTGCTTTTGCAGTAATAAGTCGAAGAGGAATAACCTCCGGGTATGTGCCGAAATAAATCATATTTACCAGGTGGCGTCGAGGCAGTGGAGTCGATTGGACCATGAGTGGCAGTAGTAGAGGCAAGGGATGGCGGAACGAAGGCGGAGATTGTGGACGGTGCCACAGTTTAAAGAGAGGACGCCAGCTCCAACTTACGTAGCCTGATGGCTGTCTCTAGCTGGAATTCCAGCTCCAGCCTGCGGATGGCAAGCTGTTGTTCATGCCCAACTTTCTGCGCTTTTTCTGCAGCTTCCCTAAGTTCGCTTTTCTCCTCCCGCTCTCTGTCGAGGCGGGCCAAACGCAACTTAAGCTTAGCGCAATCCAGGGAACCCTTTGAGGTCGGAGAGAAAGCCATGGGGCCTTCCTTCGGCGAGGCCGGTGGCAACCACCAACCCCCCCCCCCCCCCCAATGTTTCAGGTGGTGACGGAGAACTGCCCAGGACCCCCTTGTCCTTGTCCACTAACCCCTCCAAAACTACCGGCTTCAACACTACTCTGCACCACTGCTAATCACTATATCAAAGTGTTTGGCTACCGAAATCAAGTCGGCCTTGCGACACAATTCGAATGACGTACGGGAAGGATTTGCAACGGACTGGTTCAAATCAAAACCTGATGCCATGGTGCACACTGCACACAAGCAGAATACCACCTCTCCTGCAGTGCAAAACTATCCAGTATACCAGTATGCTAATTGCTAACTAAAGTACAAAGTATTTGCACCCTCAAATACTCAGAAATCCCGGACGAGCCCCCAATTTTATGTTACGAAACCCTTATGTTAACAAAGTCTAGAGGCTAGAGTAGCACAACTTAAATTAAAATGGGATACCAAGCATTAAAAGGTGCAAATAAATGGAGACAACACAGGTTTAGAGGCAAAAGGTACCTTATGCGCTTTTAGTGGTTTAAAGCAGGATAATATTTACAATGTTTACAAAATGGTCAGAAGTTTCAAAACAAAAGTATGCCACTGCCAGGGGACACGGATGTTGCCAAAATAACAAACTAAGCAGCTAAGGTGAACACAATACTGTCTAACTGACTGACAAAAGCCTGACTGCCTAGCTACACTGTCCAATGAGGATGAATACAAAAGTGGCAACCATCCCTTAACTAGTGTGGTTTAACATAGATTCTGCCTACGTGTGGTCTATGTATAGGGGCAAGGCAGGGCATACACACTAGATATAGTAGGAGAACAACAACAGTAAGGTTTCTTGGTCTCTAGGTTAACAAACAAACTGGTGTTGGTGAAGAGAGATCATGCACTGAGCCCAAAACAGCCCTTTTGTAGGGCACAGGTGAGTATGATTGGTTGAAGGCGGAGCCAGGGAATCAGAGGCTGGCCAATGAGGGCTGCTGGAGTTAGCCACACTGGTGGTTATGGACCTCAGACCTGTAGACAATGAAAGAGGGGAGAGGGAAGGAGAGACAGGGGAGGAATACAGAGAACCTACAGAGAACCCTACCTACGTGGCACGTATCACACACACACAAAGTAAGTCCTACTCCTATGACCAGGATGTGAGAGGACGCTGGCGTCTCGCTTGTTCGCTGCTTCTCCTTCCGAACTTTAGCCTAGCTTATGTTCTTTAGTGACTTTTTGTTTAAACTTCTGCACTAGTTTTTCTACACCACAGCTTATTTTTTCTACCCTTCTTCTACTGGATCGTCACATAACAGACGTCTTGTTTTCTTACCTGGCTCCACTGACTCGGCTATCTTCGCTCAGCAACAACTGCCACGAGATATTTTACTAAATACATGTTTTGTGCCAGAATATTCACATGGATTTGAACCTAGAGGACAATATCACACTCCACATCTTTGGAATTGGGTGAAGTGGCCCTTTAATCGTTAATCACAATTTGTGTGACAATTTGTGCTCACGGCCCGGTCGCGAACCGTCTGTTGGGCCGCCGGCCACGGGGAAGAGAAAGGGAATGAAAAAGCCTCAAATAGGGCAGGCACTTGGACCATGCGGCCGCTGACTCGGAGGGGGAAGTGAGGGAAACAAGTACGACATATCTACTTGGCCCATGAGCGATGTGGATCTGTCATTTATATGGAACGAACGCAACCCCCCCCCCCCCTCTCTGGATGCTTTTAACGCATTAGAAGAGTTCATTAAGAGAATAATTGGAAGAGGTTGGATCGTTAATACCAATCAACGTGATATACAACTGGGACAGTTGATGGATAAAAAGGGATCACCGTGGAATTCCACTTATGAACCGAAAAGTGATCTAAAAATCAGTAATGTATTCAGTACAGTGCAGTACTTTGTCATTACACGAGATAACCTAGACAAAGACGTGGATCTTACAAAAAATACACAACGGAGCAAAGGAGGTTCTATTGGTGTAAATTTAACAGCCAGTTTGGGATCTGCCGAGAAATCCAAGACCCGAGTCGTTGGAACTTTGAACTGCGAAAGAGAAAGCTTTCATGACCTAGGCAAGGACTGACATTGCGAGATGATGTGTCACAGCTGTTGCACCACCAGAAGCTTTACCTTGTTAGTGAGACGGTCATCACAACCAAACAGCAGACGTTGGAAGTAAGTCAATCAAAGAGCCAGAAGACAGATCTCTTGGTTACATCATCAGCTGACTCCACTGAAGATTGTTCCTCCCTACGTCTTCCTCGAAACCAAGTTCTGTGCTACAAGGTGCAGGAAATGACGGTAGAAAGAGTTGGGAAGAGCTTCATTCTGAAGTCCAAGTCCAACAGCTCCGTCCCGCATCGTGGAGTCAGTTCAATGTACACGACTCAGGAACAGGGTCAACCTTCTGGGATGGAAGCCATATGTCACGGGTGCGGTCATGGACTACATAATTGCCCAGGAGCACGAGCAGTATGTTACAGCTGTGGGAAGAATGGCCACTTGACACGTGTATGTCCACAGAGAGAGGGGGGCTCCTCTCTCCGGACTCGGACTGTCTTCCAGAGTTCTGATCAGCTGGCGGGTTTAGGGCTAGCCGGCGATTACCTCGGCTGGACAGCGTTCTGGTCAGGGGCGGCTTCAGGGGTAGCCGGCAACCATCTCGACTGAACAGCGCCTAGTTAGCTGGCGGCTTCAGGGCTAGCCGGCAACTAGCAATAGGTCAGCCACAGCAGTGCACTTCCATCCTGTCAAGTCAGTGGACCTCGTAGAACCCCGGGCTATTCGTGCCTTGTTCTGCCTCCGAGAGGTACCCTTCGGACAGCCTTCTTACTGTCCTGGTACCGCTTGTACTCGTTGGCTGGGACGGCTACCACCACAGCTAGCTCTCTGCTAGCCAGGCTGACTGGCTCTAGTCAGCTCCCTAGCTAGCAGCAGCAACAACAATAACAATAACAACACTTTTCACTCAGCCGTTACGGGTTTCTCTTGTTCCTCTTCTTTTTCACGATCCACACTGTCATGCGGTGGATCATCGTCTCCTTGTGCCTAACGTTCCATCTCTGGCCAACAAGTGTGCAGCCACTGGCCAACGATCCCAGGCTAACATCCACCATTGTTAGCAGCAGCATCGTTGGCATGTCTCTCAAATACACCGCTCAACAACTCCACAACATTAACATGCGCACCACCCGTCTATCACACATTACAGCAACTATAGAAAAACACAGACTATTTCGCCGACCCAAATACATCCACAGAAGGTCCTGTAGAAAGTTTTTGTACTCCCGGACTGACCACTGTATCCCATCACTCTGGTCAAGCTATCGTCCCGCCCCCGGTGACGTCACTCACCACCACAACATCAAACCACACGTGCGCTCTGCCTTTCTCCGTCCACTGACCCAAGCCCCCGCACCCATTCAATTCCACCCATCTCTCAAATTTGCTCTGTTCAACACCCTGTCACTCAATAAAAAAGGCTCAATACTCAATGAATTCATAACCGACAATAACATAGACTTTTTCTGCATAACCGAAACCTGGCAAAAACCACTGGAATACACTCAACTCAACATAGCTACACCCTCTGGATACATAGACAAACCACGTGATGGTCATGCTGGTGGTGGTATTGCCACAATATACCGCCAACACTTAAAACCCACTCCTGTAACCATCACAACCCCCTCTTCATTTGAGCACCAGTCTTTCAAGCTGGCCGACCCCAAACCTCTGGTTACTGCTGTTATCTACCGCCCCCCCCAAACCCAACACCACATTCCTTTCTGATATTTCTGAATGTATCACTCAACTGTGTGCCATTTCTCCATCCGTGTTACTTCTGGATGACTTCAATGTCGACTCCTCCTCCTGTACAACTGCATCTGAATTCCTGGACATCCTGAACTCCTTCAACATCACGCAGCACGTCGACTTTCCCACCCATAAAAAAGAAACACACCCTGGACTTGATCTGCACCACCGGAATCACCATAATCAACCTCACCAGCTTCAACCTCACAGACACACTCTCAGAGCACCTAGCCCTCACGCTAGACATCGACATTCCCACCCCCCCTCACCAAGCAGCAGCGGTCCATAACATTTCGGAATATCAAATTAATTCACCCCCCCTCTTTGTCTGCCTTACTGATTGACACCATCTCCGACCACACCCCCCAAACTCTCAACCAGCTCGCCCCCATAAAAACTAAGTCTGTCTCCTACACCCACTCCACCCCTTGGTACACCGACCACCTCCATCAACTCAAAGGCAAGGGGCCGGCAACTGGAACGGCTCTCAAAGAAAACCGGTCTCACCATTCACTCTGACATGCACAACCTTCACCAACAGCAATACCGGGATTCCCTCAACAAAGCACGCACCTCCCACTACTCCTTGCCATGACAAGTTTCCCTACCATGCATTTGTTGGCTACTTTCATGTTATAGTGCTGTTTTTATTCATAAATAAAATGAATGGTGAGCCTACATTTTTAAACTGGTAGCACCAGGCTAATTTTGAGCCCTGACTTACATGATGACTTGACTGTTTACTGTATTCCTGTGACTTGAACAAAACAGTTTTCAAATGGGAAAGGAAACGTTTCAAGCAAGCAGTAGAAAGTAAAAAATATTTTTTGGGGGGCAAGTGGCCATGACCTGAGGGCAAGTAGAACATGACATGTACTTGCTCGACAGGCAAGTGACTCTGAGACCTTAGTGTCAACCCCTGGAGGCGAATATACATATTAAATTCAGAACGCACCTTAAGAGTGAGACCAGTTCATAGATGTTGAAGAGGGTGGGGCTGAGGTTACAGCCTTGCTTCACCCCTCGATATGCCTTCTGGGAAGAACTGTGGGTGTTTATCTCCAATTTTGACAGCCAATGTGTTATTTGCATACATTGATTTAATTACATCAAAGGACTTTCCTCCCATGTACCACTTTCTATTACATTTAAAAAGTTAAACCCTCATGCCAGATGGAGTCAAAAGCTTTCTGGAAATATGCAAGCATGCGTCTCTCTCTCTCTCTCTCTCTCTGCTATATTGTGTGCCCTGGGGGCAAATGTGATTACTGCAAGACCAGCTTATTGTATATGACTGGCTGTCTAGTTGTGCTCCTCTCTTTTCTCCTCTTTTTTTCACCCCGCCCCCACACATCTCTCTCTCTCTCTCTCTCTCTCTCCAGGTCATATATGTGACGCTGTGGAGGCCTCAGTGTCAAAAGGACAGTCTTTGCCTGGGCTTATCTAACTCCAGCTGTTCGTTACTATCTTGTTAGTTAACTTTTGCTTATTCTTTGGTTTATTTGTAGCTCCCTTTGGGAAGGAGTGTAGTTTTGACCCTTTGTTATTGGTTAGGGATTTGGTTATAGTCTACTCAACTGGATGCCCCCAGAGGTCCCATGTTAGACCCAGACATGTTGGTTAGTATAAACCTTTATGATTCAAATGTCATCTATAGGCTTAGCAGATGAGATTAAACGTGGTTACTAAAAGTTGCATGTTGAGCAATTTGAGTTATTAGCATAATATATGACCATACCATTCCTGTATGAGACAAAATCAAGTCTAAATTTCACCATTCTTTAAGTATCATGTGACGTGTCAAACTAGGGGGGTTTCATGATTCTGAATCCATTCCAAGCATTAGTTTAGCACAAAATCACTCGTTGGGCTCAAAACAGCCATAGCCAGACCTCATCACATTTGTGCTGTTTTTAGTCCAAGGAGTGTTTTTTGTGCAACACTAATGTGATTATGCTAATTACTCAAATTGCTCAATGTGCAACATTTAGCAACCATGCTGAATTTCATCCATTATGACTATAGATAACATTTCTATCATAAAAGTTTATACTAACCACCATTTCCAGTAGACTATTAGGTGAAGTTATTGTTGTTTGTCTCCTTTTTCTTTTGGGAACACCCCACCACTGTAAGTCTTTGACAGTTCTGCTTTCATATCTTACTCTATAACTAATACTGCCTACTAGATATCTCTATTATAAATGATAGCCAATGTACTTGAAAGTCGATTAACTTCCATCATGTATTTATTGAGCCATTTGTACTGAAAACACAACTTTTGTAACTCTTTTTTAAAATCTTTGAAGTGCAAGTAAAAGCATTTTCGAATTTGCAGTGTGTTTCCTGTCCATTTTACGCGTTGTTACGCATGTTACCTTTACCCCTAGACTAATTAGTCCGTAACAACAGTATAAGATAAAAATTTTGCCACTTTTCGTCATGTTCAAATCAAATCAAATCAAACTTTATTTCTAGAGCACATTTACAAAGACCAAAAGGTCAACCAAAGTGCTGTACAAGATCATAAAAACAAGCATACAGAGAAACAAGAAAGACAAATAAGCATAAATAACACCAACAGAGCAAGGGACTTAATTCAGCGGCAGCTCATCATGAGCAAAGACGGAAGAGAAGAGATACTGAGGCAGTATTTTGTTTTTCTTCTGCCTCTAAACGAAAACCACTTTGATGATTTGTGCTTTAATTAACTCTGCGTCCCCCCTCCCCTCGTCCCCCACAAAGTCCTACACCTTTGAAATAGAAATTCCACCACATCAGCCATATGCAGTCAGAGTGACTGTGGGTGGTCTTTATTTTCTTATAATCCTGTTTTTCAGGTCATGAAGTTTATCTTGGCACTGCGTGGTGCAACATGATTATTTTCCTCTCCCGTTTCACGTCTCAGTCTCAGACGCCTGCCAAATCTCCGTGGATGTGAAGTAAATTACGTGGCACTAAAAAAAATCTGAATCGTTTTTTTAACTTTCGGGATATATTTGCAGTCTTTTCACGCTGACGCTGTTGTTGGTGTATTGCAGTGGATTACAATGGCATAGAGGCATTCTGTAGCATACTGAACATGGGCATAGCCTACATATATACGCAAGGTTTTACCATTATCCTGATCCTCATTATTACATGTTACAGTTACATGCAGGCTGATCATTCCGAATAAATACTTCAGAATAAAATACTTCGGAAGTATTTTTTTTGCATCGAGTTTACATGGGAAATGGTCATTCCAAATGAGTGTTTACAAGGAGATGTGATGGTTATTTTTGAGAGAGAGAGGAAGAGAGAGAGAGACTGTTGAACACACACACACACACAGGGGGGACATCGCATTTATCAACTTTTCGCCGTGTGCCTCACAAGGCTATTGGGTTTTTTTGTGATTCGTCTTTGCACAATGCACGTACATTGTGTAAGTAAGCGCTGATCTACAGGCTGACAACGTGTCCCACCTGTGGTCATGTAGGCCTACATCGCATAAAGCATATAATGCATAGCTTATCTGCACGATACACCATCGCCGCATCATTATGGCATAATATATTCCTGGCAAAGTAGGCTACCAGAGAATACATTGGGTGTTTAATACTAGATTGATTGCAGCTGCTCATCAATGCAATTAAACTGCAAAGCCGTTATGTTTCATGACGTTTTGGTTGCAACTTGGAATAGGCAAGTTTATAAAAGTTTAAAGGGATAGGATGGACATTATAGCGATAATAGCGTATTATTGGGACTGTGTGTGTGTGTGTGTGTGTGTGTTTGTGTGTGTGTGTGTGTGTGTGTGAGATTACTGAACAGCGGACTGACGGCATTTCGTCCTCTCTCTCCTCCGTCTTTCTGTGAGTCCCCCGATGCACTGTAGCCTACGCATTAAGCGATCCAGATACATATAGGCTGGCTATATAACCTACATCAAAAATGTTTGAAAATGATCAGAGTGATCATCAACTCGGGACGGTTGGATCTTTGAACACTCACTCAGGGGGATCATCAACACTCTTGCTCCACGTTTTTTTTTTTTGGATTTCGGAGCTGCAAAATGCACAAAATAACCACTCTATGTGCAAACTCCTCGGCGCACCTTGGATATGAGCGCCTTGGAGTTGGTGCGCCTTGGAAATGAGCATGCTCAGAAAGACCAGAATGAACTTACATCCGAATGAGTGTATGCATGAGTCCAATTTTCTTTCAATCGCATTCAACATCGGAATAATCCGGCCAGTGACATCGGAATGGTTTTTAAATTGCATTGAGCATTTTCATTCGGATGTGAGTTTTTGTAGGTGTTTACATGACAACGTTTAATAGGATTTAACTTTTATTCAGAATTAAAGGGGGTTAAAAGTCCTCATGTAAACGTGGTCACTGATGATGATCTTTCACCATTGTTGATACTGGAATGAAATGCCGGAATCTGGATGTAACCAAACCAGGTCTGTGTCCCTTGATGCAGCTCTCAGGCTGTATGTTCTCAGAATGCTGGCAAAGTCAAAGTCGTACGATTAGTCAGACGGTTACCGCAGTGAAATTTGTTCTCCGCATTTGACCGATCTCTTGGAGCGGTGAGCCGCAGCGTGCGCCACGCTCGGTAATCATTAGTTGATTTGACCCCCAATCCAACCCATTGATGCTGAGTGCCAAGCAGGGAGGCATTGGGTACCATTTTTACAGTCTTTGGTATGACCCGGCCAGGGATAGATCCAGTTTCAGGGCGGACACTCTTAACCACACGGCCACTGTCTGGTTAGATACTTGTTCAGTCTTTACTTTTAAACGGCTGATATGGTTCCTTCCTCGGATTTGAGTAAATGGTGCGCTGTGACTGGCCAGTCGCTGTGATTGACAGCCTACACCTAAACCTAACCCTAACCTCAGTAAAACTATACCTAAACCTAACCCTAACCTCAGTAAAACTATACCTAAACCTAACCTTAACCTCAGTAAAACTATACCTAAACCTAACCCTAACCTCAGTAAAACTATACCTAAACCTAACCTTAACCTCAGTAAAACTATACCTAAACCTAACCTCAGTAAACTATACCTAAACCTAACCTCAGTAAAACTAACGGGGGGGGGGGGGGGGGGGGGGGCGTTTCCAAGAACCTGAATGCGGGGAAGATACCATATTAGCTTTCAAACGTATTGGAAATGAGACATACAGTGATGGTATCAGTAACTCTACAATATAACGCCTCCTCAAAGGACTGACTATCCCCCCGAAATATCAGAACCCCCCCCCATATTCCTTACAGTGTGATAAACTAATATAAATCCCATCACATTATACTTCTCCGTCTCCGGTGGGAATGGAACTGATATAAATCACCTTACAGTACAAATACAGGGCCTGCTTGAAATCAATGAAGGTCATCATCGCTGGGTCTTTTTTTTCTTCTGCACTTATTAAGGAGTTTTAGGTTCATCGCCCCAGGCACACTTTATGAGCACTAGCAGTGGTTCCCAAAGTGGGGTCCGGGGCCCTGAGGCAGTTCCAGGGGGTTCCCAGCAACTGGGACTAATGCATGTTAAACAGGGGGTGCTTGGAATTAAACGGATTGAAAATCACTGCTAGAGCCGTAGAAATCTTCTCTAGTGGGGGGTCCCTGGCCCCCCATGTTTTCAAATGGGGGGCTAATTAGTGTCAATTTGGGGGTCCTTGACATGAAAACGTTTGGAAACCACAACCACTGCACTATGTGAGTTTAACACATTTTGGGTGTTTTAAGCATTATGTTATACTTTAGCTATTGAAAAATAGCAGATCTACAAGCTCATAGCGTGGCACCGAGTGCCGCGCTACGACCTTGTAGGTCTGCTATTTTTGAAAATGAGGCGCAAATCTTTGATTATATACTTTCAGAGCGAACGTTTTTAACTAAAATCTTTGCTTCTGTGAGGGTCCCTGGAACGACATATTTTCAGATGGGGGTCGGCGGCCAATTACAGATAATCTTGACATGAAAATGTTTGAGAACCACTGACATGGCTTTTCAGAAAACTGTCATGATTTAGAAGACATTTTGTAGAATCGGTCTCGGTCGAAATGGGTTAAAAGAAGCCATTATGTGAAGTACCCCAAACTGCTTATAGGGTGCAACCATATTATTATTTTCCTGGTCCAATGCTCCCAGTTTAATAAACATGTTTTCTATTTTATTTTTTTATTGGAAAGGTTTGGCTGCATGGCCAATGTTTGCTTAGTTATAGCCTAAAGGAATTGTAAATCAATAAATATCATTATAGTGTGCATCAATTCACAACTATAACGTTCCTGCCAGCCCCCATGGTAATTGGTCTCCCCAAGCCCAAGCGCCTGGCAGAGCTGAACAATATTAATCAGACCAGTGTGTGTCCAGTGGTAACCTCGTATGAATCTGATCTCAGGTCAGGCCAAAGTTTACGAGAAGAGAAGAGAAGAGAAGAGAAGGATACTGTACATCCTGGTTTAGAAGCAGAGCAAGAAATCAATTGCCATAATCCTCAGATTTTCTCCCCATGGCTGCTGACATCGTTGGTGTCGAGGGAGTGTACTATATTCCCTGAGAAATGAAAATGGATTTCCTGATTCTCCCACAATGTGGCTTTTTTGTCTCCTCTGCCTTTCCACACATTTTCAGTTCAGCAGACTCTTTTCATCTTTAAAAACCTGCTAACGCCACATTCATCCTGCAGAGTTGCCCAGTATACCAACCACAGTCTTCTACTGTCGACTAGCGGCCCTTATTAACCCTTATCCCTAAACTTATTTGATTTTTTTTTACTATTTTAAAACATTTTTAAATAGCCACGTAGCCCGTGGACTGACTATATACACCTTCTTCTATCGTAGTACATACCGGTAGTACATGAGTTTAATGTTGTTAATGTTGTTCATGAGTTTAATCATAGGACTTTTCTGTTTTGATGTATGGGCTGTAAAAGCCAGAATTATTTTGACATCACGACATCTAAACAACTAAAATTGGCAACAAGAACAAGTCCAAGGCCGAAGATATAAATGCCCAAGCCTCGGAGAGCAGCATCAAATAACAGACCCTATAGCTACCTTGTTTGCAGACTCTCTCTGTTCAAACGGTCCATAGCGAATCAGAGACAAGCTTGAACTGCTGCCGCCTGAAAGAATAAATCAAAGACACTGCTTGGCACATACAAGCCTCGCATGGTCTTATTGCTCCTTCACGAGAGTCTAGGCCGCTCAGACATTCTGACCAAGGTCTCTTGTTTCGTTTTTATTCCCCACACTCCTGCTGTGAGACACCCAGCTTCCCCTGTGTTTGATCAGCAGTCTCAACGCAACTTTAAAGTGACTTTGAGATGACATTTTCTGTCATTTTATTTCGAAGGTTCAGTCTGAAATGGCCTCGCAACCAATCAGAAGGTTCCGTCCCTTCAGGCTACGGCATTTTAGAACCTCACCCACGTGGTGCGCATTGTTATACAACCAACAGAAGGTTCCATCCCTTCAGGCTATGGCATTGTAGAACCTCACTCACGTGGTGCCAAGCCCCCAGTGATGCTCTCCAACGTTGACACACTTACCCTAGTGGTAAGAGGTGGGACTGCAGGCGGACCCATGGAGTTATGACGAGGAAACCCCGTGCAGCTGGGGTTTAGCATTGAGCGCTCGTTTGCACTTCCGCAAATCGGAAAAATGCGGAAGTAGAGCGTTCTTCCGGGTGCTTCAAAACGCCACTGAGCAACTTCCACTGAAATGAATAGCAGGGGGTGGGGCTATTGCTCCGGTTCAGTCTCTAACCTTTTAATACAATAAATACAATATATTGTTGGTAGCCGGCAGGCGTATGCTGGCCAAGACGGGTGCATGCGTTTGGTCCGACATACTAACAGTCCTACAGTCATGAGTCCGACACCCTACCCAAATCCCAACCCTAAACCTAACCTCACAGGAAGTCACGGGTTCGTTTTAACCTGCCACGGGTGAGTTTTAACCTGCCGCACATGTCGGGAGCCACGGGTTAGTTTTAACCCGCCGCAGCACGGGTTAGTTGCCTGTCGACTACAAAACAATACTACAACATGACGTAACGATATCATCCGCTCCCGACAGGATCATATACCCTAAATGAAATGGTGCCCAGGCTAATTGCGTAGTAATTTTGAGGGGCCCTTTGATTGGGTGCAGCCATGCCCCCCAGACTAGAGCGGCTGGGCAACCGCCCTGCCCAAAGCTGAAGTACTGTAATGCAAACTCGAAAAACCATGCAAAACAGTTAGAATCACCTGGAAAACAATATACCCTACATGTTCCTTTTCCATTGACACTATACATTGACACGAAACAAGACAGGAACGCCCAAAAACGTCACAGCCGGTTTTTTAACAAGACAGGAACGCCCAAAAACATCACATCCGGTTTTTTACCCTGGGCAGAATTTTCTATGGCTGCCAATGCAACTTTTTCCAATCCTTAATCACATACGGACAAACATCCATGCCGATAATATCTAACTTGCGGAGGTAACGTGCCTTGTCCGCGGGCAACAGATCTTTCAACGTATGGCATTGCAAATACGTTTGATAATCGCTACTCTGCGCAATATTGTTTTGAAAATGCCGCAAATTGCATTGCAGTGAACGAGAGCAAATCACAAATCTTACCCTGGGGGGTGGGCGGAGCCGCGGAGTCGCAGCTGACGCCCCTCCCTCCGCTCTGATGACGCGTTGTTATGTCAATGTATGGGAGCCAATCCAGGGCAAAGCCAGGAGGGGAAAGAAGCGTACCACCTCTGTAGACGTGCTGTGGCGCGACAGCTTGGCTAACAACACTGCAGAGCTCAAGAACCTGATGTTGGATAGGAAATTGTGGAGGGCAGCGATCCAGGAATCCCGAGTTGGTGTTGGCTAGTCCTCACTCTCGAAGCAACTATTATACCTTTGTTTTTGTTCCAATATTTCATGGAAAGGAACATTGACTGTTTTTGTTATTACTGAGAAAAGAATTGCGATATAATGGCGGTGGAGATTCAACAGAACTATTGTCTGTCATCACACACACTGACTTTACACACACACATGCCCGTGCATGCGCATGAACGCATACATACACAATGCAAATGACAAAAAGAACAGTGTGAAGAAGATCAGAATACAGAATTAATTTGTTCGGGGTGGTGATCACAGAGGGAATAAACTAAGGGATGATGTTCTGGATCCAGTGCCAGTGGGACTTCACAGCGTCCCACTGGCCTGGTAAAAAAAACCACACACACATGTGCTCTGCATGCTCCCAGTGGTCCATCGACCACTAATGGAAGTGTCTCAGTGGGGCTTCTGCGTAAATATCACCGTGCAGCAGGCATGTGTAGAGAGTGTTATGAGAGGCAGGGGCTGAAGAGGGCACTTTTGGCCCAAAATAGCGAAAATAGCAGATCTACAAGCTCACAACGCGTTGAGAGCTTGTAGATCAGCTATTTTCATGGCGCAACCCAGCACTCTTTATCTACTGGAGATGCCGGTGTACCAATGTGAATTTTGAAAACAAATTTGTTCAATGCACAATGCTGCGTTCAAGTTCAGGAAACAATTGTCCCTAATGCTGAGGGCATTTTGCATTTCTTTCACCATGTAGTAAATGTTGCATTTGTGGTGTGGAGAGGGCAGTTATTTTACAGACGGGTAAAAGGGCAGGGGCTGAAGCCCCCCTTTGATGTCTATGTGTGCACGTCCCTGCCGTGCAGAGTTGAGAGTAGATGTAGTGGTGGGAAGTATAACTGTACAATTTCAAGGTATTTGTACTTTTACTGCATTATTTCCAATTTCCAGTACTTTTACGCCCTTCTACTCCACTACATCTGAGAGGCAAGATATTGTACTTTTACTTTTATTTCTTTGAAAACTTTACTACTGTAGTTACTTTGTATATTTGGATTATTATTTCAAAACATATACATTACCCACTTCAGCCTAATGTACATTTTGGTAATTCGAAAAGAGCTGATCTACAAGCTCACAATGTGACGCATCGCGACACAACGCATACTTGTAACGGAGTATTTCTATATTGCTGTATTTTTTTTATTATTACGAATTTTATCCCAAGATTTGTTTCACCCATTTATGTTTTTCACCCATCGTGTCACTGTCAGTGAATGAACATGCATTTTCAGAAAACATTCAGGAAACTAGAACTGCACTCTGTCGAGTGCATACTTGCTTGTTGCACACTAGTAGGCCATAAATGGCCAACTAGTGCGCAAGCAGAGCGCGCAAGCACTTCCGACCGTTATAAACTGTCACTTTTGATGCGTATGCACCGTCCCAGCAAATTGTGCCTAACACGGCAGTGTGGACTCGTCTGGGAACTAAGATCACTGCTACCAACATCTGTACGTGTACCACTGCTGGCCCTTACAGCAACAGCATCCAAAGACATGAGAAAGAAGGTTGTGAAGAACTTGGGTATACATGAATATGTGGAAGTTGTTAAAAGCCCTGACCGGGTGAACATCAGGCTGGCTGCGAAGAAGATCTTTGCTGATCCATTAAAAACATTTGCATGGCTCATTCAGGAACTAGAGTCAAAGGCACAAAACACTGAGAAGCATGTAATATACTGTATATTGTGAGCACTGAGCGGACACCAACACACAAGGCACTTATCAGATTGAGCCACCACGGCCGTTTATTGGGATAAGTGCGCTTTTAGGGGTGCGCGGCATTAAATGTAACTAAAAAATGTCTTTAAACAACAGAACTCCGCCTCTTCTCTGCCGCCCATCACACGGGCAGGATAGGCGATTAGTTAGGGTCCTTTCCCCTAACTGGGCTTAGTGCGCCCTAATATAAAGATCACACTCTGTCCCCGGGTTTGACAGGTACTTCTTTCCCTGGTCAATATTCTCCCGGGGAAGTGTAACTCTCGTAGTTATCGATTCGTCCGGGGTAGCGGGTTACCTATACAGGAGGAGAAATAGGCTTTTAGTATGACGCTCATATTAATGTAGATATGCATAGTGTGAGAGGATGGGTGAGATATCGCTTACCGCCGAGCATGCCCGAACTGTCCCTGTCAGTGGGGAATGAGCGCAGAAGCAGACAGTCCTTCCCTTTTAACCTTCCCTGGAAGGTGGCGCAGGCGCGTACACTTGGCCGTAAGCTTCATGGGCTTGGACTGCATTGGCCTTTGGTCTTTCTTGGAGTCAGACCTTATTTGATGTCAAGTGAACTCCACTGTTAAGTACTAATTGTACTGTATAGATACTGAACACCGTACCAAGTCCTTGTCTTTTCCAGGATTCTTTCGCGGCAAGGGCCATCACATATAGGTGATGGCCATGGCCCTTGCCCTTTCTGCTGTGTTGACCTGGATTGATGGTACGTCCATCATTAACGCAGCAGCAGATGCCTCCAGCCATGGTTCCCTTTTGCAGGGCGAATGCTAAAGTACAAAACAGGGAAAAGGGTGAAGATTAGCAGCAACTGTTTGCAGCAACTGTTTGCATGCAATGTTAAAAATATATTTTAGTGAACCGATTGTCAAGTTATATGTAACACATGTCTCTCACCCGCCCTGGACAGATTTGGATATTTTGTTTCATCCTTCTGGGACAGTGTATACGGGCCCCGGGGCGAAACTAGTACTTGCACGCTCTGCTTGCGCAAGTAATTAGTGGGTACTATGACTCACAGGTAGACGCTCTTCAGTTGTTTTAGTTGACTATTCTGTTCGGAGTCGAACAGATGATTCATCATCATAGTTGCTAAAATGAGAGTACAGAGGGTTTTTAAACAAAGTCCATATTTGATGTCAAGTGAACTCTACTGTTCAGTATATACTGAACACCGTACCAAGTCCTTGTCTTTTCCAGGATGCTTCCGTGGCAAGGGCCATCACATATAGGTGACGGTGATGGCCCTTGCCCTTTCTGCTGCGTTGAACTGGTTTGATGGTACTTCCAGCATCAACGCAGCAGCAGATATCTCCAGCCATGGTTCCATTTTTCAGGGCGAATGCTGAAGTACAAAACAGGGAAAAGGGAGAAGATTAGCAGCAGCATCAATTGCCAGGGAAACCATAACATCTTTGTGCAAATAAATATGGTTAATTACTAATAGATTGGTGAGTGCATGCAATGTTAAAAATATATTTTAGTGAACAGATTGTCAAGTTATGTAACACATGTCTCTCACCCGCCCTGGACAGATTTGGAAGTTTTGTTGCATCCTCCCGTTCACTTTTGTCGAAGGTTTGCTCCAACTCCACATTGAAAATCTCTAATATCTAATATTTCCCAGTAGTCATTGTTCATCTTCTTCAAATTGATCTCCCTATTGGAACAAGAGTAAATATTATGAGCTTGTAGATTGTCTATTTTCACATTTTATAATGTTTTTCAAAATGCAAAATAAGATTAGACATAAGGTACTGTATAAGGTGCCGTGCAAGATGGGGTTGTGGCCTGGCAAAACACATCCCAAATACCATGGTGTATTATCTATTACAATGTCATCACTCTTTGCTCATTAACACCAAATAAAAGTTTAACCACATATTTCATACTTTACCATTTTCACGATTGTTGAAAATGAGTGAAACATTGAAAATAAATACATTGTTTAATGTTTGCCTGTAATTACATGACCAAAATTAAAACAATGATGCGAGGTTGAAACTAAAGTGGTTAAAAAATGGCTTCAAAATACAGGTTACTCACTTGGACGTAAGCTTCATGGGCTTGGACTGCATTGGCCTTTGGTCTTTCTTGGAGTCAGACCTATTCCATTTGGCCCTAAAAATAAAGATACTGGTTAAATATGTATTGCTATCTTATATTATTTATGTATTTATTTATTTATGTATGTATTTAGAAGAACAAAGTGTATAACCAATACAAATACAAAATTCATCTTTAAAATCAAGATAAAAGAACACCTTATGTAAACCATACTGCAGTAACCCTGGGAAAAATAATTCAAATGTATAATTTGTTGAAAGTGATTTTTGCTATGTTTTTCATTTCTCCTATGTTTTTTTATTTTACTATGTTTTATTTTGAGTTAGTGTTTGTAAACAATTGTAAGTATTGCCTTTGTTAAATGTTTGTCTGTGTCGGACCCCAGGAAGACTATTCTTTGTCAAGGCAAAAGCTAATGGGGATCCTTATAAACAATAAACAGAATATGAATAGAATGGATAGAATACTTTGACAAAATGGCAATGATAAAACAGCAGCGCCAAATGCATTGAACACAAAAAATGTGGTCCATTAAAACAACACAAACAATAATAAATACTAATATAGACAGTTAAGAACAGTATAGGACAAGCAACTCAACAAAGAAAGAGCAGCCATGGGGCAGTCCAGCCAGGTCACACAGCCAGGTGCGTATGCACCGTCCCAGCAAATTGTGCCTGATACGGCAGTGGTGCCAGATTACATACATGTATACACAGGAGCATTACCTTTAATCCTCCCAACACTAAAACATATCGTCATTACGTCACCATCGAAAACCAATTACACTCTGGCATTGGGAACTTTAATCCACATACTTCTTACGTCATCATTGAGAGCTAGTTATACATATACTATATATATGTATATGTAATTTGTAAATTGATTAGCGGTATACTGTGGTTACTTTGCGCCAAAAACCGTCCCAGCCAACCCGCCACTTTTGATGCGTATGCACCGTCCCAGCAAATTGTGCCTGATACGGCAGTGGTGCCAGATTACATACATGTATACACAGGAGCATTACCTTTAATCCTCCCAACACTAAAACATATCGTCATTATGTCACCATCGGAAACCAATTACACTCTGGCATTGGGTCCTTTAATCCACATATTTCTTACGTCATCATTGAGAGCTAGTTATACATATACTATGTATATGTAATTTGTAAGTTGATTAGCGGTATACTGTGGTTACTTTGCGCCAAAAAACGTCCCAGCCAACCCGCCACTTTTGATGCGTATGCACCGTCCCAGCAAATTGTGCCTGATACGGCAGTGGTGCCAGATTACATACATGTATACACAGGAGCATTACCTTTAATCCTCCCAACACTAAAACATATCGTCATTACGTCACCATCGAAAACCAATTACACTCTGGCATTGGGTACTTTAATCCACATATTTCTTACGTCATCATTGAGAGCTAGTTATACATATACACACCATGTAATCTGGTCCCAGCAAATCAGGCACAATTTGCTGGGACGGCGCATATGCATCAAAAGTGGCGGGTTGGCTGGGACGGTGCATACGAGCGGGCGAAACTATTACTTGCGCGCTCTGCGAGTAATGATCAGGTAGCGTGTGGAAGGAACACGTTATTTCCAACCAGTTCCTTTCCATCAGGCGCCTAGTAGAGACCAGGATTACTGCATGTTTTTGTGAGGGTATACCTATAACCTATAGGCCTATAGGGGACACAGGGAGAACATGCAAACTCACACACAATTGCTGTATTGATACTTTTACTTGGGTAAAAAAACTAAAGGTGAGTACTTTATTCCAGAACCTTTCTCGACCTCTTTCTCGACCACACCACACGCGGTGTTATCCACCCACACACATATCCAGGCTCAAGTATGTCTGGCTTCTTGACAACTGAGGTTGTAATAATAAGACTGCTTCTCTTGACACCTGACACGCTGTCTCTGTGCGTGCGTGCATGGCACTAACACACTCCAGTATACCTCCTCCGACTCTCTGCAGGGCTGGATTAAGACCCCCCTTTCCCCCACCCGTTTCAGTGCCACAGACAGCTCCTCTATCTGACAGAGTCAGTATCAGTATAAGTCCGCACCGCCAGTCCAACCCATGAACCTACAAACCTATAAAAATCAAATAATAACACACAACAACCATTAAGAGCTGTGTCTCAGGAGGTAGAGCAGGTCGTCCAATGATCCGTGGGTATGCGGTGGTTCGAATCCCGGCTCCTCCGCCTGTCCACATGTCAAAGTGTCCTTGGGCAAGACACTGAACCCCACATTGCCCCAATGAGTCGGTCAGTGCTATAGCTCGCCACCATTGGTGTGTGAATGTGGGAAGTGAGGACGCCGGCGTCGACTGTTCTTCGCTTCACCTGATTGATTGATTGATTGAAGTATTTATTAACAGTTTGCAGAATGGGTACATTTCACATGAAAGCACAACTCATTGCAAAGCCTGTCACTGTGGACAACACACCGCTAAAGCATTACACTTGTTTACAACAGGGTCCACCCTTTTCAATTCATCAGAACAGTTAGCGATGTACAAATATACACTTCTATATAAAAAAAAAACCAGCAAATCATGTAAGGAGGTAAAAAGGGAAAAGACTGTCCCAAAGAATGAATGAATGGACCATTGTAAACTGCTTTGAGCTTTGGAGCGCCATGAGAATACAAATATAATCCAGTAGTCTAGTCTACAGTAGTAGTTATGTTCTCACTCTGCTCTTCTCACTGGATTCTAAACAAACTAGCGCCCCTCAAAAAAACAAAAGGACAATATAAAACAGCTATAAAAGTGTTCTTTCTGCAGTCTTGCAGTACATCGTTGGCGTGCCTCTATACCAATTATCACACATCTCCAGGGTTCATTTCTTCCACTCTTATAGTCATTATTTACTATCCCTCTGTACACCCCTGCAGCAAGCTTATAAAATGATACGAAGCTTGCGAGGTAGTTCATACAGTCAACCTCAAGGGCGGTTCTTGCCATGCCATCAGGCGCATATACACGCGTATTACTAAGGTACTACACTCATGCTCCTTCCTACCTGCCTACATTGACGTGGCAGTCAGCTGAGCAATTGTCATGTTATTTAAGCTCACCCTTGCAGCTCTGTTCTTCCTGCTGTCATCCTCCTGCTTTCAGTGTCCCTGGACCGTTGGTATGCGCCTGCTTGCTCCCACCGCTTCCCCAGCACCACCAGTGGGCTCTGCTTCATCGTTCCCCACGGGGGGTTATTGTATATTGTATATCTATCTCCCTGCTATTTATGTTTTATGATTGTTGCTTAATCGTGCCGAGCAGGGAGAAATCCAGCAGAGCCGAACGCCAAGTCAAATATCATATGCACACTTGTTACTCATTCTGCATATAAATATTGGTTAATCTATTCGTGAGTTGTCTGTCTGAACTTTTATTCTCCCCAATTCACCTCCACAAAGTTTTTTTATCGCGACCATAATATCCAACAAAACAAGTAGCTATAGGCTACAGTATATAGGCTCATTATAGTATGATTATCTGAATACAACTATAGCTTGGCATCTGTCTTGATGAGAAGCGGTCTTTTAAACGTCGCATTGATGACCTCGTCTCCAAACTGAGACAGAATAATTGGTTTTCGCTATAGAAATAAACCATGGTTTCAGTTTTAGATAATGGAGACATTATAATATTAGTGTATATTTTGTTTGTTTGTTAAAACTCACTTTCCAGCAACTTACTAATTGCTTTATTTATTTCTTACATTTTTGGTTCATCTGTTTTAGTTCTTTGATTATTTTGAGTGTTATTTTCTGTCTCCTGATTCATGTACTTATTTTGATGTTTTATGTGAATGTCATTCCTCTTGATTATTGTAATGTATCTCAGCTACATTGACCCTCATTATACCCATATTCTTGGCAGTGCAATTTTTGTTATAACCAGATACCTGAACAAGCCTTGATATGTGGATCCTGATTTCCTGTACAGTCTTGGCTGCTGCATTAAGTAACAGATCTGTTTATTTTTTTGTGTTTACAATTTTAAGAAGCAGCTATGCACATACAAATATTGTAGGCATTTTCTTTTGGTGTTACAATACTGTATTTGGAATTTACTTTACTTATGGAACATAATGCCATTGATAAGGCACTTTAAAATAGTCACTTAATGTTACTTAAGTTGCCATTTAACTATTTGCACTGCCAGGCAGTGATTTATTTGTTATCTACAGCCTGGCTATAATACCTGATGTTAACTTTACACAAGCCAGTGAAGTGAAGACACTGGTGTTGTTTCTTTGTTGCCACTTTATTTGCCAATTAATAAATGGCTTATTGAAAGTTAATGCATTTTTTTGTATTTATTTGTTTTACTATGTAGCCTACAGCAAAGAAAATGTATATATATCGGATCGGAATTGAAAAATCAGTATCGTTGCATCTCTAGTATACACACACTCACAGTCACATTAACTTTATGATCAATCAAATCAACCATGGTTGATTGTATTTCTGACAAGTGTCAGGCTTGAAGAGTTCATTCATGTTACCGTTCGTTTACAATTGACGATGTTTGATGGAGAGGTAATGCCTGTTTCAGGCGCTGTTTAATTGTTAAATAAAATACCAATCCAATATGCGCTCCTCTCTATCTATTGTGCGTCACTGCTCGCCTCGCGCACCACTGGCTTTAGCTATAGCAGTACAACTAGCTACATTTTCTCAACGATCCGGTACAAACTCACAAATGATGTATGATCGTCGGGTGTGCAGCGGCGCACCATGGACAGCTCTCGAACCTTTGGAGATACGACGCTTTGGAAATCGGGTTATAATGGCGGGTCAACGGAGCTGGATTTAAAAATGGCATCGCTGATGGGGACGGAGGAGGTCTATACTAGCCGGAGCAATGCTAAAAGGTAAACAGACGGACGGCGCGTGTTCATATTATGGATTAAACGGTTGTCTATGCTTATACGCATAGACAAGGTCTACATTAGGTCCCATTAGCCTAGCTATGTTAATAAACGTAGATGGCACTAAAATAATTAAGTGAACGGTGGACAATGCTGCGGCTATACCCGATAAGAGGCTCGACAAGCCAAAGGCTTATTGATACTCGGGTCTCGATAAATGCCAAACCGGGTTTGTAATGGACCCGATTTTCGGGCTCCATCCCTACTCAAGAAGACTCACATGACTCGCATGCTTTCCCGGTTTTAATGGGTTAAATACAATCCTCGGTAGCTTCAGGATTTGGGGTACATGTTTCTGCTTTAATCTACAAGGTATTTTTCTTCATCCACCAATTTGGTTTGTATTGTTTCTAATTTGCATTGACAGTATAAGCCTATTAACGTGTGTACTTTCCAGCTGTCCAGCTGGCAGCTTTAGTGTAGCGTTTAGCCCGGATTATGTGTTTGAATGGTTTTATCTAATTTATTATAGTTTGCTCTTTGTTTTGTGAAATGTGCTGCTCTGCTGCCAGGAGATTTGTCATAATAAGTGTCATAATACTGCAAACACACATAGTTGGATTTGAAAATCCTGGGTTGACTTTTTGACTTCATAACTTCATAACCACCTTCATGCAGTGGTGGAAAGTAATTAAGTACATTTACTTAAGTCGCGAATACAAGCAGCCAAAATGAGTTTTCTTCGACGGGTGGCTGGCATCTCCCTTAGAGATAGTGAGAAGTAGTGAGAAGTTCAGTCGCGCGAGAGAGACTCGGAGTAGAGTCGCTGCTTCTTCGCCTGGAAAGGAGCCTGGTTCAGGCATCTGGTTAGGATGCCTCTCGGGCGTCTCCCTAGGGAGGTCCGCAATGCACGTCCCACTGGGAGGAGACCCCCCGGGGCAGACCAAGACGCAGTTGGAGGAAGCACATCAACTCACTGGCCTTGGAACGCCTTGGGATCCCCCAGGAGTCAAGTCACTAATTTTGCTCTGGAGAGGGAAGTCTGCGTGGAGCTCTCTGTTGGAGCTGTTTGCCCCCGCGACCCGACTACGGATAAGCGGTTGGATGGATGTATACTTAAGTACTGTACTTATTAAGTACAATAATTGAGGTTTTAATACTTTACCGGATATTCTGCATAACTGTACCTGTAACCGTCGCAGTCGGCCACCTGCCTATACTTAACTTGGGAACGATGCAACTTGGGAACCTAATGATATACGTTGTCATAGCACCCGTTTTAACTGTCAGCCGGTGTGTGTGAAGACTGCAAACTGAAAAGTGTAAGTACATAATGATGCCAACACTTTTGTGCTTTCAAAAACCACAGATATATAAAACAAGCATGAAAACAACAGACAACTGATGTATGATTCCCCACTGCGTTGTCTGATGTCGTTTACTTTGTGGTTGGCGTGAGGTGACCTCCAGGCGGGCCATGCGGGTCATGGTGCTTGCCATGCCCAGGACGTGAGCTCCGAGCTGGGTATATAGCAATGTGCATCTCTCCTCTATGCGGTGTCTGGAGGTTCAAAGCCATGCTGACATAATACAGCGTCTAGGTCTGCTGTGTTTGCTACGTGAAGATTACTGACAGCAACACGAAAACTTTAAATTGACAGTTGACACAGATGTGTCCGCGGTTGGTTTCATGAGAGAGAAACTTTGTGGATTTTTCCAGGACGCTGCATGGGCTTGGTGGTGGAAAGTAACTAAGTACTTGTACTTAAGTACAATTGTGAGGTATTTGTACTTTACTTGAGTATTTCCAATTTCCAGTACTTTTACTTCTACTCCACTACATCTCAGAGCCAAATGTTTTACTTTTACTTCACTCCAATTATTTGAAAACTGTAGTTACTATAGTTACTTTGGAGATTTTAATTTTGATTAGAAAACATACATTAACCACTTCAACCCTATACATTTCAGCCATTTGAAAATAGACGATCTACAAGCCCACAATGCGTCGCAACGCGCCACATTGTGAGCTTGTAGATCTGCTATTTTCAATAGATTTTATACACATTTTGAACTTAATATACTTTTACTTTTAGTACTTAAGATACATTTTGATGCTGATACTTTGATGCTGTACTTTTACTCAAGTACATTTTCAATTTCGTACTTTTACTTGTAACAGATTAGTTCTAAATTGCAGTATTGGTACTTTTACTTAAGTAAAACAATTGAGTACTTTTTCCACCACTGGTACCTGCGTTGTCATGCTGCACAGATTTGGCCCGCGCATCACTTTGAAGATGCCTGTCCAAGATGACAAGTCCTATCCCAGCACCTGACATCTCACCCTTCAATCCTCATCCATATTGGATGGTACACTGTCAGGACTCCAAACACTCAAAGCTGGATACAAAACGCACAGGTCAAAACTCAAGACATGTCCCTAACTTTATATATAACCACTTAAAACCTCAACTCTCTCTTTAGTTTTTTCTCTTAACTTTTTATCCCATGATTTCTTGCGTCAATTGTCTAATGTAATCCTGGGCACTACTGCACTCACCTCTGCCAACCTGGGGAGAGCAATGGACAGGCCTCATGCTTCCTTCAATGCATGAGGAGTCCAAGCTGCTACTTTTCACCTGACGGGGGGGGGAGGTACACTTCTGGCACATATAGGCTCTGTGGGTTGTCTCCTGTCCGGGCCCCTCCTACGTCCCACCAGGTCCACACCTGCTCTCACCAGGCCCAGGACCTGTGCGTTGCACCAGAGTCCCAGCACCAGACAGTTCATTCAGGAGTGGTGGGCAATGGTTCCGCAAGGACATGGTGCTGCGGTGTTGCTTGCATGGCCCCCCTATATTAAATTGTTTATAGGATCAATATAAGTAAATGAATATATGATAACCCTTCCACAGTAGTGGCTTTTTCATATTTTTTGTTTTTGCATATTTTCCTAAATAATGCCTAATTTGCATATTTAAAATAATAAGGTTTGTAATACAATAAATCATTGTCTTTGTGTAAGTAATCAACTGGGGAAGTTTCATGGTGATATCAATTTAATATATAGGTATGGTTTTGCACACTCAATTCATAATTAACGTTCCAATTTTGGAGCTCTGGCTCATGGACTGAGAACCAAAAAGAACTGAACCGGTTCCCATTGGGAACCAACCGGTGGAAAAGGGGTAATAATGTAGTGAAGTAAAAGTACAATATTTGGATCCGAGATGTATAGTGGAGTAGAAGTAAAATAAATTGGAAATACTCAAGTAAAGTTCAAATACCTCAAAATTTTACAATATACTGAACACATAGTTTGCGATCCACGTATCAATATGTCTTTAATTAGCCATGCGTCCGGTGCTAACCACGTAACCATACGTTTCGAGCACTTTTTTTCTTTTTCATTCATCTTTTTACCCACCCGGACAATGAAGAACCACCCCCCTCTGTCATTGCTACTTAGTCCCGCTGATAAAAAATAAAAAATATTGCCTCCCCCCTCCTGAAAACAGGACGGCAGGCCGCTTTACGTGTAGAAGCCAGGGTATCTAAAATGGACGCGCCCATGATCTAGTCAGTGTGTGAATTAGAGATCAGCGGATGAGCTTTTTTGTCACCCGAATCCGAGTGTGCATAATTATATTACGCCCGTTATCCGACCGCATTAATTAATTAATCCAATTTATATATCCGCAACCACCCGAAATCCGCTGCAGGGATATCTACAAGTTCACAACGCGTCGCTGGCTCGCTGCGACTCGTTGTGAGCTTGTAGATCGGCTATTTATAAGTTGTGTCACTCACCACTGCAGACAGTTCACCAAAGTTATGGTTGTATATAACCATTTCCATGGCAACAAAGCTGCCGTCCGTTCAGTCGGCCACGTTCGCACATGGGATCAATGTGTACTGTTTTCCTCGTAAAAGTACACATTCAGGGCTTTCATTCGGTGTATAGGATGTATAGCATAATGCATTGTGTTCATTTTTATATCTGCCTGTCAATGTCTGTGACTTTAAACCTTCCATAACTCTACTTGCTGTTCAAGATAATCACTTTCAGGCAAAAGCAGGTGTTGCAAAAAGGTCAATATCTCCAGAATGGAAGATGGTAAAAAGTGGACAAGTTCAGCTTTCTTTTGACGTATGTGTGTGATTCTCGCTATAAGAGAACATTTTGCTGTGGGCCCAGAAAAATGTCCTTCCTTCAATGTTAAAAGTGAATGTGCTTTGTTACTTTACCCCACTTTTCCCCCACTTTGTGGAATGCCCTGCCCCTTCAACTGAAGAATGCTGTCGACGGTTTTAAGAGATTGTTAAAAACGTATTTATTTCGTCAGCACTTTATTTTATGATATATCTTTGCTTGATTTGTTGCATTTTAATGTTTTACCTTCTATTGTTTGTTTCATGCCCTTGTTTTAACATGTTTTTTTTGCCTTGTTGTACATCACTTTGTAACATTGTTTCGAAAGGTGCTCTATAAATAAAATGTACTTACTTACTACTTACTTTACACCACTGCCAACATGTGGACCCATCTGTGGAGCGGCCAACACAGGTGCATATATAAAGAACCAGGCGCCGCATTAAGCTCGAGCACTCAACCAAAAGTTTGCTCTCTGGAGTTAGATCTGTAGGTAGATGTTTGAAGGCCGGAACAGAACACAACGGGCCCAGGTGTGACCCATTTCACTGACTGTCCCCTGGAGATCAGTCCTAGCTGCCCCATTCCTGCTGTGGAAAGGAAGCAGCGACAAGCGCGCAAAGAAGCAAGTGGTGCGGGGGAGAGTTAGTTGTCACAGCTGAGGGTCAGCCACACACACAAAAGTGTTTTAATCATATCCAGTGATATCATACTATAAATGTGTCATGCTGGTGTAGTATATTGGAGCCCAGACATCAGACAATGTAAGACACAGAATATAGAATAGAAGTGGTAGTAGGCCACACAGATTTTGGCTATGCCAGACAAAGCAAAGACCATGTTCACCCAGGGTAATTGGAGTAAGTGACATCTGGTTCGACCCAAATTTGGCATGCAAAAAGAGACGTTCAGGAACCACCGCCCTTCCCCCTTAGTGAAGAGAACAAAGCCTGGAATATATCTTAGTATGTCTTATGGTTTAATCAAGTCATACATATACATATAGTACACCTGTATTTACAACCACATCACAATGGTATGATATGTCATGTATTTCATATTGCAATAATAGGAGTTGTTGGTTGGATGAAGTCTTTCACATGCTATGTTCCAATAGTTATCCATGGGCAGAGAGCCAATGCTATAAGGTCTAATGACTTGAGCATCCTGTCCTGGCCTGGGTCAGACAGGTCAGGGAACTGGCTGGTTAGCACAAGGCTTCAATTGATGACTAACAGCTGGTTATCATTAGGGTTTGAGATACGGACACACACACACACTTTGACACACACACTGACAATCATACAAACCTATACACATGCACGCACATGCACAGAATAGACATGCACCCAAGTTTATGAGGAGCCTCGTGGTGAACGGACTTCACTTGTAAGGAATCATCTGCCTTGTATGTCACGATTCGGCTGATCTTGAATAAACTATATATATTGGAAAGAAAGATCTGCCTGGACTTCACTTTGTTCTTTTGAACCTGCATGGTATATTCTCCACCATTATCAACATTAATAGACTACACTGGCAGACTGCTTATTTGTTTTGCATTATAGCTGGCCTTTGTGCTGATTCCTTTTGATATTTTGTAGATGTGTGTACTGTATATGCGTTATTTTCTTTAAGGTTTCATTTTAAGTCGCAGGGCCTTGGGGGCCATGTTTGTAGTCAGTGAGAAGAGCAGTTCAGCTTTGATGATTCAAAAATTGGACAAATGAGTTGAGCAGGTGGAGGGCATGATGAGGTAACGAGGCTGTCGCAGGCTGCCATTGGTTCAGGGCTGGAAGGCTCTCTCTATAAGAGCCACTGTTGCAGTGTGAACCCTGCTTTCCCAGAAGGCAGAGACTCACAGACTTCCAGTAATAGTACAGTGGATATAAGCTCCTCTATTTCCAAATTGTGGATTTAACCCATTCTGGACGGGAACCCCTTTTGGTGTTTTAACTAAGCATTATGTTATACTTTAGCTATCTACAAGCTCATAGATCTACAAGCTCATAGCGCTACGAGCGTGTAGGTCAATCAATCAATCAATCTTTATTTATATACAGTAGCACGTACTGTATAAAACAACCGAATTTGACCAAAGTGCTTCACAACAAAAGACAACAATAAACAAAATTCAAATACTATACAGTGCTTAAAAAGGTTAAAATCAGTTCACATTAAAAGCCAGGGAAAAAAGGTGCGTTTTGAGAAGGGATATGATTTGGTCTGCTATTTTAGAAAATGTGTGAAAATGTGGCACAAATCTTTCAGAGCGAACTTCTACAAAAAAATTGATGAAGAAGCATTACACTTTCAGCATAATAGGCTATTATGCCATCATGTTCATTTTCAGATGTGGAGGAAAGCCAGATTTGACCTCTGTGGACCGTCAAAATGTCCGTTGTCCAACAAGCAGGTCCGGATTAACAATAACTTAGTGGTGCTTAAGCTCCAGGGCAGCTTGCAGAGCCCGGTACGAGATTATAGATAGACCTACAGCTTTTGCTTCTGTCGAAAAACTAAACTAAACTAAACTAAAACATTTCTAAAACGTGTAGTCCCAATACTTAATTCTGATTGGCTGTTTACCGTCACGTGACCGGTGTAAATTTCACCGATAACCCACTCATCACTTTGTATCATCCTGCAGCCTTGTAGCTGGACTGGGGAAGGGGAGCGCTTGATTGCTTTACAAACACATGCCGTGCAGGTGTCTAAGCACCGCCCAGCTCATATGACTGTGAATGTGTGGCTCCAGGCAGCCCCGTAAAGATATCAAGCGCTATTCTCCCGTCACATAGGCTACTTGCAGCAAAACCAAGAAAGCTTAGAGAAGGAAAAGACACCAGCGTCATGGTGTCACGTGACTGGACGCCGGGGCTGCGCCATGACACCCCACCACGCCCCCATGTGCCAAAACTCACACTGGAAGTTTGATGAATACATGGGAGTGGATGGGAGACCGCTGGACATCTTGTAAACAAACATTATTTATGAACGATAGCGACCTTTGTCATATAATCGGTCCAGGAATATAATAGAAGACATATCACAGATTGTTTTCCGACTGGGTGTTTTTCGACTTGCTAACTGTTTCATTTTACTCAGGAATTTAAAGAGCACAGTACGGCTCTGGGCTGAATGGGCTTATAACCTGACTCTGCCAGCTGGTGGCAGTATTGGGTTCACAATCCTGCCTTCAAAAGCCTAACATTACAAACTAAATAACGCTTTAAAAATGTTGAGAATAAAGGATTTTGCAATATTACAAGTCAGTGGTGTTTTCACTAAAGTAAAAGTTGCCTAGCAGTAGCCTATCACAATATGCTCTACAAGTAGTTAAGTTTCAGAATAAATACGCAAATTAACAGTAGCCTTAGGACCAACCCGCCTAGTATAATACAACAGTAGTTTTAAGTAGTACAATACAACGTAATAGTAGTCTAGTAATAACTAATAATTGTAGTGAAAGTATAATATTTGCATGTGAAATGTAGAGGTAATTAAACGATTTAAGTGTCCCTCAAAATATAGTAGGCATAGGCATGCCTTAAAGAAGTTAATGCTTGCTCTATCAACTCCAGACATTGCCTTATTCAGTTTCAAGTTAAATATGAATGAATGACTGGCTCACAGTCAGCTCAGGTATATAAACAGTTAAAGCTGTTGTTATGTTAAGTAGTGGCTATTTGAATTCGGCACGGTACTTTACACGGTGTGAAAATAGGGGGGGGCGCCAGTAAACCTAGACCACTACTAGGCACTTGTTGGTGATGTGTGATGTTATGTTACAGAAGCGTTTATTTTACAATGGTCTCAATCATTCAGAAAGTGTTTATTTATATGCTTGTCTATACTTTGCTCCATTCACTCTAATACATTCCCAGCAGTTTCGGCAGCAGATTCATCACTGTGTAGGCTACTACTTAAAACTACTGTTGTATTATACTAGGCGGGTTGGTCCTAAGGCTATATGAAAAAAAGTATTTCATCAAACACCACTGACTTGTAATATTGCAAAATCCTTTATTCTCAACATTTTTTAAGCGTTATTTAGTTTGTAATGTTGACGAATTAAAAACAATATAGGTATGGGGTTTGAAGGCAGGATTGTGAACCCAATACTGCCACCAGCTGGCGGAGTCAGGTTATAAGCCCATTCAGCCCAGAGCCGTACTGTGCTCTTTAAATTCCTGAGTAAAATGAAACAGTTAGCAAGTCGAAAAACACCCAGTCGGAAAACAATCTGTGATATGTCTTCTATTATATTCCTGGACCGATTATATGACAAAGGTCGCTATCGTTCATAAATAATGTTTGTTTACAAGATGTCCAGCGGTCTCCCATCCACTCCCATGTATTCATCAAACTTCCAGTGTGAGTTTTGGCACATGGGGGCGTGGTGGGGTGTCATGGCGCAGCCCCGGCGTCCAGTCACGTGACACCATGACGCTGGTGTCTTTTCCTTCTCTAAGCTTTCTTGAGCAAAACAAGGAAGTGATGTGGCTCGAGGCCCCAGCTTACCGGGTATTTTACACTGGCTGGGAGGTAGAAGACCCGACGCGCAGAGTAGGGTCTTCTACCTCCCAGCCAGTGTAAAATACCCGGTAACCTGAGACCTCTCGTGGCTTATTGCTTAAATTTACCCTGCTCTAAACCAACAAAAGTGTGTTCTTACATCCCCCATTCCACGATGTCCGCTCTTGCGAGTAAATTAATTTAATTGCTATTAGGCCTACGAAAGTTTCCAGTGACGTTGCATCTTGGTTGCATTGTCATCAATAATTGGTCTGTCTTTAAAACGTTCTAATATTAATATAGCATATTGGCATTTTCTGTTGGTGCACAAATGTACATTTGGCCACAAAGACAATTTAGACAAAATATGCTGCTGCCTGCTAATGAAGGAACTTGTAGATATAGGCTAATTATTTTTCGGGGAAATTGCAGATAGTTGAGTGGACCAGTTCCATGCCAGTCTTGCCAGAACAGAGATGGCGACTTTAGTCAATCTGAAAAAAACAGTAGGCCTATTAACACCAGAAGTGGAGCTTTTCAAAGTCTTTCTCAACCGTCCGGTTCTGTATACAATACATTCTCCTATTAAGGAGGCAGCTTTTTGTTTCGCTTGTAAGCTATTCAGGACCTGAATAGCTCTTTTCAGGAAGGTGTGATATGCGTGGTGCATCAATCAGCTGTTTGGCTGTTTGAATACAGTATGAGAAAATACATTAAACAGCATAGTTTTTTCCCCCATCTTATCATTGCCATGCGTGTTTCTTGTTAATGACTGTATTAATAATAACCATTGTTCTGCCCTCGCTGCTTCGAGGCACAGTTAGGCAGAAAGATAATTCCGGACAAAGGTATCGGGTGTTCAATCTCTTTTACTGAAGTCCCAGAGTAAAACTGAAATGAATACAACAAAACATCATCAGTTTGATTCAAATGTAGCATAAATGATCATTAATTTGACATAATTGTAATCACAAAGATGCTAAACATACTCACAGACAATGCAATGTGTCTGCCTTCACACACCAAACTGAACTGAACAAACTAGTGTGCTGCCCTGCTAATTACAATTTAGCACACCTTGAGCAGCTAGGCTCAGAAGAGACCTAATTAATTACACAATGTCAAACACCTGTCTTAAAACAAGGTACACTCTTCAAATTAACTTGTGAAATAGCACCACCACCCACCAGCACACTCCCCGTCTGACATCACTAACATGTCACAATTACATTTTCTTTACATTGTACTCATTATCAGTGTTCGGCAGGAGGAATACAGTTTCTGTTATGGGTCTCAAGAAAGTCTAGCATGTTTCTCCAGAGGCGAACCACCCCTTCTTGTAGGTAAAGCCTATCTGAGTGCCACTTCCTGCTGCTTTGTAGCAAAGAGCAGAGATGCACTTTTTCTTCCAACGATACCAGAAGACATTGGAGAGTTTTTGAACATGCCTCCGCTGGCGCTTGAACACGTCACCTTCATCAGAATTGCCGGGAGGTATCGAAGGCCCTCCAATCTTCTGGGTCATGAGGGTAGCTGGTGTCAGAATGAGAGGGAAGTTTGGGTCAGTAGATACAGGAATGTGATGTCGCTTCTTCGACATGCTACAGACTGAGGCTAGGTGTTGACTGGCTTACGGTTTGTTGGGGAGGCGTGGTCTTGGGGAGCGGAAAGACAGTGGAGCCACCCAACCCTTTGTGTCGTCCTGATAGACTTCCTTCTCTGTTATCTGCGGAACTGCTTGTTCTTCTATTGAGTAAACAGGTTGTTCATCTGTATGTGTGCATTGGAAGACTGTTTCTCCCATGACATCAACCTCAGTCAGCCTGTTTGGTTGACCAAGGATGGGAGAGTTAATCTTATGTTGACCTTGGCAGCTGAAGCTCGGTCCCTCATTCTCCAAGATGTTTGTCTTGAGAATGTTAACCTGGCTAGGATTGTGAGCCCTGTCAGGACAGATGTCACCCACAACGCTAACCTCTGTGCGAATGGAGCATTTGGAGGGCCCGTTACGCACATCAAGCACTTTGTGGGCCTGAATAACATCTCTCCCGAGTAACAACAGAATGTTTGCTTGAGGGTCGAGTGCTGGAATCTCTGCAGAAATGTCCTTGAGGTGAGGGTGGTATTGTGCAGCTTCAGCAGTTGGAATTTCATTCCGATTGTCAGGGAGCATGTCACATTCAATAAGTGTGAGCAAGTGCAAACTGGATTGGCTGTCAGCTGATTCCACAACAAAATTGCTCGCTCTTCTCCCAGTCACCTCCGACACCCCTGCACAAGTCTTGAGAATGTATGGGGAAGTGTTTTTGGAGATGCAAAATATGTAAAATAAAAAACTATGACCAGGGACTGATCAGTACGGGCTCTTGGTCATCTTGTATGGCCCAAGGTGCGGGACCAGCATGGAGAGCAGAGATGTGTGAGTCACTACCACATTCTGCACAGTTCTTGGCCTGATGGCTGGAAGATGCACAGCATCGGAAACATATCTTAGTTCTGCTTCAAGTAGACCATACGTTCTTCCAGTGTCTTCTCTCGAAATCCTCTGCATTTTTTGAGTGGATGGGACACTCAGACTTCTCCCTGCATTGGAAGTTGTGACAAAAGGTGGCCCTGCTTTGGAGGTCGTAGCAGGTGGCCGAATATCTGAAACTGGGGTAATTTCTCATTTTGGCGTCATTCTTAATAAAGGCGGCAAAGAAGGAGAATGGTGGGAATGACACCGAATATTCTTCTTTGTACCTTGTTCCATGTGTCACCCATTTATCCTGCAGGAGATATGGAAGTTTGTCCACTATAGACTGATTCCGTAACGGGTCTCATGGTCGCAGCCTACGTATTTCCTGTAGGCAGAGCCTCAACCAGCACCTCTTCCACTACAGTGAATGTAAAGTGACTTGTTTTCGTTGGCTCAAATTACGCTATTTACTAACACTACAACTTTAGATGCCCAAAAAATCGGGACAAACGTGTGATGAGACAAACTCTACGTCCTGACTCATGACGATTGTCTATGCAGCACAGCGGCAGCCATTAGATTCCCTGCGAGTGCAGAGGACAGATGTTCGCCAGAAGTGGATCAAAATGCGAGGACTTTGTTCCCAGGCACAAAGAAAAGCATGGTGAGTTTTGGAGACTTTTCGTTAGTTGCCATTAACTACCATTAACACAATCGGTGCCGGAAGTTCTTCAAAATAGGAGCTCTGGGGTGCCAGAGTTGTCTGAGCGCTTTTACTCTGAAACCCACGACCCGGAAACAATCTACTAAAAAAAGTTTAATTTACATTGCTAAATTACATTGCGATCATTTTAATTTATATGATATATGATCCAAAAAGCGTTCATATTTTGCGGGAGAGACGGATGAGGAGCAGAAATTAAGCGCCAGTATATCGATCCGTTCATAACCACGGAGAGCGCCCTGGATTAGGAGACGAGTCATTCTTTCCGCCGCACTAACAGCTAAGTCAACGGTAAGCTAATATGAGCCCAGAGCGTAGCATACGGTAGCCGAAAGGAAAACTGACTAAACTGAAAAAAATAAAATAAAAATTCTGAATATTCCTATCTCGCCCGCGTCGGTAGGTGGCACTATGACGTGTGGCAATGTCGTAGTACGGAGTGGTGAAATATGTTAAATGTCATTAACAACTGTTCAGTGTGTGCCTATCCACCACACAATCTCAATTAGTTCAGCTAACGTTAGCCACGAAACACCACTGCCATAATCATGACAGTCGATCATGGTGCAATTGAAAACGTGTACATAAACATTCAAAATTAAAATATAAAGTACTCACTACGTGTGCCACGTGTGTTAGAAATTTGCTGGTACAGCGATTAGCACTGCTGCATTCCACGTTTAATAAAAGGCATTTTTATCCAAGCGCCCCGTTATTTTTCTCAAACGGCGTGCGTTCGGAAAATACACAGTTGCTCACCGGGAGCGCACTCTCCTATTAGTTTGTATTGGCAGTGCGGTCAGCGTGCCTATATCGAACACACCCAGTGTTTCAGAGTGCAATTAACACTCCTCCCCGACCTGACAAAAAAACTGCTCGGTTTAAATGCCTTTTATTAAACAACGCGGTATGCAGCAATGCTAATCGCCATACCACCACATTTCTAACACCCGTGCCCCACGTGGTGAGTACTATATATAGTAAGCGATAAAGAAAATAAAGAGATGAAGCTTGATATATGGTCATCTTATAAAATTCATTATTTATTACACAAGAAAACAATTACAAACTTAAACTGCTATGTAAGAAATAAAACCATATAGTCAATGTAAAACTATATACACCGGTACACACAACAATATACACACAATAAAACTATTTACAGAACTTGATGTGCAAAATAATTACCATTTACAAACAAAATATCATGAAAGCATACTTTCTTTACAAAATAACATGCCTATACAGTTGAAAGCATTACTGTAAAATAATACTACTCAATGGACTAGGATCCATCTCGCAGTGGTTTCCGAAAAGTACAAATTACAAAAGTAAAAATGACAAAGTACCAATGCATTGCTGTATTTAAATACAAAACATCTATCCAAAATATGTAAAAAAACAAAAAAACAAAACAAAAACAAAAGATCACGTTCCCACAGGTTCATTTCACAGCAGCATTTGACACAAACACTGTCAGTGGTCAGTGATAGATAGACGTTCCACACAAACACGTACCATGGAAATGGACATGGCATTCATTAACTTTGTTACTTTAACTTTGAACTTTCTAACAGGGGTTCCCAAACCTTTTCATGTCAAGGACCCCCCAACATGATACTCATTAGCCTGGGGACCCCCCATTTGAAGATTTGTAGCAGTGATAGTCAACCTTTTTCATTTGAATTAGGCTATACAGACCCCCATTTAATGGCATTTCTATCTCTGGCACACCCAATTTATATTGTAAAATCAATGTTAATTTAACTCTGAGAGTGTACAAATGGAACTAACAGGTCCGTTTGGTTCCATTTGTACACTCTCAGAGTTAAAAACCCATAAGGGTCCATTTGGTTCCTAACTATCATTTAGCTGTTATATAACATATACCAAAGCATATGGAATGGTAATTAAAGTATAGGCCGAATTCATTTATAATGTGTAACGAAAGCACGGATGTTGTTTCTTTTATATTTTTGGTCTGTGGTCGTGTGGGTAACTTTATTGATTATTACGGGTCCATATGTAGACTATTGGGTGACGTGGTGGAATAACAACTGATTCTAGGGAGAACGAGAGGTCCAAAACCTCACAGAGTCGACGTGACACCTGAATTATTTGATGGCTTACACCCGATCTCTTTTGATATGGATATAGGCTAAAATCAAATGCATGCACCTTGAATTATAATGTTTATTTAAATGTTTTCCTGTTGAATTACTTACTGGACCAGACCAGACTACTTTAACTTTACTTTACAATAAAACTAATTTCCGTTGTGAAACGTGCATGGATCCTCGGTTCTGTTCTGTGGCGTCTGTCACTGAAGAGTGAAGACTGACTACAGCCTAAACCAGGGATATTCAATTGGCGGCCCGCGGGCCACATGCGGCCCGCGGAGCGCCTCCTTGTGGCCCCTGGAAGAATTTTGAAAAAAAAAAAAAAACCTTTTTTTTTTTTTTTTTTTTTTTTGAGAATAATAAGAGGGATAATAAAAGTTACAGGTATGGTGTGTGCGATATTAATTGTTTGATTACCATAATGACGGTAATCATTAAAGGACCACTTTTCAACCTATCTTCATATAATAGGTCCTCACTAATAATCATGATAAAATGACACGTTTTTTTCTACTCTGTGTCACATAGGAGGGCTGTGGGCAGTTCAGAAACCCACCCAACAGTGACATCAATGGAGAATCCAAGCTAATAGAAACTGCAGGCTTTCTAGTCCTGAAAAGTTGCAATGTGAAAATGGAAGCCATCATTCTCACAATAATAAACCCTGTTAGGGTCCATTTGGTTCCATTTGTACACAGTTACAGTTACAGACCCATAAGGGTCCATTTGGTTCCAAACCATCATTTCCCTGGGGACCCCCTGGAACTGCCTCCAGGACCCTGGGGGTCCCCGGACCCCGAACCCCACTTTGGGAATCACTGCTCTATGTAATCTGATCTTTATAGTCTGATAAACTATTCTCACGTAAATAAATCTCGTTTAAAAAACAATCTGCCTAACGATGATGTCACTGGTGGTCGTGGACGGGTTTCTGAACTGCCCACAGCAGAGTGAGTGTGTGTGTGTGTGTGTGTGTGTTTGTGTGTGTGTGTGTGTGTGTGTGTGTGTCCGTCCAGTCGTTAATGTCATAGCAATGCTGTTTATGCACTGTCAAATAGGTCTAGGCCTACATCTATTCTAAGGTGGCATATACCTGTATAGACATATTATCCTGCTCATTACTGTGCGGAAATATACATAAATCTTCGTGTTTGAGCACAAAAAGCATTTTGAGAACCCACAAATTTCCGCGCTTCGCGCGCACACTGTGCGGCCCCCCACACACAATAATTCTACAGTTGTGGCCCCCGGCCTAATCTAATTGAATACCCCTGGCCTAAACCCTGCCCAGTGTGGCATCGAAAACGGCCCTTCTCTCTTATTGGTTGGCGGTCAAACGGTAAACCCCACCCTTGTCTCCCCCCCCAGAGCACGTGAACATGCACAGAAGCCAGTGGCAGGGTGACTGGGCCTGCTGGCTAATAAGGCTCTGTGCCACAGCTGCAAAGTTCCCAGCATTGGGCATGAACACTAAGTTTCTCAGTCAGTCAGGCATATAGATCTTCCACACAAACATGCCATTTTTAATTTCCTGAAAAATTGTAGATCTATACTATTTTCAGCAAAGAGGTTTGGGTTTTGGTAAAAGGAGCAAAGCCCAGAACAGTATGGTGGGTTTACTGTAGTTAAAAGTCTGAAATGAACAAAAAAAATTAATTTACACATGCAGCACTGATGATAATCTATGAAGCTATATCTATGAGATCTATGAAAAAGCTGTATACACTTTAGTGGGGATACACTGTAGTCGTGTACAAAAGTACGTTGTTAGAGTTAAATAGTGTGTCTTAAAGTTGGTTATGTGTATGTGCTATGAAGTCGTAATCTGATAAGTTGGACAGAGCAAACGAGGCCTTGAGTCCAGGTGCACTCAACGAATTCTCCCAAAGTGTGTGTGTGTGTGTGTGTGTGTGTGTGTGTGTGTGTGTGTGTGTGTGTGTGTGTGTGTGTGTGTGTGTGTGCGTGTGTGTGTGTGTGTGTGTGTGTGTGTGTGTGTGTGTGTGTGTGTGTAAGGTTAAGGCTCTGTGCCACAGCTGCAATGTTCCCAGCATTGGGCATGAAATAAATGAAGAGTATAGTAAAAAATATTAGAAAGAATCAGTCACCAGAACCAAGGACGGGTGTTTTCCATGAATCTATCATGTTTTAAATGGAATTTCAAGTTACAATGGGTTTGTAGGAAGGGCCTGACACAATGAATATCAGATATCTAGATAATACTGAATCAAGCAAATTAAAAACTTGCAAAATTACATAAAAAGGTAAACCAACAAACCCACGTTAAAAACAAACTAAAAGTAAGCGGTTTAGTTAAGGTCAGATGTCAGGTTGTGTTAAAAGAAAGCTACACTAAAACTACATACAAACTAAACTAAACCAAGGAACCCACATAGAAAAAATATCTAAAACTAAACTGAGCTTGACAACACAAAGCCAAAACTAAAAAAAAAAAAAAAAAAAAAAAAAGGCAAAACTGATTCTAGGGGGAACGAGAGGTCCAAAACTTCACAGAGTCGACGTGACACCTGAATTATTTGATGGCTTACATGCGATCTCTTTTGATATGGATATAGGCTAATGTACTGTTTCTGGAATAGGAGTCTAAAAAGTCCTGGCAAAAATATTAAAAAAAACGTATAGGCCTACTGGAGTACACGAGTAAAGTCATTACTCCTTAGTTGATTCTGGAGAGCGGTGATTGGCAGACAACCTTCATGGTAGGGTCGAGGTCTCTTGGTACTGCAGGCAGAAGATAGTCCCTGTGCAGGTCCCTGAGAAGAAACATGTGTTACAGTTAGTGTCATGTCCAGCCTTTCTCAACTACAGTACGAAAATATCTTGTGTGTGAATGTGGGAAGTGGGAAGTTAAAGGTATATTCAGTGATTTCACTCAAAAAACCTTAGGTTTCGTTTTTGGCTGGGACCTACGTAAGCCTTTCATCCAATCAGGATAGAGAGCCAAAAATGAAACTTAAGGTTCTTTGACCCCCAGGGGTTAACTGGGGACAGGGAGGAACTCCTTATATGGTCAGCACACTCTATAGTAGAGAGGATTATCACAACAAAACAAAAAAATAAGTGATATTTGAATTAAGTGAAATCACTGATATACCTTTAAAATTACACTCGGTTTGGTGCTTGTATACGTCGGTATAAGCTCCCAGCTTAATGCAATTAAATTACAATAAGGATAATATTTTGCAATTAATTTTTTGAGAACATTTTCTGATTTACTGTACACATTGTTGGAATACAATCATTTGTGTACAATGTAACTAGCAATTTAAGGCTCATACATAGTCTGGATTTTCGGTGGTGGGGTGACCACCGAACTACAACATGACCTCACGAGCCGCGGTGAAGAGCAAACCACCGCTCCAGCCCTTCTGTCTGTTTTTACTCACCACCGCTCAACGTTATTTCAGCTCCGGTGGTCAGCTCACCACCGGAGCGGATTATCCAGACTATGAATAGGCCTTAACTATATTGCGGTTGTCTCTAGCTTTGATGACTTCACACTTCCTCCTCTTGATGAAGTAGTCTTTATCAATCTGTTGGGAGAAAATGCAGTGATTTGTAACTCAAGCCGATTCCCTTCATAAATTAAACTAAATAAACGTAATCGTTTAATTGGAGGTTAGTGTACACACATAGTACCATAATATGTGTGTACACTTACCAGTGATATTGTTCATATCCATGGTCAATCACTTCAATTCAACAGGCAACACTGTTTATTACTTTTTCACAATTGCACATGAATGTGAGCTTAGTCTAATTTCTCTATTGTATAGATCTGTATCTGTAGTAAAGGTAACTTACCAGAAAGTGGTGTTTGGCTGGTGGTGGCCTTTGTCCTTGGCAGGCTACTCCTTGGCCACATTCTCCATGGCAAGGCTTTCCTCTCCTTCCTTCGCAGACTGTCAATTTTGGACTAAAATTGGCAGCCGTGCTTTGAGAGATCTTCTCTTGGAGGACGCGTCGCACACTCCTGCAAAGAGGGTGAGATGGGAATAAGGAGAGTAAGCACAAACTCCAGTAAATAAACAACAAGGTAAATAGTCTCATCAATAGAAACTAGAAAGAACAATGTAGTGCCTCAAAGAAACTAGGATTCTAGGTAAACAATGAATCTATATGTCTAAACATTCTTAAACATTTGTGGTCAAGACAAATAAATGTATTAAAAACAAAACCATGAGAACAAGTGACCAAGATGAATACATACTTGAACAAAGCAGATCCAGTTCCTTTCTTCTTGGCCACGGTCATGGTGTCCCTCTTCCTGGTGATGGTGACTTGCCGAGGGGGAGGAGAAACAGGAGTCAGTTTCCGTATCTGAATCGTCTGTCAAACACGGAAACCAACTCATCTGTGGCTGTTGGAGTGCTTCTCCCTGTGAGGCCTTCACTGGCACCATCCTCAGTTGAACCCTGGGCGTCAACGCTGCACGTCCAAGTCCGGTTGTCTTGAGCGACCTGTGTGAGGAAATGTAGACAATTGTAACACTCCTCCCCGACCTGACAAAAAAACTGCTCAGATAAAATGCCTTTTATTAAAGGTTTTATGACATTCATTTTCATTTTTTTTTTCTTTTTTCTTTTAGGTTTTATGACCTCAATTACACCCAAAAAACCTGAACTTTGAACATTCAGTGGATTTTCTGTGGTCTGAAGTTTTCTTTGGGGTTTGGAGCTACTTTTGAGCTACAATGAAAACAGACAACACAGTGAAACAGTGACATCTGCTGGCAAATCCCATTGACATATATGGGATTTGCAGTAAGTGATGTCACTTACTGCCGGCAAATCAGAGCACCTGTTTGAGCCAGAAAACCCCAGATCACAGAAAATCTACTGAATGTTAAAAGTTCATGTTTTTTGGGTGCAATTGAGATTAGAAAACCTAAAAAAAATACGAACAATTCCAAAACCTTTTTTTTAATGTCACAATCCCTTTAAACAACGTGGGATGCGTTTCTAACACCCGTGCCCCACGTCACGTGGTGAGTACTATAGTAAGAGAAAAAGAAAATAAAGAGATGAAGCTTGATATATGGTCATCATATAAAATTCATTATTTATTACACAAGAAAACAATTACAAACTTAAACGGCTATGTATTTATATCATTGATCAACCTGAGAAGTTTTGTGGATTTTGGTTTTGGTTTAAAATTTTGCCATATTTTTTTTTCTTTTTTTTTAGGCCAATATATTTATTATGTGGGGGGGGGGGGGGGGGGGCATTACAGGTACTTTTCCCCAATTTTTTCTTCTTCAACAATCCATGCCCCACATAACCACTCAGTGCCGGGTACTTTTTCCTTATTTTTTCACCAATCTTCTTCTCACATTTTGCCCCCACCTTCTTCAACAATCCATGCCCCACATAACCACTCAGCACTGCCAAAATCCCGCTGCCCAACGTGCCCGCTAAAATATCCCACCACCGGCCCCAACACTAGTCCCAATATCCCCCCCCCCCTTCCCCAACACATTCTGCCCCCACTGTACCAAGGCTCCAGCCTTGGCTCTGGTTTCGGCTTCGTCTGCGGCTCTGGCATTCTCTTCGGCTTCCATCATGGCTTTGGCTGCGGGTCTGTCATTTGGGTCCATCTCTTCGGTTTCCTTCGTCGGTAAGTCTGTGATGGTCAGTTCAGTTCAGTTACAGCGTATATGAAGATGATCTAGATATGTGACACGTTAGTCCATGAAGTGTTGTTGCTGCATCAAATTTTGCCCTATTCACCCCCCATTACAACTAATAGGGGCCAATATTGCGGCGGCCATATTTGACTTCCAGCAAACACAATAGATAATGGAACCAAACCCACCAGCTGGATCAACAAGAATCATGAGCTTTCTATCTAGCACCTCTGAAGGAACACTCCATCATCGCAGTTCCTGTTTACACTGCACATGTGCAAACCTCCCAAGGAACCTAGGCCGCGCCTCCGTGCACCATCCTCTTTATTCATTCTAGGTGATGGTGACTTGCCGAGGGGGAGGAGAAACAGGGGAGTAAGTGTCCGTCTCTAAATCGTCTGTCAAACACGGAAACCAACTCATCTGTGGCTGTTGGAGTGCTTCTCCCTGTGAGGCCTTCACTGGCACCATCCTCAGTTGAACCCTGGGATTCTTGGGATCGTCGACAACGCTGCACGTCCAAGTCCGGTTGTCTTGAGCGACCTGCGTGAGGAAATGTAGACAATTGTAACTTGAGATAATTTCCTTCAATAAATGTAACTACAGGAAATTGAAGTCCTTTGTTATAGACAAAATTATGTAGTTATGGAGACTTCCCGAAATAGGCAGTTTACAAGCTCACACTCACTGTGAGCTAGTAGATCGGCTATTGTTTGAATATACAAAGTGTAGAATAGGGTTAATGCATTTTTTTTTAAATAATACACATCTACAAAGTAGTAACTAAAATGTTCAAATAATTTTAGTGGAGTTAAAAAGAAATGCAATATCTGGCTGTGAAATGTAGTGGAGCAGAAGTAGTAAGCTATTGGAAAATGGACACACTCAAGTAAAGTAAGAAACAAAAATCCTCATATACATGTACTAGTTTTCCACCAATGGGATGTACATACTTGAAGGTGCTCGGTCGAAACCCTCTTCAGAACCATCCTGATTTCCCAGGGGTTGTTGGGGTCCTGGATCACAGCAGAAGTCCAGGTGAAGCTGGACTTCGTGAACCCAATTTATGAACCCCTGACTGGCAGCATCTTTAATCTTGTACAGTATCCCTGCTGAATGACTGCAGCTCTTCCCTTTGTTGGCCATGCAGTCGCAGTTCACATCCACCACTTTGCCATCCCTCCTCTGCAAAGTCAGTTCAAAATGATGGTACTGTTTAATGTCCTGTGAGTACCGAACAGGTCCTTTCACGTGTGTGTGCTCCTCATCTGGTAGCCTGTGGAGTATCTGGCCAACCCATCCGGAGCTCAGGTAATTTTGACCCTCTATCAGCGCAGGCACATCTTCGCGCACAGCCGCGGACAGAGGAAGCTGGCGCCCGACGTCATTCCGGCTTTTTATAACTTCATGCCCAGGAAGTTATTTGAGGCCGCGAGTAAAAGCTGGGAGAGCCAGAGTCACCCCTGGAGGCAACACATCTGAGATGGTGAACCCACGGTCTGCTAAGATTTGATCACCAGGAATCAGAAGACCACTGTTCTTCGTGATAAAAGAGTCACTGGCCCTTCCACCAAATAGTTTTGATGTGAACATCACATAACCATTGGGGGAATTACAATATAATAATTTGTAAGTGTTATGATGTTTGTGTTTTGGCCTTTGGACAAATATTTCTGTACAGTCTATTGTGCATGTTGCTTTGGGATCATTTTTTACTGAAACATGATGGCATTATTCTTCTGAGAGTATCCCTAGGCAACCACGCAATCACATTTTCCCTCATAAACCTAGCAAGTATTGCCAAAGTGAAAAGATCACACATGCTGAGATCTTGCTTATTCCAAATATTTTAGACAAGTCTGTGAACATCAAACAAAGATGTAGCCTAGTTAAAACAAGTAACAGCTGGTCATGGACTGCTAATATGGTAATCTTTGGAGGTGGGTGAAAAGCTATGAGGGAATGTAAAAGCTGACAAAAACTTGCAGTACCTATGCCCATGTGAAACCTTGCATCTTTGTCATCCAGGTCAGTTTGTGTTGCACTGTTTGTTAACTTGATGGTAGAGTAGTTGTGGTCTGGACACTGGATTCCAATATCACGGTTCAGAAGCATGACATTTTCTGCAGGATCAGTTTGTGTTGCACTGTTTGCCCTTGAGTTGACATTGAAGTAGTTGTGGTCTGCAATATGTTCCATTCCGATATCACTGGTGTCTTCAGGTCCTGCTCTTAATTCCACATTGGATGTTGTTGCGTTTTGTGTGCTGCTGCTGCTTGATGACTGAAGGCCTCTTCTCTTAGGGGGGACTCCACCAGGTGGCATTCTCCCCTGTGAAAGGAAAATAAACGATGCACTACAAGTTATTGTTTTTTTTTTCAAAATAAACCTAATCTGTTGAACCAAAAACAATCACATCAAACTGTCAATTTGAAGGGGAAGATCAAACGTACATGATGTTTATATCCTAGTTGCAGAACTGGATACGGGTGTTCTTTTGTTGGCCTCCCATCTGGGAAGTGTACTCCACACACCTAAAGATAGAACAATTAGGATGAATATTAAATACTGGTAGGCTACCACATATAACTCATAATGCATTAAGATATTGTCCACTAAATGGTTTCATGTATCATGTTATGCAATTAGTTATATTATGCACTTTATGCCTCCCCTATCTTAACTCCAAAAATGCCTTCTCAACTAATAATTTTACCCATAGTACGGTAGCTTAGGGCCATATTTTAGAGAAATGTGGACACGGCTTACAAAAGCGCCAAATTTTTTCCACATGTTCTCCATAACCATACGTTTCATTTTGGAAGGGGGGCCACGTCATCAAGATGTCAGAAGGCGGCCATCTTGGCGTTCAAAGATGGCCGCCATGTAATATCTATAAGTGCAGCTATCTCAGCTTCTAAGCCACCTAAAAGGTCAAACTTTGTGTCAATATATACATTTTCCTTGTCAAGGAATGCAATATAACTATAGGGAATATCAATAAGTGACTAAATCTGCCAATAATAGATAATTTCGTTCATTCTGGCAATATATGTACACAATTATGGTTCGTTTTTGGACTTTACTTTGATGTATTCCTATTCTGTTTGGTTTTGGTGCTCATGTAAGTGATGGTGGACAGATTAAAGAGGGACCCGCGTCTGCCACCAACCTCTCTCGGGTCTCAAATCAACCAGGAGAAGAGCATGTTAACTCCGACACAGTCTAGACTTCATCGGTATAACACTATTAGTACAGCAGCTTAGCTCCACTATATCAATGAATCGTTCAGTTTGTGATAAAAGCATGAAATTTGGTACACTTATAGCCAAAGGCATTCTAAAAAGATTTGGATGTGGACCCAACTTGAATTTTCAACATGGCGCCCATAGCAGCCATTTTTCAAAATGGCCACCAGCAACAACCGTTTTCTTATGAGTGATGGATATAATATGATATTCGAGACATATTTGGACATATTTCCATGCATAGTACTTGGTAAATGTTTCTTTTGGATAATATAACATTTTCAATGAAAATTCAAAATGGCCGCCATTTTTCAGAATTATACAGTATTCTTGTGCAGAATTTGAATTAGGAACTTTGTAATTTCTAAGAAGCTTCCTTCTGTCTCACAATACTCATATTACTACAGTGGCTAACAGCCATATTGTGAGAGAAGATGGCGGCCATTAATTTCAAGATGGCCACCAATATTAGACTGATTTTGCATTTCAGCATATATTTGGCTATACCTTTGTGATGTACTGTACCATACTGTATAATACTGTACAGCACTGCAGGGCATCATACTGTACCATACTGTACCTTACTGTATGGTATCATACTGTTCTGTACTGTACTGTACTGTACTGTACTGTACTGTACTGTACTGTACTGTACTGTACTGTACTGTACTGTACGGTATCGTACTGTACTGTACTGTACGGTATCGTACTGTACTGTACTGTATCATACTGTACTATACTGTACTGTACTGTATCATACTGTACCATACTGTACTGTACTGTACCTTACTGTATGGTATCATACTGTACTGTACTGTACTGTACTGTACGGTATCATACTGTACCATACTGTACTGTACTGTACTGTACTGTACGGTATCATACTGTACCATACTGTACTGTACTGTACTGTACTGTACGGTATCATACTGTACCATACTGTACCGTACTGTACCGTACCGTACCGTACTGCACAGTACCATACTGTACCGTACTGTACCACACTGTACTGCACTGTACCGTACTGTACTGCATCGTACTGTACCATACTTTATGGTATCATACTGTACCATACTCTACTGTACTGTACAGTGCCGTACCGCACGTTACTGTACCATACTGTGCTGTACTTTACCATACTGTAGTGTACTGTACAGTACCGTGTGTGTGTGTGTGTGTGCACACGCAGGGAAAAGGGAGGGGTCGGTTAATGTGGAAATTGTAATGTAATTTGCGTCACAGTGAAATGTTGCGCAATAACAGTATGTCATACAAAAGCAATATTTGTACAGTAAATATGACATGGATGCAATGTAGTGCAGATGGTTTTCTGTGGCATGCATCATTTTTTGTGCATAGAGAGATGTGTGCTAACGGAGTGATTTGGTAGGAGAAGTCGGACGGATAAACAGACATATTGCTTTGCATCCCCTATAGTAGTAGGATCTAGGATGAGCATCAAAACTATATATTTTAAATACTTTTCATTAGCACATGCTTGAATTTTACATTCCATAGGGCTGGACCACACATGGACTCCATTTGGTTTTGTTTTCTGCATCTTCCTCTGTGACCTGCCACCTTCATGTCATCTCTCACAGCATCCTTAAACCTCGTCTTTGGCCATCCTCTTACCTGGCAGCTACATCTTCAGCATCCTTCTCCCAATGTACCCTCATCCCTCCTTTTCACATGTCTAAACCATCTCAACCTCACCTCTCTTGCTTTATCCCCAAACCTTCTAACCTGGGCTGATCCTCTAATTTAGTCATTTCTGATAATGTCCTTAATTCTGCCACCTCCAGCTGTGCCTCCTTTTCATCAGTGCCACCGTTTCCAACCGTACGGCATGGCTGGTCTCACTACCATCGTATACATCTTCCCTCTCACAAATAACTCCTGACACATATGTCCCATATTCTCAATACACTGGCTTCGCTTGCTAGAACATTTCCATCTCTATACTCACCGTAACCTGTTACACTACTGTCTACTGTCTGGTCAATTGGTACAAATCATTTTCTCCCTCCCTCACCATCTCTCTTTGCACTTACTGTACATCTCATATACTTTATCTTAGCCCTGACCACTTCTTAGCCCACACCACCTGACATCACATCTCTCTCTTCTTACCCATCATCTAAAGAAAACCCAATGGGCATTGCCCATTGACATATATTCAAGTCTGTGTGTGTCTGTACATCTGTAATCCACGTAACTCGAGAACCGTTTGCCCCACCGACTTCAAATTCGACACACACATTCCACACCCCCACAGGGAGTGCAGTGCCCGGTGTCGAGTCGGTCGGACCCACGGTTGTCCAGAACCACCACAAAAGGTGGCGGCCATCTTTGAACGCCAAGATGGCCGCCTTCTGACATCTTGATGACGTGGCCCCCCTTCCAAAATGAAATGTATGGTTATGGAGAACATGTGGAAAAAATTTGGCGCTTTTGTAAGCCGTGTCCACATTATTTTGCTAAGCTACCGTACTACCACCTTGTAATGTGATTATAAAAATCTATTCTGATTCAGAAAATACTGTCTAAATGGTGGCATAGACATTGCTTTGCACCATTTCATAGGGGGTAGACGTTATCGTTAACTCTTTAACTCTTTCTACCGTCATTTCCTGCACCTTGTAGCACAGAACTTGGTTTCGAGGAAGACGTAGGGAGGAACAATCTTCAGTGGAGTCAGCTGATGATGTAAGCACAAGATTTGTCTTCTGGCTCTTTGATCAACTTACTTTCAACGTCTGCGGTATGGTTGTGATGACCGTCTCACTAACAAGGTAAAGCTTCTGGTGGTTGCGCACCAGCTGTGACACATCATCTCGCAATGTCAGTCCTTGAAGTTCCTTGCCTAGGTCATCAAAGCTTTCTCTTTCGCAGTTCAAAGTTCCAACGACTCGGGTCTTGGATTTCTCGGCAGATCCCAAAGTGGCTGTTAAAGACACAACTGCATTAACACCAACAGAACCTCCTTTGCTCCGTTTTGTATTTTTTGTAAGATTCACGTCTGTGTCTAGGTTATCTCGCGTAATACTAATGTACTGCACTGTACTGAATACATTACTGATTTTTAGATCACTTTTCGGTTCATAAGTGGTGCATAAATGCCACGGTGGTCCCTTTTTATCCATGAACTGTCCCAGTTTAATATCACGTTGATCGGTATTAACGATGTCCCTTTATTAACGATGTCCCTTTATTAAAAATTGGTGTCCCTTATTTGAAAATCGAATAGAATTTCCGGTCAAACCCCCCCCCCCCCCCCCCCCCAATTTCAGGTCTAAATTACGTTAATCAATTAAACAACATAGTACAATCTTTTGGCTTCCAGCGACCCCACTTTGTTTCTTCAGGAACAATATTTCTAGTTATATTATAACTAGTAATATAGTAATTGTAATATAATATTATATAATTAATATCAAATACTACCTGACATGTATTGACATGTAGGCCTATGAGCTGTTTGAGAGTGTAAAACTGCTATATAGTATGCATTATTTTTATTATGAATAAATATTAGTCATTACATCTACTTGCATTATAATATGATTTAGTTGATCTTAATGGTTTAAAAATATCACAGTGTATCAGTGTTGGGGTACTTCATTACATTGTCAATTTCAAACAAAATCTAAATGCTAGTAAAGTTTTGGAAAGTATACATGACTTGAATGAATCTGCAGTCTGCACTGACCTAAAACTGTGCTCGACTACCCCTTCCAACGTATAGTTCATGCCATAAGGTTTTATAGGTTTAACAAACAGCATACAAAATATTAAGGCTTAAATGTCAAATGTTCAAATCATAAACTTGACCTTATTTCTCTATTTCAGACCATTTTACAAAGCATACAGGCTTCTCAGTACCCACTCTTCTGGTTTAAATTCACATTTATAGTTACTAAGCCAGTGGTTCCCAAAATGTTCCCAGGGGTCGTTGAGTGAGTTCCAGGGGGTCTCCAGCTAAATTATACTTTGGAACCAAAATGGAAGTGCTTACAGCGGGGGTCCTTGACAGGAAAAGGTTTGGGAACCACTGCTCTAGAGTTGCTTGATGAACAAGGAACTATATGTGTCCCTGTCAGGGCTAACTGTAGCCGTGATTTGCAACTCTAGATTTTTTCTAATGGGATTAATCTAGAGTTGCAATAACCTCCCCCATTCATCCATTTGCGTTTGCGATCTGCTTGTCTTAAACAACGTTAAACTCAGCAACATTGCAGTAGCTCATAAAATGTCTACGGGGGATTTTTATGAAAAACAAGCTTGGCAGATTGAAAGAGGATAATTCAAGCTTGGACTACAGCTGCAATGTTGGTGAGTTTAACGTCGTTTAAGACAAGCATATCGCAAACGCAAATGGATGAGTGGGGAGTCAATGCAGCATATTGCAACTCTAGATTCATCCCATTATAAAGAAATCTAGAGTTGCAAATTGCGGCTAGGCTAACTGGCACATGACAGCACAGTCCTTTGCAATTTGCAACTCTAGATTTATTATAATGATATTGTGACTTGCCATAAACCATCCATTGACTCCCCATTCATCCAATTTGCATCTGCTTGTATTAAACGACATTAAACTCACCAACATTGCAGCTGTAGGGAAAGCTTGAATATCCACTTTCAAACTGCAAAGCTTTTGTTTCATAAAAATCCACCGAATCTTTTTCCCACTCAGCTCTGCACTTAGTTTTTCTTCTTTTCTATTTCTATCTCACTACTAGAACTTTCTGACTCTGAGGTAGATAATATGTGCCCAAAACAAAAATACAGTGTTTTCAAACAAACAAATGGCAGTGTAACAAACTGGCCTATTATGTAACCTTAAAAAGGTTATCATTGAAAATCAAAGAAAAGCTCCCGCACGCTGTCCGAAACTTGCCAAAGATGTTGCTCTTTTGGCAAGTTTCCGACAGTGCGGGACCTTCTCTTTGATTTTCAAGGTTACCCTTTATAAGTATGCTTTATTGCCCTACGCACCTGTCACTAGCCTTCTGAGGTGTGCATCAGCCTTTTGCTAAAAACTATTATGTAACCTACCATGATACTCCTGAAGCTAGGGGTGTATTGTGGATGTTTTATTTGCTGTTCCAAAATGTGGTATTTATGATATACTGTAGAATTGAAGTGCAATTGTTTTTCTGCCTCTTGGCCAGTTCCCACTTGTAAAAGAGACGCAGTCTAAATGTGTTTGTACTGGTTAAATAAAGGTTAAATAAATGTAATAAATTAATAAAAAATAAATGTAATTTGTGTTGAAAAATAATTTAAAAATAATTTAAAAAGAAAAGAACACTTTTTCTTTCAAAAATAAAAAATGGCAGATATACTGTAAGTGTATATTGTGTACAAGCTCAGTTCGTGCCACACTGCACGCTTGTATATATATCTTCTACTTTAAGTTTAAGAGTTAAAAACAAAACAAAAAGAAAAACTATATATATATATATATATATATATATATATATATATATTAAACAAATCTAATATGACACTTTCCCAGTTTTAACGGTTTAAGGATAATGTATAAGAATTCAGCGTCTCAACAGAAGACGTCAGAGCAAACAGGAGAGAGGAAAGAGAGGAGAACATGCAGCGATCAGCAGGGGCAGTGTGTAGCGTACGGGGCACCATGCAAGGACACACTAGATACAGTATATTGTTTTCTCCAAGGATAGCAGGCTGCATGGAACTCAACGTCCTTCATACTACATTGTTTATTTGTTTACCACAAACACAGCTGGACTTGACAACAAAGCAGGGACGCCGACAACAAGACCTTGAGGCAGCCAGGCCACCCAAGTGCCTGCGACACCAATTAGTGGTGCTAAAGCACCTGCCCTTTTGCCCCTCTGAACAGCATTTTTTTTTATTATTTTTTTATATATTTTTTTTAAACAAACATGTAAATCACCAATGCACATAGGTGGCTTTACACAGGGATAGCTAAAACAATGAAACAAAGACAATAAAAAGGGGGGGGGAAAGAACCGTTAAAGACAAAAACAAAATTGATGTTCATATATAAATATACTGTAACTTGAAAGACTCGCGAGTCAGCAAAATATAATAGGATTATTTTTGTAAAAAAAAAGAAAGGAAAACGATAAACTAAAAAACTCATCATCCCGGCTGTTCAAGTATAGGTAACGAGGTACGTGTCTGTCTTCTATGAGTGCGCCTAGTGGCTGCCGCGCTCTCCTGTTTCCTCTCTGCCTCTGCCATGCTCCGGGGGAGCTCTTACCTGATTATATTAACTCATTTAGAAGGAAAAAAAGGGAAAAACGCACGCACACACTGATGGATGGACGGACAGACAACTTGGATGGAAATTGGCATTTTCTCATGCCAATAAAGCTCCTTTGAATTGAATAACTTGCAACGCGACGACATGTGCAACAGGACACATCAGACGCGCCGCATGCTACGAATGCTAAAACGGTTTCGTACTGTCTCGAATCATTGATATTGTTTATAAGGGCTTATAAGGGCCGATTCAGACTACGCCCTGGGTGCGCGCTCGTCGGGGACCACTTGGCAGATGTTGTGGTTAGTGTGACCGCTTGCGTACCGTTCCCTAAGGCCTCGCTCACACCTAAGACAGCCATGCAACAAGGTTGTGTCATCATCAAACCATGTGACTCCCATTGGAAATGCATTGAGGCGGCCATGACACACAGTAGACACAGGACACAAGTGTGTCTTATAGGTGTGAGTGAGGCCTAACCAAACGTACCCATGTAGTCTCGGGTCTGATCGGATACAGACCCGGATCTCGGATACGGATCAATGCAACGTGCCATGAGGGGAGGGCATCAGGGCCTCAGGTGTAGTGGGGCGGGGGGCATGTTGTGAGAGGCAGAAGGCCAAGCTGAGGGTCATGGTGGCCATGGCCTCCAATTTGGCCTGTGTGCATAAATTATGTATATGTCGTTGCATAGTACGGCATGTTCAATAAAGATATCAATACATCAATCAAATGCATGTTTGCCTCCACTGTTGGAGTGTGTGTGTGTGTGTGTGTGTGTGTGTGTGTGTGTGTGTGTGTGTGTGTGAGGGTGTGTGTGTGTGTGTGTGTGTGTGTGTGTGAGGGTGTGTGTGTGTGTGTGTGTGTGTGTGTGTGTGTGTGTGTGTGTGTGTGTGTGTGTGTGTGTGTGTGTGTGTGTGTGTGTGAAATGAATGGTTGAATGAGTGTGATGCACATGGATGAAGCGCTTGGGAGAAAGGCGCGCTGAATAAATTCAACATAATATTTGTTTTGTCGCATCGCACGCGTTTGCAATACGGCTGTGGCAACGTTGCACACGCAAACGCGTTTATTTGATTTAATAGAGACAGCTTGCAAACTATAGAAATGTGAATACGGTGAGAAAGGGCAAAATGTGTCATAATGAAAGCATACAGCGAGAAAGGCAACATGTCAAGTGTCATAAGTGGTGCACATGCAGAGAACATGGCATTAATAGAGCTTTTATAGTGACGAATTTAGCAACATCTAGTTGGCAATTACTGTATGTTGCAAAAACAAATGTTGCAAATATAAGTGAATGATGAAATGGCATCTGCACAGCCATGCACTGTGAGGGTGTAATCCCCGTCTCTGGGAGCCACTCACAGCCCATATAGTCTAATTTGGTATGTTTTAAAGGACCACTTCACCACTTTTCAACCTATCTTCATATAATACTGTAGGTCCTCACTAATAATCATGATAAAATGACACGATTTTTTTCTACTCAGTCTGTGTCTCATAGGAGGGCTTTGGGCAGTTTAGAAACCGTCTTCCAGTGACATCATCATTAGGCAGATTATTTTTTAAACAAGATTTTTTTACAAAAATGTTTCGATTTTCATTATCGTGAGAACGATGGCTTCCATTTTCGCATTGCAACTTTTCAGGACTAGAAAGCCTGCTGTTTTTATTAGCTTGTATTCCCCATCAATGATGTCACTGGAAGACAGTTTCTGAACTGCCCACAGCCCTCCTATGAGACACAGACCGAGTAGAAAATAATTGCGCCATTTATTCAAGATTATTAGTGAGGACCTATTATATGAAGATATGTTGAAAAGTGGTGAAGTGGTCCTTTAAAGATGGAGTACCGTGATTTTTGTATTTCCTTTTCCGTTTTATATGTGTGTATGGGGTGGCAGTACTTCATTAGACCCCTTGGTGTCGTTGTTAAGTGCCATGATGTCTTCCCTTTGTATTTAGGGTTTCTTCTTGACGGCTGAAATCTTCACAGTCAAACTAACCCCTCCCCCTTTACCGTACAACACAACAACCCCATAAGGGTTACATTCTGATGCATGATGAGTGCAGAATGAGAATGAGACAGAATGTTGCTAATGTAGCCCCCTAGCCAAGCCCGCAACAGCCCTGCCAATTGGGCTCAGCCCTGGCCCCCTATTGGCACGACAGGTTGCGAGTTGGTCTGGCGAGTGGGAGCCCGCGGTTCAATCCCTGCTTCCGCGCAATGCTACAATCTGGCGTAGTCGGCAGGATGCGGAGCGCGACATCCTCGCGTGAGGGACATGAGGGACATCGTGTGCGGCAGTCTGCGGTGTGAACTCTGTTCACCGTGAAGTGAACAGAGTTGTTGTCGTAACTCTGTCTGGCTCTGGTCACCTCATCGCTCTCAATTGACACACCTGCCGCTGCACAACCTCTCTAGTAGCTTGACTCTAAGCCTGTGTTTACTTTCTAGTGAAGTTATAGTTATAGTATGTCACGAAGGGTGATCGGGCCTTTTGCCATCCGAGCACCTGAGCTCTGGAATGCGCTTCCAGAAAAGAATCGCCTCACTGACTCCCTTACACGTTTTAAACCTCTATTAAAAACCCATTTGTTTAAAAAAGCATTCCTATAAATAACTGTTTTTGTTTTTCCCTGCCCTTTACTGATGTTGTGTTATATCTTGATTTGCTTAAATGTTTGGTTTATTTCTTTTTTATTACGTTTATTATGATAGATCTTACTTTCCTTATTTTCAAATTTTTCTACTGTGACATTTCCTGGTTATTATGTGCAGCACTTTGTGGCTAAAAAGGTGCTATATAAATGAAGTTATTATTATTATTATTATGAATTGATTTATTATGTTCACGTTTTGGTCAATGAAATGAATGTGCTGTCACTGGTGTCTAATGTGGACGATTGATTTGCGGGCGTTCATTCAAGAACCTCACCTACAGTAGTTCACCTGCTTGACACACAGTGAGAGAGAGGGGTGTGTGGGACGCCGTACCTTTTTTGTTGAGCGTTTTATACCGCTTTATTTTACTTTATTTACATTGATCGCTGTGGTTTTATTGCTTTATGTTTGAACACTTTAATAAATCCCTTAAACGCATCATTTGGACCAAGCGGATCCCTTTTGTTTGTGGAGCGGAGCGCGTACGTCTGACAACACGGCCCATATGATCGCCTGATTTGCCTTGTGCATGAATCATATAGCAGAATTATTCATAACTACTTGGTTAGTCATAATTGTACATATAACATTAACTTCTGCAAGCCATTTCTCCAGGGTCTCACAACAGTGCCTTAAACTGAAGTCTATTTGCATATCAATTGTTCCACAGGCAGGAATGGCTGAGAGACAGTGAGGTTTCACCCTTTGACTTGAGTGAGCTTTGATCTGATATTATCTGAACATCTTCAGGATGCTTTCAAAATGGACCACCTGGGGCTTTGGCCTTCCTGTTTAGCTGTTAAGTGACAGAGCCATGCTTTAGGGTAGGAGGCTACAGTTTGTCGCTATGCATTTTATCACACACACACACACACACACACACACACACACACACACACACACACACACACACACACACACACACACACACACACACACACACACACACACAGGGACAAAGGTGACACCCACTGCATGTTATAGATGTATGAAGAGATGGGACACGGAAGTGTTTGGGGAGATTGGTTGGGAGTGAGAAAACGGAGGAGCCTGGCCTTAATGTGCTATACTATGGAAAGATGACTTAGCTATGCTTGTAACCTAGATATACTATGGGAGATGCCTCGTTTGAATGAAATAAGGACTTTGCCTGGGAATCTGCAACTCATTTCGTGCTACATTAGGAAAATAAGGTAATGAAGTTTAAGTCGCTCTACACCAACCCTGAAACATCTCTTCACAACAAGCTGCAAATGGAAGTCTTCTCTTATAGTGTTTCTCATTTGGAAGTTTCTGTCTACTAGTTTGATCACACACACACGCGCGCGCACGCACACCTGCATGCTTTTAACACTCCTATTTCTAAGTACTATCACTTTCTCCTCATCCACGGTAACATCCTGGGTGTCCATTTAACTGTGACAGTGTACAGATGGAACTGTCGATACATGCACTCCTTCCTCTGTCTGTGTGTGTGTGTGTGTGTGTGTGTGCGTGCGTGTGTGTGAGCGTGCGTGTGTGTCCACACACCCACCTTCTAATCACTATAGCGTTCTCTTCAAGTGTATTTTTCTCAAGTCGTCTCTCTTTCTAATTCCCTTTCGTTACATCTCTCATTCTGCGTGCGTGCGTGCGTGCGTTGCATAGCATTGCGTGCGTGCGTGCGTTATCAGGAGTATTCACCTGTGGGCGTCTCAGAGGGTGCAGTATGTGGCAGAGGGGATGAGATTACATTCTTCCGGGCGCTGCATGTCTGTCTGCCTATAGCTGGTCTGACTGGGGAGCCCAGAGAGATTAGAGTGCCTGGAGAGTCCAGAGAGCCTAGATTAGGCTGCCGGGCGTGCTCTCTCTCTCTCTCTCTCTCTCTCTCTCTCTCTCTCACCTTTCTCTGCAGACCTCCCAGCACAGCACGGGCAATAATGTCACACCCCTCCAGCACCGTGGACAATCACACACACGCACGCACACACACACACACACACACACACACACATCTACTAATACCACACCACTCCAGGACAATGACACACACACACACACACACACACACACACATATGGATCAGAACACTCAGTTCTTCCACGTTAGTACTTTAGGCATATATTTTGATGCCAATCCTTTTGCTCAGTAAACGTGTGTAATGTAGGCCTTAAGTAATTTCGGACGGGAGCGCATATGTGTCGCTTTAGCTTTTATATTTTTATTCCCACGATTTTGTAACCCATTTTTCACCCCTGTGTCAATTACCTAATGTGACCCTGGGCTCTACACACCCTCCACCAACCTAGTCTCCATATATGGGGGACATGGGGAGAGCAACGGACTTGAACTCATGCTTCCTCCATGAGGGAATCGAACCCAGGACCTTCTAGCTGTGAGGCGACAGCACTACCAACTGTGCCACGGTGCCCCCGCTTTAGCGTTTAATCACTTATAACCGCGCAGCACTCGGTGCCGTGCTAGGAGCTTGTACATCATGCTACTTTTTGCAAAATCGTGAAAATGTGTACACATCTTTGAATATGTATTTCCCTGCATCAAACATATTTAACTAATATATTTGCTTCTGGGAAGGTCCCTGGAACAACATTTTTTCCAGATGGGGATTGGCAGCCAAATTAATACATCATGCTGGGGGTCCTTGACATGAAATAGTTTGATAACCAGTGACATAGAAACATGAGGTTTTTCAGAAAACTAGTCAGGATTTAGAAGACATTTAGTAGAAGCTGGTCTCAGTCCAGTATAGGTATAGGTCTACTTGTAGAGCAGCTTTTTTATATTGTGGTATTGCTTAAGTTAAAGTACTTTTTGTAGCACCGCCGCGCCACCCAGGGACGATACGATCACACCGCTTCAGCTGACAAATCAATTGCGACAACACAGATCACACGCACACACGCATGCACGCACGCACGCGCACACACACACACACACACACACACACACACACACACACACACACACACTCAAACGTGTGTGTGTGTGTGTCTGCGTGTGTCTTGAGCATTCACAGTGCAGGTAACACGGTTTCCCTGCTTGGGGATCTCATGTTGATGACAACAACAGTCCTGCCACCAGAGTAGACAGCGGGACGCTCGATCGTTGATATGGATTCACCAAATTTGAAATAATAGTCCCACAGAGAGATATTCCATGGACTTATACTTCCTCGGCCGAGACATTTGGCTCACTCTGATCGCTCCAGTGCTTTGCAGAGATCAGGAGCGGACAGGCCACGCATGCACGCACACGCGCACACAGGTGGGGGGAACACGCTGCCAGCACGCACAGCGGCCCCAGCGGGAATCAAACCCGATAATATTTATATAGGATGGATAAAATCACAGCAGTTCTGATGGCTTATAATTACAGAGGACACATTATATTCCAGGTAATAATAGGGTACCTGGCCAGTTTAACAACAACAACTGAAGGGGACACGACGTGTATTATTTATTATTATTATAAATGATTCAGTTCGGAGGAAATGTTCTAATGAACGTGACAAGAGCCTGCAGAGGACGTACACACGCAGCACACACGCACGCAGCACACACACACACACACACACACACACACACACATACACTCACACAGGAGGATGCTGAGATGGAGGAGAGAAGAGAGGCGAGATGAGTCGAAGAAGAGGAGCAAGATAATTGGCTTCAAACGGGTCTAGTGTGCGCACATCCCGTGCATGCGCGCGCGTACATGCACGTGCGTGCGTGCTTACACACTCACATTTTTTAAATCCCCCTTGGAACACAGGCATCTCATTAGAATAATGCACTTCTCACAGAGGGAGAAGCGAGCACGACTACTGTTCCTGTAGTGGGCAATTCGAGAGAGAGAGAGAGAGAGAGAGAGAGAGAGAGAGAGAGAGAGAGAGGGATAATTGGTCTGTTCTTGCATGATTTCTCTACACATGGAAAAGCATAGCGTTGCAGAAAGACACAGCATGAAGAAGACTTTTTGAATCATGTTAAAATGCTATCATGAAGAGAGAGAGAGAGAGAGAGCTGCACATCATTGCATTCAGAATGGGAAGTCGCGTGTGTGTGTGTGTGTATATACATATACAGTATGTGCAGTATAGGCATGAGTCACTTGTAAATCATGTGATGCAATCTCAGAGATCTATTTCATCATGAAGGGGTTGAAAATATGACTCACTGCCTCTCGCCTCTCGCTGCAGGACTTCACAGTGAAGTAGGTCGACGGAGAGCTCACGGTCAGCTGCTTAATGTTCCCTCTCTAAACCCCCCTAAGCATTACACCCCTGCTTCTTGAACCTTGAAAGGAAGGAACCCACAGCATCTGGTATGGCATCAGGTACGGTCGCCCCTAAACCGTCTCGCCCCTCGATTTTGGGAGTGGTGGAAAAAGCACTCAATTGTTTTACTTTGGGCCTACTGCAATTTAGAAGTTTTAGTTGTTAACGTTAGTTCAACTTAGAGCTGTAATGCTCCATCATCCGTCTGCTCCAATCAGATCTGCGTTACCTTGTCCGCACCCCTTTATAAACGGTCCTCACTTCCCTTCGCTCATCTGTGCTTCCGTTCAGGTAGTCAGGTAAACGCCCATCGATCATGTCAGATCCAGATGACAGCACCTCTCACCGCCGCAGCTCCAGGCTTGCTGCCGCCGAGTACGTCTCCTGGCCAGACGAACTTATTTACGCCGCGCTCTCCGGCCACGGCATCGTTCCCGAACGGGGCCTAACCCACTCTCAGCTAGTGGATCTCCTTCTCGCCACCATCGAGTCCTCGCAGACTCAGCAGCACGAGTCCCCCAGCCAAGGCAAGAGTAAGGGTAAAAAGAAAAATGCAACCCCGCGTTCAGCCGAGCTCACCCAGGACGAACCCGGCGGCTCCCAGGCCTACGCTGGCCCCGTTCAAGATCCGCATTCGCCGCCATCTCACGACTCCACCGCCCTGCTGCTGTCAGCCATGGCCACCCTGGCCAGCGCAGTCGGGGCACTCGAATCACGGCTCTCTCAGCAAGCGCCCGTGCTCCCTCCTCCAGCGGCCGGCAGCGCCACGCTCTCGTCCTCTTTTCCTCCTCCAAACAACCCAGTGCCACCCCACCCGCGGTCCGGGTTCACACTCTCCTCCGCCCAGCCAGTTGCCCCTGCCGGTAATTATTTCATTTCTCCCTTTTCCGCCATTTCCTCTCACCTCAGAGCCCAAATAACCGAAGGGAAGGACGTTAACCTAGCCTCTCTCATCCTCCCCACTCCCGAATGCGACAGAAAGCTGGTAGGCTCCGACCAGCTCTCTGCCGTGTTCCGCGCCTCCGATCCCCGCCTTAACCGTTCCCTCGACTTCTGCGACTTCGTCATAGCCTTCGGCCTGTTTAGGGACACCCTGTGTGATGCTTCCCAGAGCGTAGATCCGAGTTAGACTCCTACCTCGCTCTCATTAGCGAAATCAAACGTAGATACGGCGGCCCCTGTTTTACGATTATCATAAAGCCTTCTCAGCTAAAGCGGCTAACTTCCTCGCTCGCTTCAATTCTAGACTCAACTGGGCGTGCCTAGACACAGAGCTGCTCATTCTGCACGTAGGCGGCCACAGGGCCCTTACCTGCCATCTGTGCAACCAAGTAGATCACTCCGCCGAATCATGTCCCAAGTCCGTGTTTCTCGCTCCCTCTGTGAAAAAAGAAAACCGCCCAAAAACTTCGAATCCTTCCGCCTTCGATTCTCAAGATCCCTACCCCCAGGACCAGCCCCCCCCGGGCCAGAGGGACTCCCGCGGAAGAGAGGTGACTTTCTTTAACAACATGCCCATATGTAATAACTTTAACGAAAATGTCTGTACTTTCGGTAAATGCCAATTCTCTCACGTCTGTAGCTACTGCAAAGACCCCCACCCAAAGTCCGTGTGCCCGAGGCGAACCCGCCCTCCGAGGGATGCCAGCAAGGAGGGTCCATCTCACAAAACTCCTCGATACTCCAAACCATTCTAAGTAGCCACCCCTCCACCCCCATCCACATTCACGCTTTATCCGCCGCTCTATCATCTCACCCCGACCCAGTATTCACGGACTATCTTCTCACAGGCTTATCGCAAGGTTTCCGCGTCGGCGTTCTCTCACCCCTCACTCACTCTCACGTGTTTCCTAATCTCCAATCTGCCCTGTCAGAACCAGAAATAGTCGCTTCTCTCCTGGAGAAAGAGGTTCTCAAAGGCTTCATGGTAGGGCCCTACCCCACCCCGCCTTTCAATCCGTTTCGCAGCAATCCCATCGGGATCGCTACGCGAAAGTATTCAGGGAAAAAACGTTTAATCATAGATCTGTCAGCCCCCCGTCACGACCTGTGCCCCAGCGTAAACTTCATGATTCCGCTCGAAAACTTTTCTCTGCATTACGCTTCTATCGACGACGCAATAAAACTCATTAAAATAGCAGGCCAAGGCGCTTGGTTGGCAAAAGCAGATATCACAGACGCCTTTAAAGTAATGCCAATCCATCCGTCCCAGTGGTCCCTTTTCGGCGTTAAATGGGAGAACTTGTTTTATTTCGCCACTCGCTTAACGTTTGGCTGTAGAAGCAGCCCCCACATTTTTAACCAGCTTTCGGAGGCGCTCTGCTGGGTTCTGCTGAACGTTAACCGTCTACCCTTCGTCCTCCACCTTCTCGACGACTTTCTGTTAATAGATTTTCCCTCCCAGTCCCCCCCCACCAGCCTCCGTTCACTCAAAGAAACGTTTAACGCCCTAGGGGTTCCCCTCTCGTCCGAAAAAACAGTCGGCCCGGCCAAGTCCGTCGAGTTTCTCGGCATCCTCCTAGACTCCGTAGAAATGAAAGCTTCCCTCCCGTTGGAAAAGCTAACTCGTGTCAAAGAATTAATCCAGAGCGCCGCTTCACCGCGCACCAAGCGCCAGCTGCTTTCACTTCTGGGTCATTTTAATTATGCAATCAAAATAATTCCCCAGGGCCGCTCGTTCATATCCCGGCTGCTGGAGCTGGCTAGCAGCGTCGATTCCCTCAGCGACGTAGTTGTTCTAGACGCAGGCTGTCAGTCCGATCTCTCATTTTGGTCAAAGTTATTGCAAGATTGGAACGGTATTTCCCTCTTCTATCACGACCCCGTAACTCCGGCTCACGAAATGCACTTATTCACCGACGCGGCGCCTTCTGCAGGTTTTGGGGGGATCTTCCAAAGGGAATGGTTCTCCGACAGATGGCCCGTCGAACTAACTCAGCCACCGGTTTCTATAGCCCACTTCGAACTGTACCCCATCGCCGTAGCCTGCAAGCTCTGGGGGTCCCGCTGGGCTCGCAAGCGTATAGTGTTCAACTGCGACAATGAGGCCACAGTCTTCGTCATAAATAAAGGCCGCTCCTCCTCCAATCAGATCATGCCCCTTATGAGATTCATCACCTGGTCCTCCGTCATGCTCAACTTCACGGTCCGCGCAGCTCACGTCCCCGGCCACCTTAACAATATCGCCGACTGCCTCTCTCGTTTCAAACTCCAGGAGTTCCACCGGCGATGCCCTTCCGCCAAGCCACTCCCCCTGATCTGCCCGGCGCACCGAGAACTGGTTCTGTCCTGATGCCCCACATCCATCACCTCCGTGCTCTCACCAACATCTATATTAAATCCGCTTTCTCCCCCGCCACTGTTTCCTGCTATGCCTCGGCCTGGCGCAAGTTCGGTCAGTTCTGCGCCTGTCACTCCATTCCCCTCTTCCCAGTACTAGTCTCGACCGTCGCCCCTTTTCTCACTTTTAATTTCAAGTTGAACCACCTCAGCCACAGCTATATGAACAGCCTATTAGCAGGGGTCCAGTTCCACGCCCGCCTTCATGACCCCTTTTTCCCTAGCCTGTTCACCAACCAATATATCAAACTCCTCCTAAAGGGCTTTCAGCGATCGTCACGCCACGCCCCAGACCAGCGTCTCCCCATTACTCTAAACATTCTCCACTCCCTCGTCTCGGAACTCAGGAAAGGAGTCTTCACTCCGTATTTAGACCTCCTCCTCGAAGCCGCCCTTCTCCTCGCCTTCTATGGATTCCTTAGAGTAGGCGAGTTCACAACCAGGTCCACGGCGTTCGACCCCTCCAGAGACGTCTGCGTCTCCGACCTGCGCTTCACCCCCACCTGCTTCAACCTATCTCTGAAACACTCAAAAGCCGACCGTGACCACAGAGGCTGCCTCGTCTCGGTGGCCAAGGTCCCCGGCAGCTTCTGCCCCTTCTCCTCCATGCTGCGCTTCCTCTCCGCCAGAAAACGCTCCTCCGGCCACCTTCCTCTCTTCAGCCTCCCGAATGGTCTCCCTCTCCACCAGCACGCCTTCACCTCTCACCTCCGCTCCCTGCTCCAAAGATGTGGCCTCCCGCCTGACCGTTACTCCAGCCACTCTCTGAGGATCGGCGCCGCCACCACCGCTGCTGCCAGCGGCGTCTCTGTCCCGACCCTGCGGGCCCTGGGCAGATGGTCGTCCAACGCCTTCTCCTCCTACGTTAGACCTTCCTCCGCCTCCGTGCTCGATGCCCAGAAGTCCATGGCGTCCTCCAGCGCGGTACCTACATTGACTGGTGGATGTGTCGGGTGGCGGGTACCTCCTCTTCTGCCCACTTCTAAACATGTTCTCCCTCTCCAGGACGCCCATGACTCACTTCCTCCTAAACGACGGTCGACCCGTCCTCCGGCCACACGGGCCTCCTCCGCCGGGAGTCTCTCTGTCTCACCACCATCGCCAGGTGAACCAAAGTTCTCGCCACTGCTCCTTCTCGCAACCCTCTGCCGAGAGGTCGTCCACTCCTACGCTACTAACCCCACTCTCTCTTTTCCATCCGCCTCTGCAAGGTCCCATCTCCGCAGGCTCCTCTCTCTCTCCTCCAGGCCCCAGGCGGTCCAATGGCGCCCTAGGGCAACCCAAGCGGTAAACGACCTCCAGGTATGTTCTTTAAATTCCTTTTGGGGGGCAGGCTCAAGAGCCCCCCCTGCCTCCGCCAGGCAGGATCCGAACCGAGGCTCTGGTCCGTCCCCAGGGGGCCCACGCCAAAGCTCCTCCACTGTCTCCTCCTCGTACCGTCATCATTCTGTTATCATTCTGTTATCATACTGTCAGTCACTTCTCTGTCCATTCACTCAATCCCAGCTCCATACTGTAATCAATTCATCTGCAATAAATCTCACCTCCAACCTCCACCCTCCGTCTTAAGTGTAAGCTCGTTAAGAGTTGAAGTTTTAGTTGTTAACGTTAGTTCAACTTAGAGCTGTAATGCTCCATCATCCGTCTGCTCCAATCAGATCTGCGTTACCTTGTCCGCACCCCTTTATAAACGGTCCTCACTTCCCTTCGCTCATCTGTGCTTCCGTTCAGGTACCCGCCACCTCCCCGACGACCGCCCAGCAGCAGGCTCCACCAGGTCGGCCCCAGGGGGGCAGGCTCAAGAGCCCCCCCTGCCTCCGCCAGGCAGGATCCGAACCGAGGCTCTGGTCCGTCCCCAGGGGGCCCACGCCAAAGCTCCTCCACTGTCTCCTCCTCGTACCGTCATCATTCTGTTATCATTCTGTTATCATACTGTCAGTCACTTCTCTGTCCATTCACTCAATCCCAGCTCCATACTGTAATCAATTCATCTGCAATAAATCTCACCTCCAACCTCCACCCTCCGTCTTAAGTGTAAGCTCGTTAAGAGTCGAAGTACTTTGTTTACAAGTAAAAGTACGGAATTGAAAATGACATGCGCTGCTTCCGTGCTTGCGGTTAGGGGTTAGGTTAGGGTTTGAGCTATGTGGCTATGATTCAGGACGTGTATCTGTTTCATTTAGTTTTTTATATGAACGTCCTATAAAAGCATATATGCGTATGTGGACGTCTCTGACGTTAATAACAAACCAAAACTGTTTGAAAATCGCTTTAAAATTTAGCAAGTTATGGTTATTTAAAAGTACATGCCCCATAGACACAATGTTATGCTGCCCCGAGGTAAGATGGCCGCCACGTACAGTAGCAACGTCGCTCTCCATTGGCCAGAGCGCGGGTGAGCCATCTAGCTTTCTTATTATATATCTTTGGTGTGGACGGGATGTTTCACTTCCGGTTCATCTCCGGATGTATCCGTTGCTCTGCAACCTTTAGAGAACCATTCATACGTTGTCGAGAAAATAGTTAGTTGTTTATTCACCTAAATAAAAGTATCAATACTGCGATATACATACTTACGGTAGTTACAAGTAAAATTCCGGAATTCAGAATGTGCTTAAAGTATAAAATGTCATCATCATTCATCATGTACGTGGTTAACTTTTGTACTTTTACTGAAGTACATTTTGAATACTGGACTTTTTACTTAACAGAGTATTTCTATGTTGCACATATTGATACTTTTACTCAAGTAAAAGATGTGAGTACTGATTCCACCACTGGCTTGTACTATAGGCAGCTTTGATCTCAGCTTTCAGCTCGGCACAAAACACAACATCACTAATCTGTGAGCAAACCATCCAGCTTGGAAGAGTCACCACTGTGCTCGTTAAGCTGCTCGTTAAGGTTCATCGCTCATTAAGGCTCAGCGGCTCGTTAAGCCAAAGCCCCAGAAATGTCATTGAACTCCCCCAGAAAACAAATTAGCGGCACGCCTACCTACGGTGAAAATAATAATAAATGATGAAAATCACCAAGTGGAAATTGGAATGTTTTATTAAATTAAAGTTGCATTGTCTGGTTTAAAAATGCAGTTTGTCAGTCACAGAGCCGCGTGCGTTTTTAACACTGGAAAAACTAAATAGTGGACGGATGAAATGGCAGGTTTAAGAGTGCGAGGGGATTGACTGATTGATTGAAAGATTTATTAACAGTATGAGGAATAGGTACATTTCAACCACAACTTGATACTATGGGCTGTATTTTGCGTGTCTTAAGTACCAGGTCTTATTCCCTAACTTAAGTAAACTAAAGACCTGGAGGCGTGATCAATGCCATTTGGCTATTCTGAGTGGCCAAAGAGCATTGATCACACCAGTACAAATAAATATACACTTCTATATAACAAACAGGAAAACTTATATATATCATAAAAGGAGGTAATTTAGGGAAAGATAATATACAGTGAGGGGAAAAGGGGGTGGAGGGGGGGACGGGCCTGTATACTGTACGCTCTTATCTGCAGCTGAAGTGGTTAACTTTTGTACTTTTACTCAAGTACATTTTGAATACCGGACTTTTTACTTAACAGAGTATTTCTATGTTGCACATATTGATACTTTTACTCAGGTAAAAGATGTGAGTACTGATTCCACCACTGGCTTGTACTATACTACTATAGGCAGCTTTGATCTCAGCTTTCAGCTCGGCACAAAACACAACATCACTAATCTGTAAGCAAACCATCCGCTGTTATCTGCAGGAATGGCACGATTCTAATAGGGTAATGTGGAGTGTAACAACATTATGTAGGACTCATCATGTCATCTCCTGATCGCGTTTCACTGACGACGTCGCGGCCTCTATAGTCTAATCTCTTGTTTTGTTTGACATCATCATGTTGGCAGAGTGCTGAGCTTTGATAAGCCCGCAGTAATTTTCTCTTTTTGTATAATGACCCATTATTGTCCTCGGGTGCATTCTATTTATTTATAATCCAATCCAATTTTATTTATAGAGCACGTTTAAAACAACAAAGTTGACCAAAGTGCTGTACAATTAGGCAAAGCAAAACATAATACAATACAATACAGTAATAAAAACATATACAATAAAATCAAACAATCAAGAGTACACATTATTCACGGTTTAAAAGCCAGGGAATAGAAATTAGTTTTAAGATGTGTTTTAAAAACAGGTAGTGTTGGAGCCAGCCTGACGTGGCTAGGAAGCTGGTTCCACAGTTTCGGAGCAATTACTGAGAAGGCTCGGTGCCCTCTTTTCTCACACCTTGCCCTGGGGATGACAATGAGCATTTGATTTGCTGACCTCAGTGACCTAGATGGCACATAGGAGACATAAACTGGTGCTGATCCATTTAAAGATTTAAAAACAAACAATAAAATCTTAAAATGGATTCTAAAACGTACTGGGAGCCAGTGGAGTGCAGCTAAAATATGAGTGATGTGTTCATATTTCCGGGTTCCTGTTAAAAGTCGTGCGGCAGAATTTTGAACAAGTTGAAGGCGGGAGAGGGAGGCTTGGGTGATGCCGGCGTAGAGGGCATTACAATAGTCAAGGCGAATTGTAATAAAAGCATGTATCACTCGCTCTAGGTCCTTAAAAGATAAAACTGATTTGATTTGTGATAAAAGCCTTAAATGATAAAGACTAGATCTAATCACAGAATTTATTTGTTTATCAAGTTTAAAAGCATTATCCATTTTAACTCCTAAATTGGAGACCATGGGAACCACAAAGGGTTGAAGTGGGCCCAGGTCTAAGGGAGGAGTGTTGATGACACTTGGTCCGAACATTATCACCTCCGTTTTGCTTTCATTTATATTTAAAAAATGTAGGGCCATCCAGGCTTTAATATCTTTTAAACAATCAAGGAGAGGGGATAGGGGGCTGTTGCTATCTCTATTTAGGGGCATGTATATTTGGGAGTCATCTGCGTAAAGGTGATAGGAGATTCCGTGTTTTTTTAAGATGAGTCCTAGGGGGAGAAGATATAGCGAAAACAGGATGGGGCCAATAATTGAACCTTGGGGTACTCCAGATGACAGGGGGGCGGAAGAAGATGTATGATGACCAAATTTAACTGAGAAGGATCTATTGCATAGATATGATTTGAACCAGTCTAGGGCGGTATCCCTGATACCTACACTGTGCTCCAGGCGTGATATTAAAATATTATAATCTAATGTGTCAAAAGCAGCAGTTAAATCTAAGAGTAAAAGAATTACAGTGTCACCATTTTCTGTGGAAATTAAAAGATAATTAAAAACTTTGAGCAGTGCCGACTCGGTGCTATGGAAAGCTTTAAAACCAGATTGAAAAGTTTCAAAGATGTGCTCATTTAAAAAAGTCTGTAACTGTAAAAGTGCTGTTTTTTCTAAAAGTTTTGAAATAAATGGAAGCTTGGAAATGGGTCGATAGTTGGATAGTACAGAGGTGTCCAGGTTGCGGCTTTTTTGATTAGGGGTTCCACAACTGCTACTTTAAAATGTGCTGGTACAACTCCTGTTGTAAGACTGCTGTTAATTATGTTATGGACTGAAGGTCCAATAGTCCCCCAGACCTCCCACGTAAGCGGGTGGGGATGGCATCTAACGGGCATTGGTGTAAAACTACATAGCCTATATCCATTGAAAACTCTGTTAGCCTACTAGTTACTTTTTAGATTGTATTATTACAAAACATACACTAAACAACTTCAGTCCTATATTTCTTTACTTTAACTCAAGTACTCATGTACTTGAGTGTCCACTCAACTGTCATTGACAGCTAACCTAGTGGGGGAGTGGTTAGTGGATGGGGGAGTGATTATGCAAGACATTAGGGGTGTAGCCAGGGATCTATTGTCAGACCCATTCCAGAGGTGCAAAATGTCAGGATACTTTGAATGGCTTATTCTCTGCTATTCTCTGCTTTGGGGTATCTGTTTAAACAAGTTTTAGATGGTCATATCTCCTTCAATTATTATCCAATTTCATTGAATGATACATCATATGAAAGCTTAAATTCTGTACTTTAATAATCTGTAAAAATCGACTTGAGGCATTTTTTGCTGGAGTTGGTCACATATAGGGAAAAGAACAGTTTTCTTACACACTTCAGCAGCTAACCCTGAGCCTCTTTAATCTCGATGAGAGACCAGCTGCGTACGCATGGTTAAATTAAGAGCATCCCTGAAGACAACCTGGGCTGCTGCCATGTTGCACCGGCCTGTGATTGAACAGGCTTCACAGAACAGGTTTCAGCCTGTTTTGTCAGGAGAGGATATACGAAAGGAAATGGTATTTTTTTTTTGTTAAAGGCGGTGTAAGAGAGCTTTCGGGCATGCATCGTTCCCAAGTAGGCTGGCACCTCCTCCGTCTTTATCTGTGAATGCACATAACGTGTGTATGTGTGTGTGTGTGTGTGTGTGTGTGTGTGTGTGTGTGTGTGTGTGTGTGTGTGCGCACCTATAATATTTGTGTCCTTGTATATGTGTATCCTTTGGGTTGACATAAATAAAGTGTGTGTGTGTGTGTGTGTGTGTGTGTGTGTGTGTGTGTGTGTGTGTGTGTGTGTGTGTGTGTGTGTGTGTGTGTGTGTGTGTGTGTGAGAGAGAGTATTTTATTACACTAGGCCTATGTACAGTGTTCCTTTAATGGGGAGGGGGGCAATCAGCAGTTGATTGATCTCAGTGAGTGTAGATTGTGGAACTTTATGACATGTCACTCATACATCGGTATAGCTGCTGCTGAGGTCAGAGTCAGTGGAGTAGCATTTACCTGGTAAATGTTTAAACTGGTTGTAATGCAAGTTAAAGTTTATTAGAGTCTTCATTTACCATTGGTATGGGACATGCAGTGTGTCTTGAGATCTTGAAAAGCCATATTAGTTATTGTGTGGATAAAGTCAAATAGGCTAGTCAAAAAGAGTGCTTTGTATGAGATTGTAGGTTGTCCATTTGTTGCATTATTAAAGCATGCCCAATGGCATTATATGCAATTTGCGGTTACCATCAAGCCAACTGTACAGGCATTTGAACATTAATAACAATCACCGGTACTGTACATTAAACATGAAATCATTATCATCAGAATCATTGCATTTGTACTTTTAAATGAACTATTCTGTAGCCACACTACAAGAATCTGATTAGGATTGATTTTGGCAACACTTGCTAATGCTATGCATCCCACGTCTAGGATGCATTATGAATTGGGATGTCCCGATCACATTTTTTTGCTCCCGAACAAATTCCTACTTTGAGCATCTGCCGATACCGATTTGTCCCGATCTGATATTTATATTTTATAGCACACGTTTGTGCCATATCACAATAGTACAATATCCCAAATCACAGACAATATCTATCTGTCTAATATCATAATATGAATATAATATTGATACTAGGGATCTCCCGATCACGTTTTTTGGCTCCGGATCTGATTCCTATCATTTCAAAATGACGTGATCGGCCACGATTTCCGACCACCCGATCCAATCGGTTGCAATACTTATGTATTGCAATCTGCTTACAGTACAGTATAGTTATAAGAACTAAGTAATGCTCATAATGCTTTATCATTATATATATATATATATATCATCTTCGTCTATATATATAGACGAGGAATGAACAGAGGCTGATGATGAGCAAACGGCCGATCTCGAGAGGAGCGCCGGCCGTGCCGTCGTTGCGGTGGAAATACTGACTGAAGTAGGGATAGAGTTCCTCGGCGAAGGCGCAGTCGGTGAAAGAGTACAGATGGACTCTGGCCTCCACGTCGTAAAAGGAGACAACGCCCTCCTCGTAATCCACAAACACTCCCACCGTCCGCAGTTCCTCTCTCGCTGGGAGGAGGACGTCGTCGGGCTCCGCAGCCGCGTAGCACCGACTTCCGTTCCTCAGACGTATGGCCCAGTGACTGTCGGGGCTCAGTGTGGTCGGTCTGTGGCCGTTTATGGCCTCTCTGGCCACGCCTAAATCCCAGTCAGCCTTCCCTCCGACCTGAACCTCGTAGTAAAGCCTCCCCGAGGAGAAGCTCTGTTTCCCTACGACAATTTCGAGATGGGAGAATCTCTCCGCGTCGTCCGGCATCATGCCGTCGTTCTCTCCGTGTCCCGCACGACTCACCCGTCTTCCGTCCTCGGGCAGGATGAAATAGCGCCGTGCCGCGTCGAGGTCCAGGGTCGTTTCGTCCGACCCCACGTATCGCCGGACGGTCCTCAGCTCGGCGTCGCACCGCTTCCTCTCCGTCTCTTTCCGGAGCGTCCTCTCCACGACCGTCCTCACGGTCTCCTCGCGCGACGGCCGGTCGTGGACGCGGACCTTCGTCCAGTCCCTGGCGGGCGGAGGGACGCCGACGGAGAGGAAGTTGTTGAGGAAGAGGACGTGGAGGGGGTCTTCGGTGTGCAAGAGCCGCTTCAGCTCAGAGCTACTCTCCTCCAGCTCTGCGATCTCCCGCCGCAGCTCTTCGACGAAGCCTTCGGCCTGTCTCTCCGTGGCTCTGTGGTTCTCCTCGACGACGCCGACGAACTGAGCCTGGCTCCTCTGCATGGAGCCGCTCAGAGCGGTGAGGACCCGCACGCTGTCCGCTATCTCTCCGTCCGCGAAGCTCCCGCTGAGCTCCACAGAGTCGCTGAACTCCTGAATCTTCGCCCGTCTCTCCCGGATCATCTGCTGAACTTCGCCGTCCGTCTTTCTCAGCTCGGCCTCCTTTCCCCCGTGGTCCTCTTTCGGAGGTGCGAGTTGACCGGGCTTAGCGAACGTATGGCAAAGCGTGAGGGTTAGGAGTAGGTTCAGGATTAGGGTTACGATCAGGTACATTTTGGGGTTGGCGGGTTTTCTCTTGAACTGACCGGCCATCTCCGACAGGACTACATTAACGGATAGTTTAGGTCTGCTGTCGAATGTGGTCTGACATAGTGGACACCTACAGGCCTCACTAGTGTCCCAGTGTCGTGTGATGCAGGCGTTGCAGTAGTTGTGTCCACACGGCGTGCTGATTGGATCAGTGAACACCTCCAGACATATAGGACACAGGAGCGGCTCTTCAGACAGGACACAGCTGGCCATTTTCTACACACTGAGAATGAAAGTGAAATCAATGTGGTTCTTGAATTTCTCTTCATTTATATCATACACATACGTACAGTAGGGGTCAAAGTTGAGACTTATTCATGATGTGTGGAACATTAAATACACTTCTTTTGACCTGGAAATAGTTGTGTTGTAATGTTACATTCAGGGAGATATTGAGCTCTAAGGGCTATATCTTGTGCAACCCCTTATCACTTATCCCTAAACTAATTTGCACTATTTTGTACTATTTGTGACCAGATTTAACTGAGAGACTTCCATCGCGCAAATTCCAGAGGAGAAAAACTTTTTTTATTTATTTTTCAAAATGAGTTAAAGGACCACTTCACCACTTTTCAACCTATCTTCATATAATAGGTCCTCACTAATAATCATGAAATAATGGTGCAATGTTTTCCTACTCGGTCTGTGTCTCATAGGAGGGCTGTGGGCAGTTCAGAAACCGTCTTCCAGTAACATCATCGATGGGGAATACAAGCTAATAGAAACTGCAGGCTTTCTAGTCCTGAAAAGTTGCAATGCGAAAATGGAAGCCATCATTCTCACAATAATGAAAATCTAAATATTTTTGTAAAGAAATCTTGTTTAAAAAATAATCTGCCTAATGATGATGTCACTGGAAGACGGTTTCTAAACTGCCCACAGCCGTCCTATGAGACACAGACTGAGTAGAAAAACAACGTGCCATTTTATCATGATTATTAGTGAGGACCTATTATATGAAGATATAGGTTGGAAAGTGATGAAGTGATCCTTTAATAACACAGGCAGACTCTTCACATACTAGAGCATGTCTGAAATAAGTGTTAGAGCTGAAATGTAATATAATGTAAATATGAAATAAATGCTTAAACATGTAGCTAGGTGTAATGTTAGAGACCACAGAAGTGAACCTTTCAAGCCTCTTTTCTCAACTCGCTGTTTTCTGCAAGACATTACTCTATAAGCCATTATCTCCAGAACTGGTGGGTCAAACTCAACAACCAATAAACCAGCTATAATTGAACTATATTTTAAAAGGTTTTTTTAAATAGTAAAAAATGGCAAATTAGTTTAGGGATAAGGGATAAGGGTGGCGCAAGACGGAGCCCTAACTCTAAAGTGTCAAATTGTCGAAGTGGAATTACTATGAGTTGTAGCCTTACCTTTGACACATCAAATTATTGTGTGGATAAATAAAAATACATTCATGTAGATATTGAAAATATCTGAAAATGGCAGGTCTATAGGGTGTTGTAGATCTATACCAAGTGTAAAATCAGCCATTACGGCACCATTATTCACACAAAAATACATTATACTCGACTAAATCAGCTGTAGATTTAGTCCATTAAAATCCTATGATATTTTTGTCAACTGGACTAAAACTTAAACATTTCAGACTATGACTAAACTAAAATCTAAATTTGCTGTCAAAATCAACACTGTTACTCACGTGTCTGTCTTTATAGGTCTTGTTTGTTAATGTGAAAATCCTCTTGTGCTCTGTAGTTTTTGTAGGTAAAACATTGCTCTGTATGTCGTTCCCAGACTGGTTTCACTTTTGCTCTCACACACACACACACACACACACACACACACACACACACACACACACACACACACACACACACACACACACACACACACACACTAAGAATGAGAGTGAACATAGAAGTTTAGTTAACAATTGTCTCAGACAAGTTGCCTGGCAAAGTGCAGCATTATAATAGTGTTTGTAAATCGTGTGAATGAAAATGTAAATGGCGTACATAAGTGTTGTCTGCAGAAGATGTAAAACTAGCTCATGTCTACTGTATCTCTCGCAAAGAATTGCAAACTTGCCTTTTATCATGCATGGGAGTTAAACATCAACCATGAGGTATTTGACCAAAGTCCTTAAAACAAACACACTTACTGAAGAAGCGCTCTCTCTCTCTCTCTCTCTCTCTCTCTCTCTCTCTCTCTCTCTCTCTCTCTCTCTCTCACGCACATGCACGCACATGCACGCATTATTCGCAGTGGTTGCATCGGTAGTACCCAGCAGTGTTGTTTTTGGCAGCACATTTCTATTTTAGTTTTAGTCGTAGTCTCGTGAATAGTTTTCACTTAGTTTTAGTCACATTTTAGTCAACTGGAATGTATTAGTGTTTTTGACTAAATGTCATAAGATTTTAGTCGACTAAATCGATAGGTGTTTTAGTCGACTAAGATGTGTTTTGGCGATGCCGTTGTAATGGCTGATTTTATACTTACTGAAAATAGACGATCTACGTACAAGCTCACCGTTGTGTCAAGCTTGTAGATCTGCTATTTTCAGCATGCAACTTATGCTGGATCTCTTGTCCACATGTTACTCTAGTTTTTATCTGTTGACGAAATTGTCAACATTGTCTTAATTTTAGTCATCATAGCTTAGTTTTCGTTTAGTTTCTATTTAGTTTTCGTCAGTGAAATAAGGTAGTAGACGAAAACAACACTGGTACCCAGCCTTTTTTTTTCTTCGTTCGCATTCGGCTCAAAAAGAAAAGCATCGGAAGATCTGGCATTTCGCTAACCAATAACAGAGCAGAGGGACGTGGCTCCAAATTAGGTGACGTCAGTGTTCTCGGCTGTTTTCTACCGATGAGGGGAGGAGGAGGGAGCGGGGCGGGGCCAATAGGATCCATCGCCGTGCTCACGCCGGCACCAATAGGATCCAGCCTTGTAATCGCTGGCACCCGCCCCCTCTAGACCAGAAACCTGGGCCAGGCCCCCTCTAGACCAGAAACCTGGGCCAGGCTCCCCGCCCCCTCTAGACCAGAAACCTGGGCCAGGCTCCCCGCCCCCTCTAGACCAGAAACCTGGGCCAGGCTCCCCAACCCCTCTAGACCAGAAACCTGGGCCAGTCTCCCCAACCCCTCTAGACCAGAAACCTGGGCCAGTCTCCCCAACCCCTCTAGACCAGAAACCTGGGCCAGGCTCCCCGCCCCCTCTAGACCAGAAACCTGGGCCAGGCCCCATCTAGACCAGAAACCTGGGCCAGGCCCCCCAACCCCTCTAGACCAGAAACCTGGGCCAGTCTCCCCAACCCCTCTAGACCAGAAACCTGGGCCAGGCTCCCCAACCCCTCTATACCAGAAACCTGGGCCAGGCCCCATCTAGACCAGAAACCTGGGCCAGGCTCCCCAACCCCTCTAGACCAGAAACCTGGGCCAGGCCCCCTCTAGACCAGAAACCTGGGCCAGGCTCCCCAACCCCTCTAGACCAGAAACCTGGGCCAGGCTCCCCAACCCCTCTAGACCAGAAACCTGGGCCAGGCTCCCCAACCCCTCTAGACCAGAAACCTGGGCCAGGCTCCCCAACCCCTCTAGACCAGAAACCTGGGCCAGGCTCCCCGCCCCCTCTAGACCAGAAACCTGGGCCAGGCCCCCTCTAGACCAGCTAGCTTTTTTCCCTTGAAAATTGTTTAAAATAAGAAAGTTAATTTTTTTAAGGTGAGGTTTAAAAACTCATGTCGATTAGGTGATGTAAGGGTGATGTAAAACAGACGGTGACAAAACAAACCGAGTGGCGCGATACGAGCTTGTAGGTCTGCTATTTTTGAAAAATCTAAAAAAACGACTGACATTTTTAGAATCTGATCTCAGGTCAGAATGGGTTCATCAGACCAGTGTGTGTCCGGCGGAAACCTCGTATGAATCTGATCTCGGGTCAGAATGGGTTAAACAACATTAAATAATGTTAAACTCACTTTGCCTGTTGCTTTGCCACTCGATGTGCCATTCACTTTAAGTACGCGCATATACCCGAGGGTCTAGTGCCCCTCAAAGATAAAAAAAAGAAGGATATTTACTTGCGAGTTGCGACCCATAAAAATTGCTCCGTGACCAAAGAAATGGCCCCGGACCATTGTTTGGTAACCATTGGGCTATTGTCTATTGTGTAGTCTAACTATGTCCATAACCCATACAGTCAGAATCCATTCCATGTACCAACTAAACACTATTGTCTACTGTTGTAGTGCAACTCTGTCCATATACCAACCCCCATAACAGAATCCATTGAATGCACCAAATCTAAAGGATTGACCTTTTGAGCACAATACACTGATAACTCAATCACTCGCTATTATCCATGCCACGATAGACATCGACAACGTTGTTTTGGACGCGGAGGAGGAAGGAAGGAAACGTTGATTGTTTTTTTGTGATTTGAGTGTGTCGGCAGTGATTGATTACATGGTCGGAACACATGTGACACGTCACTCATAAACGGGTAAGCTGCTGCTGAGGTCAAAGTGGAGATGCCTGATAAACAGCGATAGTTCCCATTATCATACAAAGTGGGGAATGAAAGTGTATATTAACCCATTTTGGGTGCGGGTACCCCTTTTGGTGTTTTAAGCATTATGTTATGCTTTAGCTATTGAAAAATAGCAGATCTACAAGCTCATAGCGCGGCACCGAGTGCTGCGCTATGAGCTTGTAAGTCTGCTATTTTTGAAAAATCGTCAAAATGTGGCGCAAATCTTTGAGCGAACGTTTTTAACTCAAATATTTGCTTCTGGGAAGTCCCTGGAACAACATATTTTCAGATGGGGGGGGACAAATTACATATATTTTTTGGGGTCCTTGACATGAAATATTGAGCACCACTGAGATAGAAAACTTTCAGGATTTAGAAAACTTTTTTTTTATTTCGACGTCAGGCCTAAATGGGTTAAAAAAGCATGGCTTAAACAGCATGTCTGAACGACAAATACACAATGGTTGACGTCTGATGGCATCAATGTCTTTAGAACAACAACAGTGAGTGAAAAAGGGCATTTGGATCATGACTACAATCCCTGATCTTCTTTTGAACCCGGTGCTCAGCGTTCGATCCTGTCTCTTTGGACTCTCCTATAAATCCCCGTCAGTCTCGTACTCCCTTTAATCTGAAGCTCAGTCAAGCTCAAACCTCCCTGAGGACAAACACAGCGTTTTCCGCTGTGACAATGGGAGACTCGCTCTCTGTGTTGTCTGGAGAGAGGTCCCTCGTTTTGTGTCCATGATTCACTTGTTTTCAATCCTATATGAACTTCAAAACTTTATTTATTTATTGTACAATCACAGGTTTTTCTTAGCTTTTATTAGTTTTAGTTTTAGGTTTAGGATTCGGGGTTTGGTTTAGCATTATATATTTTTTTATTCTTCATAAGTTTCAGCATGTTTTTTGGATGCGAACGAACCCTGTTTTTTCTCGGCTGCCATGATTTCCTGTAGTACTGCTCAGTCATGTCAGACACACACGCACGCAGGCAGACACGCACACATGCAAACACACACACACACACACACACACACACACACGCACACACACACACACACACACAGCATACGTGCTTAGACAATCCTCATGACAAATTGAAATATAGCACTGTGGAATGACAAGTAGGAAATGTTTTGCATATACAGGACATCTTATTATATTATTAAGTCTTGTCCGTTGATGAGAAAATCCTTTTGATTTAGACGTTTTTGAAGGGAATGTGTGTGTGTGTGTGTGTGTTATATGCCTGTCAACGCTGCGGTGGATCTGAATTACAGTACGTTTGATTGTGAAACACCACTCCACATTAATTACTCCATTGAGATGTCATAATGTAGGCTATTCACATTGTTACACTATATTTTTATATTAATATAATTTATTGTGGATACAATATAGGGTTGTCTGAGAAGATCTAAAATAGCTTCACAAACGGTACGACCATGCAGTCCTCTCTCTGGCCGTATACTGGCAAGATATCTTTTCATGAGGGTGCGTGCATGTGTTCGGTCCGACATACTGTTAACAGTCTGACAGGCATTAGTCGACACCCTATATATACTCAAAACCCATGCCTAACCTCAGAGGAAGCCATGGGTTAGTTTTAACCTGCCACGGGTTAGTTTTAACCTGCCATGCATGTCGGGAGCCCAATGGTGAGGTTTAACCTGCCACGGGTTAGTTTTAACCAGCCACACATGTCGGGAGCCCAAGGGTGAGTTTTAACCTGCCACAGGTTAGTTTTAATCTGCCGCGGGTTAGTTTTAACCTGCCACACATGTCGGGAGCCACGGGTTAGTTTTAACCTGCCACGCATGTCGGGAGCCCAAGGGTGAGTTTTAACCTGCCACAGGTTAGTTTTAATCTGCCACGGGTTAGTTTCAACCTGCCACACATGTCGGGAGCCACGGGTTAGTTTTAACCTGCCACGGGTTAGTTTTAACCTGCCACGGGTTAGTTTCAACCTACCACACATGTCGGGAGCCACGGGTTAGTTTTAACCTGCCACGGTAACCCGCCACACATGTCGGGAGCCACGGGTTAGTTTTAACCTGCCACGGGTTAGTTTTAACCTGCCACACATGTCGTGAGCCACGGGTTAGTTTTAACTTGCCACGGGTTAGTTTTATAACCTGCCACAGGTTAGTTTTATAACCTGCCACAGGTTAGTTTTATAACCTGCCACGAGTTAGTTTTATAACCTGCCACAGGTTAGTTTTATAACCTGCCACAGGTTAGTTTTAACCTGCCACAGATGAGTTTTAACCTGCCACACATGTCGGGAGCCAAGGGTGAGTTTTAACCTGCCACGCATGTCAGGAGCGACGGTGTTGTCGGACTAATACCTATTCCAGTGGAGTTAAGAGGTTTTGTCCAAAGCACTTTTTACCCCCTTTCGATTAGTTCAATATTTTCAAAACAACACACTGATGTAAAGGGTGTTCAATAGCACTGATTTATATGCCAAAATAAAATTAAAAATTATGAAGTTTCCTCCCGACAGCAACAGCTTTTCATTTACCTTTCCTTCCTTTTGATCAAAGTCCTTAAAATAATAATGTCCTGGAGGGTAGCTGTCCTCGATCATGTTCTGCACAGCTTGTTCCCCCTGAATAATAATTGCACTCTGGTCCAGACAAGACTCTGCTCCCTGTCCTTCTAGCTTTGTTTAAATAAATAAATAGACACAACTTGATGACAGGGATGTAAAAAAGCACCGTACAATATTTTAACGCAAAAGCCAAAACATAAAATGAGTGTGCGTGCGTGCTTGTGTGTGTGTGCCATGCATGTACGTAAACACAACAATCTATAACATTATAATCTGCAATATAGTTCTGAAATAACTGCAAGTGCTCTCTCTCTCTCTCTCTCTCTCTCTCTCTGTGTATTTTAGAGCATGACAAATGATAATGTTTTTGACATTGTTGGATGTGTTTAATAATTCCCTGTAATCTCCGTGCTGATGCTCTGGAAAATCACATCAACTTCACCACACGACTCCACGGGAGTGTGTGAAATTGTTTTGTGCAAGCCTCCCAGAACATAATAACGAGGCTGTATTGGTTAATCCTTAATAAATGTTCACCCGTCGTTTCAATTTACCCCATGACATAACCTCATGGCAAATTAGTAGCGTGACAAAGTCACACATTGACAATCCACTACTACCATTTAGTGCAGGCCTACTACTTAATCCCCTTATGGCCACCCTAATTAACCCATTTTGGGCGCGGGAACCCCTTTTGGTGTTTCAAGCATTACGTGATACTTTAGCTATTGAAAATAGCAGATCTACAAGTTCATAGCGCGGCACCGAGTGCCGCGCTATGAACTTGTAGGTCTGCTATTTTTTTTTTATCGTGAAAATGTGCCTCAAATCTTTGAATATATATTCTTTCAGAGTTTCAGTTTTTAACTCAACTCTTTGCTTCTGGGGGCGGGGGGGGGGGGGGGTCCCTGGAACTACATATTTTCAGATGGGGGTCGGCGGCATATTACATATCATTTTTGGGGTCCTTGACATGAAATTTATTTCAGGCCTAAATGGGTTAACAGTGGATTATGCCTTCTACCTGCACTATTCATCATTTGAATGAATAATTTTAATGCCAATAGAAAAATCTGTGATATACACAATATATCTCATTTTCACGGGGCAAACCTGTAGTATTATAGTACCCAGTCCTGATGGTGGCGGTAAAGTATTAGCTCAGTATTATTTTGATTTGAAATGTTTACAAACAGACTACACGACTAGTCTAAGAATATGGTGGAATGAGATGTCCGCGGAGTGACGAGTGAGTAAACAAGCTTCACACGGGAAGTATTAGCCAACACACAGCCTCGATACCCAGGCTTTCATTTCGTCTGCGCGAAAGATGAAAGCCTGGAAAAAGCCGTGGGCTGAACCAGTCTAAAAGTGGGAGTCAACCCTTCCGGGTGGGCGTCGCTCTAAATGATGTGACGTAGCGCTGCACTAGGGGGGAGAGGAGGGGCCGGGGGTGACGGACAGATCGATGAGATCCAATCAGGGTGCGCGCATTTCTGAGGCGCGACCCGCCCCTCTAGACCAGAAATGTCTCTGCTTAGGTCAGGCTAGCCAAAACACAGAATTTGATCAATTTTATTACATTTCTCTCCTTGAAAGGAGATGTCGTATCCCCTCGTCACCGCTGTTCCAGGGACATTGGATGAATTAAGCTGGCGTTCACTGCCGCTGTTGATGTGGAGATATTAAAGAGATCGTGACATACAAAACATTTATTTGTAATTTTTCTTATTTTTTTGAGTGGTGCAACCACTCCCTTACGGAGCTATGTGGGTGGGTGCGTCTGAGCACGAAAACAGCATGGTTGTTTTTCACCACTTGAAGTTGTGCGCAACCTAACACACACACAAACACACACAAACCACACGGTAACTCTAAATTTCTCAACCGTTTCGGACACGAGGCAGCTCGCCGGAATCGTTCCTGTGGGTCTGGAAGTTCTACTCACTTCACACGGGTGTGATTGTTATTTTTCTTTCAATTGCACCCAAAAAAAACCTGAACTTTTAACATTCAGTTAAAAGTTTGTCTGTGGTCTGGTGTTTTCTGGCTCAAACAATTGCTCTGATTTACCGTGTGAACTGTGATGTAGCTGTCCACAAATCCCATGTGACATAGGAATTTGCCAGCAGATGTCACTGTTGAGGGATTTTTCCTGTTTTCATTGCAGCTCAAAAGGCTTCAGAACACACAGAGAAAACCCCAGACCACAGAAAATCCACGGAATGTTCAAAGGTTGTGTGGGTCTAATTGAGGTCATGAAACCTAAAAGAAAAACGTCATGAAACCTTTAACTTTTTCGCTGCTATCTACGTTTATAAACGTAGGCTACGTAAGCTCACAATGCGTCGCAATGCGACACATTGTGAGCTTGTAGATCGGCTATTTTCAAAAGATTATGTGCACATTTCGAACTAGTGAAATGGCATATATATATTCTTTTCACTTAAGTGAAAGTAAAGTAAAACATTTGAGTACTTTTTTCCACCACTGAGTCTCGCCAATCCAATTCAATTGTGGAGGTGATTGTGTTGTTGTGGGCAGACAGGAGCCTTGTGGGCAGACAGGAGCCTTGTGTGCTTGCACTTTCTATACATTTAGACACCTATCATCAATCACCACGACACAACAAAGGAAAGACCTTTAACTCCAGATGAACCCTGTTGTGTGCGCTCACGTGCGTGCACTCGCGTGCGCACACGCACGCGTGTGCATGTGAGAGAAAGAATGTGTGGGCGTCTAAATAACAGTGTGGGTGTTGAAAGATGTATGTTGTAATGTAACTAGAATTGCATGCGTGCGCGCATGTGTCAGTAATGATGTACGTTTACTTGAATACTGTACATTTTTTCAGTTATCTGGACCTGGTTTTAGCACGTTTTCTCGGGAATCGTATATTATATATGTTAATCAATGGTAAGACCACACCTGATATCAGTCATACTGATAACAACTCCTCCCCCGCTAACTGAATGAACCTCCCCTGATATCTCCCCCGCTCACCTGTCACCAATCCTATCTGATTACAGCTCCTCTCAAGTGTCCTCAATCCACGTCAATCTGTGAGGTATTTATATCTCTCTTCGTCTGTAGTCTGTACCTGCTTTCATGCTTTGACGGGTGAACGCTGCATTGATATAGCGCCCTTATCCAAGGCGCTTCACGTAGATTGTGCATTACATTCACCCATTCACGCACACATGCACACACCGATGGCGGAGGAGACCATGCATGCAAGGCATGCACCAACCTGCATACCCAGCTAACATGTCCATCTGGGCCCAATTGGGTTTTGACATGGGCTATGGGCCCACCCGTGTTAGCCCATATGGGCTTACGTGGGTTTCTAACTGGATCTTAGGTGGTATCCAAATGGGCCATTTCATTTCAGAACCATGTGTGTGCGCCACCTGTGTTTGCCTATATGGGTTTGAACTGGGATCTGATTGGGCCTTAAGTGCGTACCAGCTGGGCGAATTATATGTGACCCATGTAGGCCACACTTGTGTCCGCCCTCATTGTCTTCCGTCCTGTTTCTGTTGTCACCTGCTGTCGATTGTTCATTCCTACGGATAGGATGCAGTGCGCCACATTGGCGGTGTTTCCAGTTTTCTGTAGTAGTTTCTTCAAGTGTTCAAACTTTATGACTGGATAGCACTCGATCTGTAGAGTCCTACATTACTATCTCCTACGATCAAGGGTTAGGGTTAGGGCACTGTAGCATGCTGTTTTTTATCATTTTTAAGGACGAAAATCACTCCGACACCATGGACTGTAGCCCATGGTCTGGAAGTGATTTTTTTTCTTTTTTCAAATCCTCGTTTTTCATCGTTTTTGACCATGGATTATAGCCGGTTTAGGGTTAGGTTCCACGGGCTAATAAAGTGTAAATTAGGGGGTCCTTGACAAGAAAAGGTTTGGGAACCACTGTTGTAGATAGCAGGGGTGTCAAACTCGTTTTGGGGGATTTTTTTTTAATCCTGGTTTTTCATCATTTTTGACCATGGGCTATAGCCCATACCGTACGGCATACTATTTGAAGAAAATGTTGATTTCTTTTTAATCCTCGTTTTTCATCATTTTTGACCATCCCACTGAGCAAAAGCCGGCTATTAGACGTGCGTCTAAAAATGGGATAAAAAACGTCAATAAATAGACGTCTAAAACACGTCTATTTTTAGACGTGTTTTAGACGTCTATTTTTTCATACGTCATATTGTAGCACGCCGTTTTTCATCATTTTTGAGGATTTGAAAAAAATAAAAAAACGATGGGTTATAGCCCATAGTTTTTTGATTTCTTGATTTTTTTTAAATCCTTGTTTTTCATCATTTTTGACCATCCCACTGAGCAATAGCCGGCTATTACAATTTACAATTTAGGCATTTAGCAGACGCTCTTAATCCAGAGCGATTTACAATAATCAAGAACAAAAGCATGGGAATACATCACAAAAGCATTTATCATAAAACATGCTTAAGCTAAGAAAGTAACAGTGGAATATCTATATTATGAGACTATACATATAAACTATATATATATACTACTATGCTATACATATGTACTATGGTGTGCTATGACTATATACAATGCAATTATAGTGCCGTCTACATAACATGCTATAAGTCTGTATCAGATGCTATCTAAGTCTACAGAAATGCTATCTAAGGGGGTAGGGTAAGTTCTATGGGCCATGATGGAGTCTAAAAAGGTGGGTTTTCAGACTACGGCGGAAGATTGGGAGTGATGCTGCAGTTCTGACTGCAATGGGAAGTGCATTCCACAGTTTTGGAGCCAGAAGGGAGAAGAGTTTGGGACGTGTGGAGCGTTGTCCCAGCGTTTTTAGTGAGGGTACTTCCAGCTTCCCTGCGTTGGCTGATCTGAGTGTGCGGGAGGGTTTAGACGTGCGTCTAAAAATGGGATAAAAAAAATCAAAAAATAGACGTCTAAAAAATAGACGTCTAAAACACGTCTATTTTTAGACGTGTTTTAGACGTCTATTTTTAGACGTGATATCCCATTTTTAGACGCTCGTCTAATAGCCCATATCGTACGGCATACTATAGCACGCCGTTTTTCATAATTTTTGAGGATTTGAAATGAATGAAAAAAAAAAACGATGGGTTATATCCCATCGTTTTTGGATTTATTATTATTTTTTTTTTTTTCATCATTTTTGACCATGGGCTATAGCCGTATGGCATAATATAGCACGCCGTTTTTCATCATTTTTAAAGATTAAAAAAATATATGTATAATTTAAAAAAACGATGGGTTTTTAGATTTAGATTTTTTTTTTATCCTCGTTTTTCATCATTTTTGACCAAACGTCGAAAAATAGACGTCAATTTTTAGACGTGTTTTAGACGTCTATTTTTAGAAGTTTTTTTATCCCATTTTTAGACGCTCGTCTAATAGCCCATATCATACGGCATACTGTAGCACGCCGTTTTTCATTATTTTTGAGGATTTTAATTATTATTTTTTTAAACCCGATGGGTTATAGCCCATCGTTTTTTGATTTTTTTTTTAATCCTCGTTTTTCATCATTTTTGACCATCCCACTGAGCAATAGCCGGCTATTAGACGTGCGTTTAAAAATGGGATAAAAAACGTCTAAAAATAGACGTCTAAAAATAGACGTCTAAAACACGCCTATTTTTAGACGTCTATTTTTAGACGTTTTTTATCCCATTTTTAGACACTTGTCTAATAGCCCATATCGTACGGCATACTATAGCACGCCGTTTTTCATCATTTTTGAGGATTTGAAAAGAATGAAGAAAAAAAAACGATGGGTTATAGCCCATCGTTTTTTGATTTTTAGATTTTTTTTTTTTATCCTCGTTTTTCATCATTTTTGACCATCCCACTGAGCAATAGCTGGGAAGACGTCTATTTATAGACGTTTTTTAGACGTCTAATTTTTTGACGTTTTTTATTAAAAAAAAAAACATGGCCCATCGTTTTTTGAATTTTCGAAAAAAAAGAAATGACCTCGTTTTTCATAGTTTTTTGAATTTTTGATTTTTTTTTTTATCGTGGTTTTTCATAATTTTATAGCACGCCTTTTTTCATCATTTTTGAGGATTTGAAAAAAAAAAAGAAAAAAGAAAAGGATGGGTTATAGCCCATAGTTTTTTGATATTTTGACTTTTTTTTTATCCTCGTTTTTTATAATTTTTGACCATGGGCTATAGCCATACCGTACGGCATACTATAGCACGCCGTTTTTCATCATTTTTGAGGATTTGAAAAAAAGAAAAAACGATGGGTTATAGCCCATCGTTTTTTGATTTTATTTTTTTATCCTCGTTTTTCATCATTTTTGACCATCCCACTGAACAATAGCCAGCTATTAGACGTGCGTCTAAAAATGGGATAAAAAACGTCGAAAAATAGACGTCGAAAAACGTCGAAAAATAGACGACTAAACACGTCTATTTTTAGACGTGTTTTAGACGTCTATTTTTAGACGTTTTTTATCCCATTTTTAGACGCTCGTCTAATAGCCCATACCGTACGGCATACTATAACACGCCGTTTTTCATCATTTTTGAGGATTTGGAAAAAATGGGGAAAAAAACATGGGTTATAGCCCATCGTTTTTTGAATTTTAGATTTTTTTTTTAATCCTCGTTTTTCATCATTTTTGACCATGGACTATGGCCCATACCGTACGGCATACTATAGCACGACGTTTTTCATCATTTTTTGAGGATTTGAAAAAAATGAAGAAAAAAAAACAAACATGGGTTATAGCCCATCGTTTTTTTGAAAAAAAAAAAAATACCTCGTTTTTCATCATTTTTGAACATGTTCTATAGCCCATACCGTACGGCATACTATACCACGCCGTTTTTCATCATTTTTGAGGATTAAAAAACAAAAAAAAAAACATGGGTTATAGCCCATCGTTTTTTGAATTTTTGAATTCTTTTTAATCCTCGTTTTTTATCATTTTTGACCATCCCACTGAGCAATAGCCGGCTATTAGACGTGCGTCTAAAAATGGGATAAAAAACGTCTAAAAATAGACGTCTAAAAAACGTCTAAAAAACGTATACGTATACCGTACGGCATACTATAGCACGCCGTTTTCATCATTTTTGAGGATTAAAAAAAAAAAAAAAAAAAATGAAAAACGGGTTATAGGCCATCGTTTTTTGAATTTTCGAAAAAAAGAATTAACCTCGTTTTTCATCATTTTTGAACATGGGCTATAGCCCATACTGTAAGGCATACTATAGCACGCCGTTTTTCATCATTTTTGAGAAAAAAAACATGGGTTATTGCCCATCCTTTTTTTTTTGAAGAAGAAGAAAAAAAAAATCCTCGTTGTTTTTCATCATTTTTGACCATCCCACTGAGCAATTGCCGGCTATTAGACGTGCGTCTAAAAATGGGATAAAAAACGTCTAAAAATAGACGTCTAAAAAACGTCTAAAAATAGACATCTTTAACACGTCTATTTTTAGACTTGTTTTAGACGTTTATAAACAGAACATTCAGGGTTCAAGTCTCCTGAAGAACATTTTCACTGTCCATCTAAATTCTAAACGGCTGGTTAAATATAAGTTCCCGATTGTACCTTACATGCCAGTGTGGCTCAAAAGATAAATCTGAGGTTCGTAATCCAAAGATTCCTGGTTTAAAACTCAAACAAAACTAATACTCAACCAAAGCTGCAGTAATTTGAATTTTTCAAGGCTAGAATAGAAAATAAAAACTCAAAAGCACCAGGAGACATCTGGTGAATACCCCAAGGTGCCTTGGCTCAATGGTGTGGAGCGCTTGACCCGTTGCCTCTGCTACAGACAGTTGGCAGGTTCAAGTCCCATGTCATCAAGGTGCTGGGACCATCGGGAGACGGTGGCCCATCAACTGACAGAATAGTCTGTGTATTTGCATACTGGGCCCCGATTATAATCGTCGACAATGTCATTTTTCTTGACTTTTGACAATGAAAAAACTACACACTATAGTATATTTGTTTAATAATCGTCGCAAAAACCATGAACTATAGTTCATGATTTTCGCAACGATTTCAAAAACCAATATGAAAATTATGAAAAAATACTATAACGCCGTTTTTCATCATTTTTGAGGATTTGGAAAAAATGAAAAAAAAAAACCATGGGTTATATAGCCCATCGTTTTTTGAACTTTTGATTTTTTTTTAATCCTCGTTTTTCATCATTTTTGACCATGGACTATGGCCCATACCGTACGGCATACTATAGCACGCCGTTTTTCATCATTTTTTGAGGATTTGAAAAAAATGAAGAAAAAGAAACAAACATGGGTTATAGCCCATCGTTTTTTTAATTTTTGAAAAAAAAAATGACCTCGTTTTTCATCATTTTTGAACATGGGCTATAGCCCATACCGTACGGCATACTATAGCACGCCGTTCTTCATCATTTTTGAGGATTTAAAAAAAAAAAAAAAAAAAAAAATGAACATGGGTTATAGCCCATCGTTTTTTGAATTTTTAAATTCTTTTTAATCCTTGTTTTTTATCATTTTTGACCATCCCACTGAGCAATAGCCGGCTATTAGACGTGCGTCTAAAAATGGGATAAAAAACGTAAAAAAATAGACGTCTAAAACACATCTATTTTTAGACGTGTTTTAGACGTCTATTTTTAGACGTTTTTTATCCCATTTTTAGACGCTCGTCTAATAGCCCGTACCGTACGGCATACTATATATAGCCCGCCATTTTTCATCATTTTTGAGGATTTGAAAAAAATGAAAAAAATAAATAAACATGGGTTATAGCCCATCGTTTTTTGAATTTTCGAAAAAAAGAAATTACCTAGTTTTTCATAGTTTTTTGATATTTTGATATATTTTTTTATCCTCGTTTTTTATCATTTTTGACCATGGACTATGGCCCATACCATACGGCATACTATAGCACGCCGTTTTTCATCATTTTTGAGGATTCGAAAAAAATGAAAGAAACAAAACAAACATGGGTTATAGCCCATCGTTTTTTGAATTTTTGAAAAAAAGAAATTAACCTCGTTTTTCATCCTTTTTGAACATGGCCGATAGCCTGTACCGTACGGCATACTATAGCACGCCGTTTTTCATCATTTTTGAGGATAAAAAAAAAAAAAACATGGGTTATAGCCCATCGTTTTTTGAAAATTTGAAAAGAAATTAACCTCGTTTTTCATCATTTTTGAACATGGGCTATAGCCCATACCGTACGGCATACTATAGCACACCGTTTTTCATCATTTTTGAGGATTTGAAAAAAATGGGAAAAAAAGAAAAACATGGGTTATAGCCCATCGTTTTTTGAAATTAAAAAAAATAATAATAACCTCGTTGTTTTTCATCATTTATAGGAGACTATAGCCCATATCGTACGCCGTTTTTCATCATTTTTGAAGATTTGAAAAAAAAAAAAAAAAAAAAAAAACGATGGGTTATATAGTTTTTTGAATTTTTGAAGAAAAAAGAAATCCTCGTTTTTCATCATTTTGGACCATGGGCTATAGCCCCTATCGTACGGCATACTATAGCACGCTGTTTTTCATCATTTTTGAGGATTTGAAAAAAATGAAAAAATGAAAAAAACGATGGGTTATAGCCCATCGTTTTTTGATTTTTTTTTTAATCCTTGTTTTTCATCATTTTTGAACATGGGCTATAGCCCATACCGTACGGCATACTATAGCACGCCGTTTTTCATCATTTTTGAGGATTTGAAAAAAAATTATGATAGTGTAACAGCGGGGAATCGAACCCTAGTCTCCCACGTGGAAAGCCAACATCTTAACCACTACGACAATTAGAGTTTTGAGGTAGTCAGGCTGAGGCTGTGAGCCACTGCTAAATGAAGCTCAATAACTAGCATTAAACTTTACGAAGAGTGGGATTTGAACATGAACTCTCTTTGCTGAATAGCCCCTACTACACCATCACTCAGTAATATCTGCCTCTTTGTACTGTTGATGCGATCTTTTGTATGTTAGCCTTCAGATAGTAAAGTTGAAAGAATCAAGAGTTGATCATAGACTCACGTTCATCAGAGTGTAACACCCAGGAATCGAACACAGGTCCCCTGCACTGAAGGCCAACATCTTAACCACTAAGCCAAAGCAACTGCCTTTGGCTCAGGGGAGATATGAGACTTTTGAGGTTATCAGGCTGAGGCTGTGAGCCTTCAGTTAATACACCTCTAAATGTTCAAATCCCTGTTCTCCTATAGCTTAATGCTGGAGTGTTTCAACTTTTCTAACTGAGGGCTAACACACACAATTACCAGGAGATGTTCACTGTGTGTCTGACTGATGGTGCAGTGGTCTAATGATCAGTCTCTCTGTACGGACATTCCATGTTCAAGTCCCATTACTCCTATATAGCACAATGCTAATGTTTCTTATCCTCCGCAACACCCATTCTCATACACCGCTATACTTTTAAGTATGTTGCGGTAGAGAGAACGTCATCATTTTGGACCATGGGCTATAGCCCATATCGTACGGCATTACTATAGCACGCCGTTTTTCATCATTTTTGAGGATTTGAAAAAAATGAAAAAATGAAAAAAACGATGGGTTATAGCCCATCGTTTTTTGAATTTTTGATTTTTTTTTTAATCCTCGTTTTTCATCATTTTTGAACATGGGCTATAGCCCATACCTTACGGCATACTATAGCACGCCGTTTTTCATCATTTTTGAGGATTTGAAAAAAATTAAAAAATTAAAAAAACGATGGGTTATAACCCATCGTTTTTTTCATTTTTGATTATTTTTTTTTATCCTTGTTTTTTATCATTTTGGACAATGGGCTATAGCCCATATCGTACGGCATACTATAGCACGCCGTTTTTCATCATTTTTGAGGATTTGAAAAAAATGAAAAAATGAATAAAACGATGGGTTATAGCCCATCGTTTTTTGAATTTTTGAAAAAAAAAATAATCCTCGTTTTTCATCATTTTTGAACATGGGCTATAGCCCATACCTTACGGCATACTATAGCACGCCGTTTTTCATCATATTTGAGGATTTGAAAAAAATGAAAAAAACGATGGGTTCTTTTCATTTTTGATTATTTTTTTTTATCCTTGTTTTTTATCATTTTGGACAATGGGCTATAGCCCATATCGTACGGCATACTATAGCACGCCGTTTTTCATCATTTTTGAGGATTTGAAAAAAATGAAAAAATGAATAAAACGATGGGTTATAGCCCATCGTTTTTTTCATTTTTGATTTTTTTTTTTTATCCTTGTTTTTTATCATTTTGGACAATGGGCTATAGCCCATATCGTACGGCATACTATAGCACGCCGTTTGAAGAAAAAATAAATCCTCGTTTTTCATCATTTTGGATCATGGGCTATAGCCCCTATGGTACGGCATACTATAGCACGCCGTTTTTCATCATTTTTGAGGATTTGAAAAAAATGAAAAAATGAAAAAAACGATGGGTTATAGCCCATCATTTTTTGAATTTTTGAAAAAAAAATTAATCCTCGTTTTTCATCATTTTTGAACATGGGCTATAGCCCATACCGTACGGCATACTATAGCACGCCGTTTTTCATCATTTTTGAGGATTTGAAAAAAATTAAAAAATTAAAAAAACGATGGGTTATAGCCCATCGTTTTTTGAATTTTTGAAGAAAAAAGAAATCCTCGTTTTTCATCATTTTGGACCATGGGCTATAGCCCATATCGTACGGCATTACTATAGCACGCCGTTTTTCATCATTTTTGAGGATTTGAAAAAAATGAAAAAATTTAAAAAACGATGGGTTATAGCCCATCGTTTTTTGAATTTTTGAAAAAAAAAAATAATCCTCGTTTTTCATCATTTTTGAACATGGGCTATAGCCCATACCGTACGGCATACTATAGCACGCCGTTTTTCATCATTTTTGAGGATTTGAAAAAAATGAAAAAATGAAAAAAACGATGGGTTATAGCCCATCGTTTTTTTCATTTTTGATTTTTTTTTTTTATCCTTGTTTTTTTATCATTTTGGACAATGGGCTATAGCCCATATCGTACGGCATACTATAGCACGCCGTTTTTCATCATTTTTGAGGATTTGAAAAAAATGAAAAAATTAAAAAAACGATGGGTTATAGCCCATCATTTTTTGAATTTTTGAAAAAAAAATTAATCCTCGTTTTTCATCATTTTTGAACATGGGCTATAGCCCATACCGTACGGCATACTATAGCACGCCGTTTTTCATCATTTTTGAGGATTTGAAAAAAATGAAAAAATGAAAAAAACGATGGGTTATAGCCCATCGTTTTTTGAATTTTTGAAGAAAAAGAAATCCTCGTTTTTCATCATTTTGGACCATGGGCTATAGCCCATATCGTACGGCATTACTATAGCACGCCGTTTTTCATCATTTTTGAGGATTTGAAAAAAATGAAAAAATGAATAAAACGATGGGTTATAGCCCATCGTTTTTTTCATTTTTGATAAAAAAATTTTATCCTTGTTTTTTATCATTTTGGACAATGGGCTATAGCCCATATCGTACGGCATACTATAGCACGCCGTTTTTCATCATTTTTGAGGATTTGAAAAAAATGAAAAAATGAATAAAACGATGGGTTATAGCCCATGGTTTTTTGAATTTTTGAAAAAAAACATTAATCCTCGTTTTTCATCATTTTTGAACATGGGCTATAGCCCATACCGTACGGCATACTATAGCACGCCGTTTTTCATCATTTTTGAGGATTTGAAAAAAATTAAAAAATTAAAAAAATGATGGGTTATAGCCCATCGTTTTTTTCATTTTTGATTTTTCTTTTTTATCCTTGTTTTTTATCATTTTGGACAATGGGCTATAGCCCATATCGTACGGCATACTATAGCACGCCGTTTTTCATCATTTTTGAGGATTTGAAAAAAATGAAAAAATGAATAAAACGATGGGTTATAGCCCATCGTTTTTTGAATTTTTGAAGAAAAAATTAATCCTCGTTTTTCATCATTTTGGACCATGGGCTATAGCCCCTATCGTACGGCATACTATAGCACGCCGTTTTTCAACATTTTTGAGGATTTGAAAAAAATGAAAAAATGAAAAAAACGATGGGTTATAGCCCATCATTTTTTGAATTTTTGAAAAAAAAATTAATCCTTGTTTTTCATCATTTTTTTAAATGGGCTATATAGCCCATACCGTACGGCACACCGTTTTTCATCATTTTTGAGGATTTGAAAAAAATGAAAAAAAAACGATGGGTTATAGCCCATCGTTTTTTGAATTTTTGAAGAAAAAAGAAATCCTCGTTTTTCATCATTTTGGACCATGGGCTATAGCCCCTATGGTACGGCATACTATAGCACGCCGTTTTTCATCATTTTTGAGGATTTGAAAAAAATGAAAAAATGAAAAAAACGATGGGTTATAGCCCATCATTTTGTTTTATTTTTGAAAAAAAAATGTATCCTTGTTTTTCATCATTTTTTAACATGGGCTATAGCCCATACCGTACGGCATACTATAGCACGCCGTTTTTCATCATTTTTGAGGATTTGAAAAAAATGAAAAAAATGAAAAAAAACGATGGGTTATAGCCCATCGTTTTTTTCATTTTTGATTATTTTTTTTATCCTTGTTTTTTATCATTTTGGACAATGGGCTATAGCCCATATCGTACGGCATACTATAGCACGCCGTTTTCATCATTTTTGAGGATTTGAAAAAAATGAAAAAATGAATAAAACGATGGGTTATAGCCCATCGTTTTTTGAATTTTTGAAGAAAAAAGAAATCCTCGTTTTTCATCATTTTGGACCATGGGCTATAGCCCATATCGTACGGCATACTATAGCACGCCGTTTTTCATCATTTTTGAGGATTTGAAAAAAATGAAAAAATGAAAAAAACGATGGGTTATAGCCCATCATTTTTTGAATTTTTGAAGAAAAAAGAAATCGTTTTTTGAATTTTTGAAGAAAAAATAAATCCTCGTTTTTCATCATTTTGGATCATGGGCTATAGCCCCTATGGTACGGCATACTATAGCACGCCGTTTTTCATCATTTTTGAGGATTTGAAAAAAATGAAAAAATGAAAAAAACGATGGGTTATAGCCCATCATTTTTTGAATTTTTGAAAAAAAAAATTATCCTCGTTTTTCATCATTTTTGAACATGGGCTATAGCCCATACCGTACGGCATACTATAGCACGCCGTTTTTCATCATTTTTGAGGATTTGAAAAAAATTAAAAAATTAAAAAAAACGATGGGTTATAGCCCATCGTTTTTTGAATTTTTGAAGAAAAAAGAAATCCTCGTTTTTCATCATTTTGGACCATGGGCTATAGCCCATATCGTACGGCATTACTATAGCACGCCGTTTTTCATCATTTTTGAGGATTTGAAAAAAATGAAAAAATAAAAAAAACGATGGGTTATAGCCCATCGTTTTTTGAATTTTTGAAAAAAAAAATTAATCCTCGTTTTTCATCATTTTTGAACATGGGCTATAGCCCATACCGTACGGCATACTATAGCACGCCGTTTTTCATCATTTTTGAGGATTTGAAAAAAATGAAAAAATGAATAAAACGATGGGTTATAGCCCATCGTTTTTTGAATTTTTGAAGAAAAAAGAAATCCTCGTTTTTCATCATTTTGGACCATGGGCTATAGCCCATATCGTACGGCATACTATAGCACGCCGTTTTTCATCATTTTTGAGGATTTGAAAAAAAGGAAAAAATGAAAAAAAAACGATGGGTTATAGCCCATCGTTTTTTGAATTTTTGAAGAAAAAAGAAATCCTCGTTTTTCATCATTTTGGACCATGGGCTATAGCCCCTATGGTACGGCATACTATAGCACGCCGTTTTTCATCATTTTTGAGGATTTGAAAAAAATGAAAAAATGAAAAAAACGATGGGTTATAGCCCATCATTTTTTGAATTTTTGAAAAAAAAATTAATCCTCGTTTTTCATCATTTTTGAACATGGGCTATAGCCCATACCGTACGGCATACTATAGCACGCCGTTTTCATCATTTTTGAGGATTTGAAAAAAATGAAAAAATGAAAAAATAACGATGGGTTTTCGTTTTTTGAATTTTTTGAATTTTTGAAGAAAAAATAAATCCTCGTTTTTCATCATTTTGGACCATGGGCTATAGCCCATATCGTACGGCATACTATAGCACGCCGTTTTTCATCATTTTTGAGGATTTGAAAAAAATGAAAAAATGAAAAAAACGATGGGTTATAGCCCATCGTTTTTTGAATTTTTGAAGAAAAAATAAATCCTCGTTTTTCATCATTTTGGACCATGGGCTATAGCCCCTATGGTACGGCATACTATAGCACGCCGTTTTTCATCATTTTTGAGGATTTGAAAAAAATGAAAAAATGAAAAAAACGATGGGTTATAGCCCATCATTTTTTGAATTTTTGAAAAAAAAAATAATCCTCGTTTTTCATCATTTTTTAACATGGGCTATAGCCCATACCGTACGGCATACTATAGCACGCCGTTTTTCATCATTTTTGAGGATTTGAAAAAAATGAAAAAAAACGATGGGTTATAGCCCATCGTTTTTTGAATTTTTGAAGAAAAAAGAAATCCTCGTTTTTCATCATTTTGGACCATGGGCTATAGCCCCTATCGTACGGCATACTATAGCACGCCGTTTTTCATCATTTTTGAGGATTTGAAAAAAATGAAAAAATGAAAAAAACGATGGGTTATAGCCCATCATTTTTTGAATTTTTGAAAAAAAAAAAAAATCCTCGTTTTTCATCATTTTTGAACATGGGCTATAGCCCATACCGTACGGCATACTATAGCACGCCGTTTTTCATCATTTTTGAGGATTTGAAAAAAATGAAAAAAACGATGGGTTATAGCCCATCATTTTTTGAATTTTTGAAAAAAAAAAAAAATCCTCGTTTTTCATCATTTTTGAACATGGGCTATAGCCCATACCGTACGGCATACTATAGCACGCCGTTTTTCATCATTTTTGAGGATTTGAAAAAAATAAAAAAAACGATGGGTTATAGCCCATCTTTTTTTTCATTTTTGATTTTTTTTTTTTATCCTTGTTTTTTATCATTTTGGACAATGGGCTATAGCCCATATCGTACGGCATACTATAGCACGCCGTTTTTCATCATTTTTGAGGATTTGAAAAAAAGTGAAAAAATGAATAAAACGATGGGTTATAGCCCATCGTTTTTTTGAATTTTTGAAAAAAAAAGTAATCCTCGTTTTTCATCATTTTTGAACATGGGCTATAGCCCATACCGTACGGCATACTATAGCACGCCGTTTTTCATCATATTTGAGGATTTGAAAAAAATTAAAAAAACGATGGGTTATAGCCCATCGTTTTTTTCATTTTTGATTACATTTTTTTATCCTTGTTTTTTATCATTTTGGACAATGGGCTATAGCCCATATCGTACGGCATACTATAGCACGCCGTTTTTCATCATTTTTGAGGATTTGAAAAAAATGAAAAAATAAATAAAACGATGGGTTATAGCCCCTCGTTTTTTGAATTTTTGAAGAAAAAAGAAATCCTCGTTTTTCATCATTTTGGACCATGGGCTATAGCCCATATCGTACGGCATACTATAGCACGCCGTTTTTCATCATTTTTGAGGATTTGAAAAAAATGAAAAAAAAACGATGGGTTATAGCCCATCGTTTTTTTCATTTTTGATTATTTTTTTTTATCCTTGTTTTTTATCATTTTGGACAATGGGCTATAGCCCATATCGTACGGCATACTATAGCACGCCGTTTTTCATCATTTTTGAGGATTTGAAAAAAAGTGAAAAAATGAATAAAACGATGGGTTATAGCCCATCGTTTTTTGAATTTTTGAAAAAAAAAATTATCCTTGTTTTTCATCATTTTTTAAAATGGGCTATAGCCCATACCGTACGGCATACTATAGCACGCCGTTTTTCATCATTTTTGAGGATTTGAAAAAAATGAAAAAAAACGATGGGTTATAGCCCATCGTTTTTTGAATTTTTGAAGAAAAAATAAATCCTCGTTTTTCATCATTTTGGACCATGGGCTATAGCCCCTATCGTACGGCATACTATAGCACGCCGTTTTTCATCATTTTTGAGGATTTGAAAAAATGAAAAAATGAAAAAAACGATGGGTTATAGCCCATCATTTTTTTAATTTTTGAAAAAAAAATTAATCCTCGTTTTTCATCATTTTTGAACATGGGCTATAGCCCATACCGTACGGCATACTATAGCACGCCGTTTTTCATCATTTTTGAGGATTTGAAAAAAATGAAAAAATGAAAAAAACGATGGGTTATAGCCCATCGTTTTTTTCATTTTTGATTTTTTTTTTTTATCCTTGTTTTTTATCATTTTGGACAATGGGCTATAGCCCATATCGTACGGCATACTATAGCGCGCCGTTTTTCATCATTTTTGAGGATTTGAAAAAAAGTGAAAAAATGAATAAAACGATGGGTTATAGCCCATCGTTTTTTTAATTTTTGAAAAAAAAATTAATCCTCGTTTTTCATCATTTTTGAACATGGGCTATAGCCCATACCGTACGGCATACTATAGCACGCCGTCTTTCATCATATTTGAGGATTTGAAAAAAATGAAAAAATGAAAAAAACGATGGGTTATAGCCCATCGTTTTTTTCATTTTTGATAAAAAAAAATTATCCTTGTTTTTTATCATTTTGGACAATGGGCTATAGCCCATATCGTACGGCATACTATAGCACGCCGTTTTCATCATTTTTGAGGATTTGAAAAAAATGAAAAAATGAATAAAACGATGGGTTATAGCCCATCGTTTTTTGAATTTTTGAAGAAAAAAGAAATCCTCGTTTTTCATCATTTTGGACCATGGGCTATAGCCCCTATGGTACGGCATACTATAGCACGCCGTTTTTCATCATTTTTGAGGATTTGAAAAAAATGAAAAAATGAAAAAAACGATGGGTTATAGCCCATCGTTTTTTTCATTTTTGATTATTTTTTTTTATCCTTGTTTTTTATCATTTTGGACAATGGGCTATAGCCCATATCGTACGGCATACTATAGCACGCCGTTTTTCATCATTTTTGAGGATTTGAAAAAAATGAAAAAATGAATAAAACGATGGGTTATAGCCCATCATTTTTTGAATTTTTGAAGAAGAAAGAAATCCTCGTTTTTCATCATTTTGGACCATGGGCTATAGCCCATACCGTACGGCATACTATAGCACGCCGTCTTTCATCATATTTGAGGATTTAAAAAAAATGAAAAAATGAAAAAAACGATGGGTTATAGCCCATCGTTTTTTTCATTTTTGATAAAAAAACTTTATCCTTGTTTTTTATCATTTTGGACAATGGGCTATAGCCCATATCGTACGGCATACTATAGCACGCCGTTTTCATCATTTTTGAGGATTTGAAAAAAATGAAAAAATGAATAAAACGATGGGTTATAGCCCATCGTTTTTTGAATTTTTGAAGAAAAAAGAAATCCTCGTTTTTCATCATTTTGGACCATGGGCTATAGCCCCTATGGTACGGCATACTATAGCACGCCGTTTTTCATCATTTTTGAGGATTTGAAAAAAATGAAAAAATGAAAAAAACGATGGGTTATAGCCCATCGTTTTTTTTCATTTTTGATTATTTTTCTTTATCCTTGTTTTTTATCATTTTGGACAATGGGCTATAGCCCATATCGTACGGCATACTATAGCACGCCGTTTTTCATCATTTTTGAGGATTTGAAAAAAATGAAAAAATGAATAAAACGATGGGTTATAGCCCATCGTTTTTTGAATTTTTGAAGAAGAAAGAAATCCTCGTTTTTCATCATTTTGGACCATGGGCTATAGCCCATATCGTACGGCATACTATAGCACGCCGTTTTTCATCATTTTTGAGGATTTGAAAAAAATGAAAAAAACGATGGGTTATAGCCCATCGTTTTTTGAATTTTTGAAGAAAAAATAAATCCTCGTTTTTCATCATTTTGGACCATGGGCTATAGCCCCTATGGTACGGCATACTATAGCACGCCGTTTTTCATCATTTTTGAGGATTTGAAAAAAATGAAAAAATGAATAAAACGATGGGTTATAGCCCATCGTTTTTTGAATTTTTGAAGAAAAAAGAAATCCTCGTTTTTCATCATTTTGGACCATGGGCTATAGCCCATATCGTACGGCATACTATAGCACGCCGTTTTTCATCATTTTTGAGGATTTGAAAAAAATGAAAAAATGAAAAAAAACGATGGGTTATAGCCCATCGTTTTTTGAATTTTTGAAGAAAAAATAAATCCTCGTTTTTCATCATTTTGGACCATGGGCTATAGCCCCTATGGTACGGCATACTATAGCACGCCGTTTTTCATCATTTTTGAGGATTTGAAAAAAATGAAAAAATGAAAAAAACGATGGGTTATAGCCCATCATTTTTTGAATTTTTGAAAAAAAAAATAATCCTCGTTTTATCATCATTTTGGACCATGGGCTATAGCCCATGTCGTACGGCATTACTATAGCACGCCGTTTTTCATCATATTTGAGGATTTGAAAAAAATGAAAAAATGAAAAAAACGATGGGTTATAGCCCATCGTTTTTTTCATTTTTGATTTTTTTTTTTTATCCTTGTTTTTTATCATTTTGGACAATGGGCTATAGCCCATATCGTACGGCATACTATAGCACGCCGTTTTTCATCATTTTTGAGGATTTGAAAAAAATTAAAAAATGAATAAAACGATGGGTTATAGCCCATCGTTTTTTGAATTTTTGAAGAAAAAATAAATCCTCGTTTTTCATCATTTTGGACCATGGGCTATAGCCCCTATGGTACGGCATACTATAGCACGCCGTTTTTCATCATTTTTGAGGATTTGAAAAAAATGAAAAAATGAAAAAAACGATGGGTTATAGCCCATCATTTTTTGAATTTTTGAAAAAAAAAATAATCCTCGTTTTATCATCATTTTGGACCATGGGCTATAGCCCATGTCGTACGGCATTACTATAGCACGCCGTTTTTCATCATATTTGAGGATTTGAAAAAAATGAAAAAATGAAAAAAACGATGGGTTATAGCCCATCGTTTTTTTCATTTTTGATTTTTTTTTTTTATCCTTGTTTTTTATCATTTTGGACAATGGGCTATAGCCCATATCGTACGGCATACTATAGCACGCCGTTTTTCATCATTTTTGAGGATTTGAAAAAAATGAAAAAATGAAAAAAACGATGGGTTATAGCCCATCATTTTTTGAATTTTTGAAAAAAAAAAAAATCCTCGTTTTTCATCATTTTTTAACATGGGCTATAGCCCATACCGTACGGCATACTATAGCACGCCGTTTTTCATCATTTTTGAGGATTTGAAAAAAATGAAAAAATGAAAAAAACGATGGGTTATAGCCCATCGTTTTTTGAATTTTTGAAGAAAAAAGAAATCCTCGTTTTTCATCATTTTGGACCATGGGCTATAGCCCATATCGTACGGCATTACTATAGCACGCCGTTTTTCATCATTTTTGAGGATTTGAAAAAAATGAAAAAATGAAAAAAAACGATGGGTTATAGCCCATCGTTTTTTGAATTTTTGAAAAAAAAAATTAATCCTCGTTTTTCATCATTTTGGACCATGGGCTATAGCCCATATCGTACGGCATTACTATAGCACGCCGTTTTTCATCATTTTTGAGGATTTGAAAAAAATGAAAAAATGAAAAAAACGATGGGTTATAGCCCATCGTTTTTTGAATTTTTGAAAAAAAAAATTATCCTCGTTTTTCATCATTTTTGAACATGGGCTATAGCCCATACCGTACGGCATACTATAGCACGCCGTTTTTCATCATTTTTGAGGATTTGAAAAAAATCAAAAAATGAAAAAAATGATGGGTTATAGCCCATCGTTTTTTGAATTTTTGAAGAAAAAAGAAATCCTCGTTTTTCATCATTTTGGACCATGGGTTATAGCCCATATCGTACGGCATTACTATAGCACGCCGTTTTTCATCATTTTTGAGGATTTGAAAAAAATGAAAAAATGAATAAAACGATGGGTTATAGCCCATCGTTTTTTGAATTTTTGAAAAAAAAAGTAATCCTCGTTTTTCATCATTTTTGAACATGGGCTATAGCCATAGACTGTAAAAAATATGGACAAAGCGTTCCCCGGGTCTAACATGAACGTAAAATGAAGCCTGTAATAATATGCTAATTCCTGATGTAAGTCGCCATCTTTGGTACCAGCTGGCCATTGGCTGGCTCCGTTTTGTATACCAGCTGGTCATTGGCTGCCCAGACAACGAGGCGGGACTTCCCCCCTTCTTCTCCGTTGGTTTTTATTTTGACTCGAGTGGGAGGGGAATCCCGATCATAGACTGTAATGGTAGCCACGCCCCTCAGAACATACGCGATGGTTTTTTTTCTTTATGGTCATTTTTTTAATTAATGGGACCATAATTTTCCAAAAAGAATATTATGACATTAGAAATGAGACTTTAAACTAGTGACTGGAAGAAGAAAGTATTCATGACCATGTTTATTAAGGTAATACAGTCTAGGTGAAGTTGGGCCAAAATACATGGGCCTCTATGGAGCTATGGGGCTTTTTGGGTCCGGTCCAGCGCCAAAACAGGCCATTATATGAACTACCGATTTCAAATGAGGCTTCACGAAATATCTGGCTGACTGCCCCCCTGGCTATAGCCCATACCGTACGGCATACTATAGCACGCCGTTTTTCATCATTTTTGAGGATTTGAAAAAAATGAAAAAATGAAAAAAAACGATGGGTTATAGCCCATCGTTTTTTTCATTTTTGATTTTTTTTTTTATCCTTGTTTTTTATCATTTTGGACAATGGGCTATAACCCATATCGTACGGCATACTATAGCACGCCGTTTTTCATCATTTTTGAGGATTTGAAAAAAATGAAAAAATGAAAAAAAAACGATGGGTTATAGCCCATGGTTTTTTGAATTTTTGAAGAAAAAATAAATCCTCGTTTTTCATCATTTTGGACCATGGGCTATAGCCCCTATGGTACGGCATACTATAGCACGCCGTTTTTCATCATTTTTGAGGATTTGAAAAAAATGAAAAAATGAAAAAAACGATGGGTTATAGCCCATCATTTTTTGAATTTTTGAAAAAAAAATTAATCCTCGTTTTTCATCATTTTGGACCATGGGCTGTAGCCCATGTCGTACGGCATTACTATAGCACGCCGTTTTTCATCATTTTTGAGGATTTGAAAAAAATGAAAAAATGAAAAAAACGATGGGTTATAGCCCATCGTTTTTTTCATTTTTGATTATTTTTTTTTATCCTTGTTTTTTATCATTTTGGACAATGGGCTATAGCCCATATCGTACGGCATACTATAGCACGCCGTTTTTCATCATTTTTGAGGATTTGAAAAAAATGAAAAAATGAAAAAAACGATGGGTTATAGCCCATCATTTTTTGAATTTTTGAAAAAAAAATTAATCCTCGTTTTTCATCATTTTTTAACATGGGCTATAGCCCATACCGTACGGCATACTATAGCACGCCGTTTTTCATCATTTTTGAGGATTTGAAAAAAATGAAAAAAACGATGGGTTATAGCCCATCGTTTTTTGAATTTTTGAAGAAAAAAGAAATCCTCGTTTTTCATCATTTTGGACCATGGGCTATAGCCCATATCGTACGGCATTACTATAGCACGCCGTTTTTCATCATTTTTGAGGATTTGAAAAAAATGAAAAAATGAAAAAAAACGATGGGTTATAGCCCATCGTTTTTTGAATTTTTGAAAAAAAAAAATAATCCTCGTTTTTCATCATTTTGGACCATGGGCTATAGCCCATATCGTACGGCATTACTATAGCACGCCGTTTTTCATCATTTTTGAGGATTTGAAAAAAATGAAAAAATGAAAAAAACGATGGGTTATAGCCCATCGTTTTTTGAATTTTTGAAAAAAAAAATTATCCTCGTTTTTCATCATTTTTGAACATGGGCTATAGCCCATACCGTACGGCATACTATAGCACGCCGTTTTTCATCATTTTTGAGGATTTGAAAAAAATGAAAAAATTAAAAAAACGATGGGTTATAGCCCATCGTTTTTTTCATTTTTGATTATTTTTTTTTATCCTTGTTTTTTATCATTTTGGACAATGGGCTATAGCCCATATCGTACGGCATACTATAGCACGCCGTTTTTCATCATTTTTGAGGATTTGAAAAAAATGAAAAAATGAATAAAACGATGGGTTATAGCCCATCGTTTTTTGAATTTTTGAAGAAAAAATAAATCCTCGTTTTTCATCATTTTGGACCATGGGCTATAGCCCATATCGTACGGCATACTATAGCACGCCGTTTTTCATCATTTTTGAGGATTTGAAAAAAATGAAAAAAAAGAAAAAAAAAAGATGGGTTATAGCCCATCGTTTTTTGAATTTTTGAAGAAAAAAGAAATCCTCGTTTTTCATCATTTTGGACCATGGGCTATAGCCCCTATCGTACGGCATACTATAGCACGCCGTTTTTCATCTTTTTTGAGGATTTGAAAAAAATGAAAAAATGAAAAAAACAATGGGTTATAGCCCATCATTTTTTGAATTTTTGAAAAAAAACATTAATCCTCGTTTTTCATCATTTTTGAACATGGGCTATAGCCCATACCGTACGGCATACTATAGCACGCCGTTTTTCATAATTTTTGAGGATTTGAAAAAAATGAAAAAATGAAAAAAACGATGGGTTATTGCCCATCGTTTTTTGAATTTTTGAAGAAAAAAGAAATCCTCGTTTTTCATAATTTTGGACCATGGGTTATAGCCCATATCGTACGGCATTACTATAGCACGCCGTTTTTCATCATTTTTGAGGATTTGGAAAAAATGAATAAAACGATGGGTTATAGCCCATCGTTTTTTGAATTTAAAAAAAAAAAAGTAATCCTCGTTTTTCATCATTTTTGAACATGGGCTATAGCCCATACCGTACGGCATACTATAGCACGCCGTTTTTCATCATTTTTGAGGATTTGGAAAAAATGAAAAAAAACGATGGGTTATAGCCCATCGTTTTTTTCATTTTTGATTATTTTTTTTTATCCTTGTTTTTTTATCATTTTGGACAATGGGCTATAGCCCATATCGTACGGCATACTATAGCACGCCGTTTTTCATCATTTTTGAGGATTTGAAAAAAATGAAAAAATGAATAAAACGATGGGTTTTAGCCCATCGTTTTTTGAATTTTTGAAGAAAAAATAAATCCTCGTTTTTCATCATTTTGGACCATGGGCTATAGCCCATATCGTACGGCATACTATAGCACGCCGTTTTTCATCATTTTTGAGGATTTGAAAAAAATGAAAAAAACGATGGGTTATAGCCCATCGTTTTTTTCATTTTTGATTTTTTTTTTTTATCCTTGTTTTTTTATCATTTTGGACAATGGGCTATAGCCCATATCGTACGGCATACTATAGCACGCCGTTTTTCATCATTTTTGAGGATTTGAAAAAAATGAAAAAATGAATAAAACGATGGGTTATAGCCCATCGTTTTTTGAATTTTTGAAGAAAAAAGAAATCCTCGTTTTTCATCATTTTGGACCATGGGCTATAGCCCCTATCGTACGGCATACTATAGCACGCCGTTTTTCATCATTTTTGAGGATTTGAAAAAAATGAAAAAATGAAAAAAACGATGGGTTATAGCCCATCATTTATTTAATTTAAAAAAAAAAAAATTATCCTTGTTTTTCATCATTTTGGACCATGGGCTATAGCCCATATCGTACGGCATACTATAGCACGCCGTTTTTCATCATTTTTGAGGATTTGAAAAAAATGAAAAAAACGATGGGTTATAGCCCATCGTTTTTTTGATTTTTGATTTTTTTTTTTTTATCCTTGTTTTTTATCATTTTGGACAATGGGCTATAGCCCATATCGTACGGCATACTATAGCACGCCGTTTTTCATCATTTTTGAGGATTTGAAAAAAATGTATGATAGTGTAACAGCCGGGAATGGAACCCTGGACTCCCACATGGAAAGCCAACATCTTAACCACTACGACAATTAGAGTTTTGAGGTAGTCAGGCTGAGGCTGTGAGCCACTGCTAGAATAGCAGTAAATGAAGCTCAATAACTAGCATTAAACTTTACGAAGAGTGGGATTTTAACATGAACTCTCTGTGCTGAATAGCCCCTACTACACCATCACTCAGTAACATCTGCCTCTTTGTACTGTTGAAGCGATCTTTTGTATGTTAGCCTTCAGATAGTAAAGTTGAAAGAATCAAGAGTTGAACATAGACTCACGTTCATCAGAGTGTAACACACAGGAATCGAACAAAGGTCCCCTGCACTGAAGGCCAACATCTTAACCACTAAGCCAAAGCAACTGCCTATGGCTCAGGGGAGATATGAGACTTTTGAGGTTATCATGCTGAGGCTGTGAACCTTCAGTTAATACACCTCTAAATGTTCAAATCCCTGTTCTCCTATACCTTAATGCTGGAGTGTTTCAACTTTACTAACTGAGGGCTAACACACACAATTACCAGGAGATGTTCACTGTGTGTCTGAGTGATGGTGCAGTGGTCTAATGATCAGTCTCTCTGTACGGACATTCCATGTTCAAGTCCCATTGCTCCTATATAGCACAATGCTAATGTTTCTCATCCTCCGCAACACCCATTCTCATACACCGCTATACTTTTAAGTATGTTGCGGTAGAGAGAACGTCATAATGTTGGACCATGGGCTATAGCCCATATCGTACGGCATACTATAGCACGCCGTTTTTCATCATTTTTGAGGATTTGGAAAAAAAATTGAAAAATGAAAAAAAACGATGGGTTATAGCCCATCGTTTTTTGAATTTTTGAAGAAAAGAAAATATCCTCGTTTTTCATCATTTTTTACCATGGGCTATAGCCCATATCGTACGGCATACTATAGCACGCCGTTTTTCATCATTTTGGAGGATTTGAAAAAAAATTATGATAGTGTAACAGCCGGGAATCGAACCCTGGTCTCCCACGTGGAAAGCCAACATCTTAACCACTACAACAATTAGAGTTTTGAGGTAGTCAGGCTGAGGCTGTGAGCCACTGCTAGAATAGCAGTAAATGAAGCTCAATAACTAGCATTAAACTTTACGAAGAGTTGGATTTGAACATGAACTCTCTGTGCTGAATAGCCCCTACTACACCATCACTCAGTAACATCTGCCTCTTTGTACTGTTGAAGCGATCTTTTGTATGTTAGCCTTCAGATAGTAAAGTTGAAAGAATCAAGAGTTGAACATAGACTCACGTTCATCAGAGTGTAACACCCAGGAATCGAACACAGGTCCCCTGCACTGAAGGCCAACATCTTAACCACTAAGCCAAAGCAACTCCCTATGGATCAGGGGAGATATGAGACTTTTGAGGTTATCAGGCTGAGGCTGTGAGCCTTCAGTTAATACACCTCTAAATGTTCAAATCCCTGTTCTCCTATAGCTTAATGCTGGAGTGTTTCAACTTTACTAACTGAGGGCTAACACACACAATTACCAGGAGATGTTCACTGTGTGTCTGACTGATGGTGCAGTGGTCTAATGATCAGTCTCTCTGTACGGACATTCCATGTTCAAGACCCATTGCTCCTATATAGCAAATGCTAATGTTTCTCATCCTCCGCAACACCCATTCTCATACACCGCTATACTTTTAAGTATGTTGCGGTAGAGAGAACGTCATCATTTTGGACCATGGGCTATAGCCCATATCGTACGGCATACTATAGCACGCAGTTTTTCATCATTTTTGAGGATTTGAAAAAAATGAAAAAATGAAAAAAACGATGGGTTATAGCCCATCGTTTTTTGAATTTTTGAAGAAAAGAAAATATCCTAGTTTTTCATCATTTTTGACCATGGGCTATAGCCCATATCGTACGGCATACTATAGCACGCCGTTTTTCATCATTTTTGAGGATTTGAAAAAAATGAAAAAATGAAAAAAACGATGGGTTATAGCCCATCGTTTTTTTAATTTTTGAAGAAAAGAAAATATCCTCATTTTTGACCTTGGGCTATAGCCCATATCGTAAGGCATACTATAGCACGCCGTTTTTCATCATTTTTGAGGATTTGAAAAAAATGAAAAAATGAATAAAACGATGGGTTATAGCCAATCGTTTTTTGAATTTTTGAAGAAAAGAAAATATCCTCGTTTTTCATAATTTTGGACCATGGGCTATAGCCCATATTGTACGGCATACTATAGCACGCCGTTTTTCATAATTATTGAGGATTTGAAAAAAAAAAAAAAAAAAACGATGGGTTATAGCCCATCGTTTTTTGAAATTTAAAAAGAAAATATCCTCGTTTTTCATATTTTTGAACATGGGCTATAGCCCATACCGTACGGCATACTATAGCACGCCATTTTTCATCATTTTTGAGGATTTGAAAAAAAAATATGATAGTGTAACAGCCGGGAATCGAACCCTGGTCTCCCACGTGGAAAGCCAACATCTTAACCACTACGACAATTAGAGTTTTGAGGTAGTCAGGCTGAGGCTGTGAGCCACTGCTAGAATAGCAGTAAATGAAGCTCATTAACTAGCATTAAACTTTACGAAGAGTGGGATTTGAACATGAACTCTCTGTGCTGAATAGCCCCTACTACACCATCACTCAGTAACATCTGCCTCTTTGTACTGTTGAAGCGATCTTTTGTATGTTAGCCTTCAGATAGTGAAGTTGAAAGAATCAAGAGTTGAACATAGACTCACGTTCATCAGAGTGTAACACCCAGGAATCGAACAGGTCCCCTGCACTGAAGGCCAACATCTTAACCACTAAGCCAAAGCAACTGCCTATGGATCAGGGGAGATATGATACTTTTGAGGTTATCAGGCTGAGGCTGTGAGCCTTCAGTTAATACACCTCTAAATGTTCAAATCCCTGTTCTCCTATAGCTTAATGCTGGAGTGTTTCAACTTTACTAACTGAGGGCTAACACACAATTACCAGGAGATGTTCAATGTGTGTCTGACTGATGGTGCAATGGTCTAATGATCAGTCTCTCTGTATGGACATTCCATGTTCAAGACCCATTGCTCCTATATAGCACAATGCTAATGTTTCTCATCCTCCGCAACACCCATTCTCATACACCGCTATACTTTTAAGTATGTTGCGGTAGAGAGAACGTCATAATTTTGGACCATTGCTATAGCCCATATCGTACGGCATACTATAGCACGCCGTTTTTCATCATTTTTGAGGATTTGAAAAAAATGAAAAAATGAAAAAAACGATGGGTTATAGCCCATCGTTTTTTGAAATTTTGAAGAAAAAAAAACCCCTTGTTTTTAATCATTTTTGACCATGGGCTATAGCCCATATCGTACGGCATACTATAGCACGCTGTTTTTCATCATTTTTGAGGATTTGGAAAAAAATGAAAAAAACGATGGGTTATAGCCCATGGTTTTTTGAATTTTTGAAGAAAAAATAACTCCTTGTTTTTAATCATTTTTGACCATGGGCTATAGCCCATATCGTACGGCATACTATAGCACGCCGTTTTTCATCATTTTTGAGGATTTGAAAAAAATGAAAAAAACGATGGGTTATAGCCCATCGTTTTTTTAATTTTTTAATTAATTTTTTTATCCTCGTTTTTCATCATTTTGGACCATGGGCTATAGCCCATATCGTACGGCATACTATAGCATGCCGTTTTTCATATTTTTTGAGGATTTGAAAAAAATTAAAGAATGAAAAAAACGATGGGTTATAGCCCATCGTTTTTTAAATTTTTGAAGAAAAGAAAATATCCTCATTTTTGACCATGGGCTATAGCCCATATCGTACGGCATACTATAGCACGCCGTTTTTCATCATTTTTGAGGATTTGAAAAAAATGAAAAAAACGATGGGTTATAGCCCATCGTTTTTTGAATTTTTGAATTTATTTTTTTATCCTTGTTTTTCATCATTTTGGACCATCGTACGGCATACTATAGCACGCCGTTTTTCATCATTTTTGAGGATTTGAAAAAAATGAAAAAATGAATAAAACGATGGGTTATAGCCCATCGTTTTTTTAATTTTTTAATTAATTTTTTTATCCTCGTTTTTCATCATTTTGGACCATGGGCTATAGCCCATATCGTACGGCATACTATAGCATGCCGTTTTTCATATTTTTTGAGGATTTGAAAAAAATTAAAGAATGAAAAAAACGATGGGTTATAGCCCATCGTTTTTTGAAATTTTGAAGAAAAAATAAATCCTCGTTTTTCATCATTTTGGACCATGGGCTATAGCCCCTATCGTACGGCATACTATAGCACGCCGTTTTTCATCATCTTTGAGGATTTGAAAAAAAATGAAAAAATGAAAGAAACGATGGGTTATAGCCCATTGTTTTTTTAATTTTTTAATAAATTTTCTTATCCTCGTTTTTCATCGTTTTGGACCATGGGCTATAGCCCATATCGTACGGCATACTATAGCACGCCGTTTTTCATCATTTTTGAGGATTTGAAAAAAATGAAAAAATGAAAAAAACGATGAGTTATAGCCAGGGGGGCAGTCAGCCAGATATTTCGTGAAGCCTCATTTGAAATCGGTAGTTCATATAATGGCCTGTTGGACTGCTGGACTGGACCCCAAAAGCCCCATAGCTCCATAGAGGCCCATGTATTTTGGCCCAACTTCACCTAGACTGTATTACCTTAATAAACATGGTCATGAATACTTTCTTCTTCCAGTCACTAGTTTAAAGTCTCATTTCTAATGTCATAATATTCTTTTTGGAAAATTATGGTCCCATTAATTAAAAAAATGACCATAAAGTCGCGTATGTTCTGAGGGGCGTGGCTACCGTTACAGTCTATGATCGGGATTCCCCTCCCACTCAAGAGTCTTCTCCTCCCACTCGAGTCAAAATAAAAACCAACGGAGAAAAAGGGGGGAAGTCCCGCCTCGTTGTCTGGGCAGCCAATGACCAGCTGGTACAAAACGGAGCCAGCCAATGGCCAGCTGGTACCAAACGGATCTAGAAAGATGGCGACTTACATCAGGAATTAGCATATCATTACAGGCTTCATTTTACGTTCATGTTAGACCCGGGGAACGCTTTGTCCATATTTTTTACAGTCTATGGTTATAGCCCATCGTTTTTTGAAATTTTGAAGGAAAAAAAACTCCTTGTTTTTAATCATTTTTGACCATGGGCTATAGCCCATATCGTACGGCATACTATAGCACGCCGTTTTTCATCATTTTTAAGGATTTGAAAAAAATGAAAAAATGAAAAAAACGATGGGTTATAGCCCATCGTTTTTAGAATTTTTGAAAAAAAAAAAACTCCTTGTCTTTAATCATTTTTGACCATAGGCTATAGCCCATATCGTACGGCATACTATAGCACGCCGTTTTTCATCATTTTTGAGGATTTGAAAAAAATGAAAAAAACGATGGGTTATAACCCATCGTTTTTTGAATTTTTGAATTAATTTTTTTATCCTCGTTTTTCATCATTTTGGACCATGGGCTATAGCCCATATCGTACGGCATACTATAGCACGCCGTTTTTCATCATTTTTGAGGATTTGGAAAAAGAAATGAAAAAATGAAAAAAACGATGGGTTATAGCCCATCGTTTTTTTAATTTTTGAAGAAAAGAAAATATCCTCGTTTTTCATCATTTTTGACCTTGGGCTATAGCCCATATCGTAAGGCATACTATAGCACGCCGTTTTTCATCATTTTTGAGGATTTGAAAAAAATGAAAAAATGAAAAAAAAGATGGGTTATAGCCCATCGTTTTTTTTATTTTTGAAGAAAAAATAAATCCTCGTTTTTCATCATTTTGGACCATGGGCTATAGCCCCTATCGTATGGCATATTATAGCATGCCGTTTTTCATCATTTTTGAGGATTTGAAAAAAATGAAAAAAACGATGGGTTATAGCCCATCGTTTTTTAAATTTTTGAAGAAAAGAAAATATCCTCATTTTTGACCATGGGCTATAGCCCATATCGTACGGCATACTATAGCACGCCGTTTTTCATCATTTTTGAGGATTTGAAAAAAATGAAAAAATAAAAAAACGATGGGTTATAGCCCAACGTTTTTTAAATTTCTTAATACATTTTTTTATCCTCGTTTTTCATCATTTTGGACCATGGGCTATAGCCCATATCGTACGGCATACTATAGCACGCCGTTTTTCATCATTTTTGAGGATTTGGAAAAAGAAATGAAAAAATGAAAAAAACGATGGGTTATAGCCCATCGTTTTTTTAATTTTTGAAGAAAAGAAAATATCCTCGTTTTTCATAATTTTTGACCTTGGGCTATAGCCCATATCGTAAGGCATACTATAGCACGCCGTTTTTCATCATTTTTGAGGATTTGAAAAAAATGAAAAAATGAAAAAAAAGATGGGTTATAGCCCATCGTTTTTTTTATTTTTGAAGAAAAAATAAATCCTCGTTTTTCATCATTTTGGACCATGGGCTATAGCCCCTATCGTATGGCATATTATAGCATGCCGTTTTTCATCATTTTTGAGGATTTGAAAAAAATGAAAAAAACGATGGGTTATAGCCCATCGTTTTTTAAATTTTTGAAGAAAAGAAAATATCCTCATTTTTGACCATGGGCTATAGCCCATATCGTACGGCATACTATAGCACGCCGTTTTTCATCATTTTTGAGGATTTGAAAAAAATGAAAAAATATAAAAACGATGGGTTATAGCCCAACGTTTTTTAAATTTCTTAATAAAAAAAATTATCCTCGTTTTTCATCATTTTGGACCATGGGCTATAGCCCATATCGTACGGCATACTATAGCACGCCGTTTTTCATCATTTTTGAGGATTTGAAAAAAATGAAAAAATGAAAAAAACGATGGGTTATAGCCCATCGTTTTTTGAATTTTTGAAGAAAAAATAAATCCTCGTTTTTCATCATTTTGGACCATGGGCTATAGCCCCTATCGTACGGCATACTATAGCACGCCGTTTTTCATCATCTTTGAGGATTTGAAAAAAAATGAAAAAATGAAAAAAAACGATGGGTTATAGCCCATCGTTTTTTTAATTTTTTAATTAATTTTTTTATCCTCGTTTTTCATCGTTTTGGACCATGGGCTATAGCCCATATCGTACGGCATACTATAGCACGCCGTTTTTCATCATTTTTGAGGATTTGAAAAAAAATGAAAAAATGAATAAAACGATGGGTTATAGCCCATCGTTTTTTGAATTTTTGAAGAAAAGAAAATATCCTCGTTTTTCATAATTTTGGACCATGGGCTATAGCCCATATTGTACGGCATACTATAGCACGCCGTTTTTCATAATTATTGAGGATTTGAAAAAAAAAAAACTCCTTGTCTTTAATCATTTTTGACCATAGGCTATAGCCCATATCGTACGGCATACTATAGCACGCCGTTTTTCATCATTTTTGAGGATTTGAAAAAAATGAAAAAAACGATGGGTTATAACCCATCGTTTTTTGAATTTTTGAATTAATTTTTTTATCCTCGTTTTTCATCATTTTGGACCATGGGCTATAGCCCATATCGTACGGCATACTATAGCATGCCGTTTTTCATATTTTTTGAGGATTTGAAAAAAATTAAAGAATGAAAAAAACGATGGGTTATAGCCCATCGTTTTTTAAATTTTTGAAGAAAAGAAAATATCCTCATTTTTGACCATGGGCTATAGCCCATATCGTACGGCATACTATAGCACGCCGTTTTTCATCATTTTTGAGGATTTGAAAAAAATGAAAAAAACGATGGGTTATAGCCCATCGTTTTTTGAATTTTTGAATTTATTTTTTTATCCTTGTTTTTCATCATTTTGGACCATCGTACGGCATACTATAGCACGCCGTTTTTCATCATTTTTGAGGATTTGAAAAAAATGAAAAAATGAATAAAACGATGGGTTATAGCCCATCGTTTTTTAAATTTTTTAATTAATTTTTTTATCCTCGTTTTTCATCATTTTGGACCATGGGCTATAGCCCATATCGTACGGCATACTATAGCATGCCGTTTTTCATATTTTTTGAGGATTTGAAAAAAATTAAAGAATGAAAAAAACGATGGGTTATAGCCCATCGTTTTTTGAAATTTTGAAGAAAAAATAAATCCTCGTTTTTCATCATTTTGGACCATGGGCTATAGCCCCTATCGTACGGCATACTATAGCACGCCGTTTTTCATCATCTTTGAGGATTTGAAAAAAAATGAAAAAATGAAAGAAACGATGGGTTATAGCCCATTGTTTTTTTAATTTTTTAATAAATTTTCTTATCCTCGTTTTTCATCGTTTTGGACCATGGGCTATAGCCCATATCGTACGGCATACTATAGCACGCCGTTTTTCATCATTTTTGAGGATTTGAAAAAAATGAAAAAATGAAAAAAACGATGAGTTATAGCCAGGGGGGCAGTCAGCCAGATATTTCGTGAAGCCTCATTTGAAATCGGTAGTTCATATAATGGCCTGTTGGACTGCTGGACTGGACCCCAAAAGCCCCATAGCTCCATAGAGGCCCATGTATTTTGGCCCAACTTCACCTAGACTGTATTACCTTAATAAACATGGTCATGAATACTTTCTTCTTCCAGTCACTAGTTTAAAGTCTCATTTCTAATGTCATAATATTCTTTTTGGAAAATTATGGTCCCATTAATTAAAAAAATGACCATAAAGTCGCGTATGTTCTGAGGGGCGTGGCTACCGTTACAGTCTATGATCGGGATTCCCCTCCCACTCAAGAGTCTTCTCCTCCCACTCGAGTCAAAATAAAAACCAACGGAGAAAAAGGGGGGAAGTCCCGCCTCGTTGTCTGGGCAGCCAATGACCAGCTGGTACAAAACGGAGCCAGCCAATGGCCAGCTGGTACCAAACGGATCTAGAAAGATGGCGACTTACATCAGGAATTAGCATATCATTACAGGCTTCATTTTACGTTCATGTTAGACCCGGGGAACGCTTTGTCCATATTTTTTACAGTCTATGGTTATAGCCCATCGTTTTTTGAAATTTTGAAGGAAAAAAAACTCCTTGTTTTTAATCATTTTTGACCATGGGCTATAGCCCATATCGTACGGCATACTATAGCACGCCGTTTTTCATCATTTTTGAGGATTTGAAAAAAATGAAAAAATGAAAAAAACGATGGGTTATAGCCCATCGTTTTTAGAATTTTTGAAAAAAAAAAAACTCCTTGTCTTTAATCATTTTTGACCATAGGCTATAGCCCATATCGTACGGCATACTATAGCACGCCGTTTTTCATCATTTTTGAGGATTTGAAAAAAATGAAAAAAACGATGGGTTATAACCCATCGTTTTTTGAATTTTTGAATTAATTTTTTTATCCTCGTTTTTCATCATTTTGGACCATGGGCTATAGCCCATATCGTACGGCATACTATAGCACGCCGTTTTTCATCATTTTTGAGGATTTGGAAAAAGAAATGAAAAAATGAAAAAAACGATGGGTTATAGCCCATCGTTTTTTTAATTTTTGAAGAAAAGAAAATATCCTCGTTTTTCATCATTTTTGACCTTGGGCTATAGCCCATATCGTAAGGCATACTATAGCACGCCGTTTTTCATCATTTTTGAGGATTTGAAAAAAATGAAAAAATGAAAAAAAAGATGGGTTATAGCCCATCGTTTTTTTTATTTTTGAAGAAAAAATAAATCCTCGTTTTTCATCATTTTGGACCATGGGCTATAGCCCCTATCGTATGGCATATTATAGCATGCCGTTTTTCATCATTTTTGAGGATTTGAAAAAAATGAAAAAAACGATGGGTTATAGCCCATCGTTTTTTAAATTTTTGAAGAAAAGAAAATATCCTCATTTTTGACCATGGGCTATAGCCCATATCGTACGGCATACTATAGCACGCCGTTTTTCATCATTTTTGAGGATTTGAAAAAAATGAAAAAATAAAAAAACGATGGGTTATAGCCCAACGTTTTTTAAATTTCTTAATACATTTTTTTATCCTCGTTTTTCATCATTTTGGACCATGGGCTATAGCCCATATCGTACGGCATACTATAGCACGCCGTTTTTCATCATTTTTGAGGATTTGGAAAAAGAAATGAAAAAATGAAAAAAACGATGGGTTATAGCCCATCGTTTTTTTAATTTTTGAAGAAAAGAAAATATCCTCGTTTTTCATAATTTTTGACCTTGGGCTATAGCCCATATCGTAAGGCATACTATAGCACGCCGTTTTTCATCATTTTTGAGGATTTGAAAAAAATGAAAAAATGAAAAAAAAGATGGGTTATAGCCCATCGTTTTTTTTATTTTTGAAGAAAAAATAAATCCTCGTTTTTCATCATTTTGGACCATGGGCTATAGCCCCTATCGTATGGCATATTATAGCATGCCGTTTTTCATCATTTTTGAGGATTTGAAAAAAATGAAAAAAACGATGGGTTATAGCCCATCGTTTTTTAAATTTTTGAAGAAAAGAAAATATCCTCATTTTTGACCATGGGCTATAGCCCATATCGTACGGCATACTATAGCACGCCGTTTTTCATCATTTTTGAGGATTTGAAAAAAATGAAAAAATATAAAAACGATGGGTTATAGCCCAACGTTTTTTAAATTTCTTAATAAAAAAAATTATCCTCGTTTTTCATCATTTTGGACCATGGGCTATAGCCCATATCGTACGGCATACTATAGCACGCCGTTTTTCATCATCTTTGAGGATTTGAAAAAAAATGAAAAAATGAAAAAAAACGATGGGTTATAGCCCATCGTTTTTTGAATTTTTGAAGAAAAAATAAATCCTCGTTTTTCATCATTTTGGACCATGGGCTATAGCCCCTATCGTACGGCATACTATAGCACGCCGTTTTTCATCATCTTTGAGGATTTGAAAAAAAATGAAAAAATGAAAAAAAACGATGGGTTATAGCCCATCGTTTTTTTAATTTTTTAATTAATTTTTTTATCCTCGTTTTTCATCGTTTTGGACCATGGGCTATAGCCCATATCGTACGGCATACTATAGCACGCCGTTTTTCATCATTTTTGAGGATTTGAAAAAAAATGAAAAAATGAATAAAACGATGGGTTATAGCCCATCGTTTTTTGAATTTTTGAAGAAAAGAAAATATCCTCGTTTTTCATAATTTTGGACCATGGGCTATAGCCCATATTGTACGGCATACTATAGCACGCCGTTTTTCATAATTATTGAGGATTTGAAAAAAAAAAAAAAAAAAAAAAAACGATGGGTTATAGCCCATCGTTTTTTTAAATTAAAAAAAAAAAAAAATCCTCGTTTTTCATCATTTTTGAACATGGGCTATAGCCCATACCGTACGGCATACTATAGCACGCCATTTTTCATCATTTTTGAGGATTTGAAAAAAAAATTTGATAGTGTAACAGCCGGGAATCGAACCCTGGTCTCCCACGTGGAAAGCCAACATCTTAACCACTACGACAATTAGAGTTTTGAGGTAGTCAGGCTGAGGCTGTGAGCCACTGCTAGAATAGCAGTAAATGAAGCTCATTAACTAGCATTAAACTTTACGAAGAGTGGGATTTGAACATGAACTCTCTGTGCTGAATAGCCCCTACTACACCATCACTCAGTAACATCTGCCTCTTTGTACTGTTGAAGCGATCTTTTGTATGTTAGCCTTCAGATAGTGAAGTTGAAAGAATCAAGAGTTGAACATAGACTCACGTTCATCAGAGTGTAACACCCAGGAATCGAACACAGGTCCCCTGCACTGAAGGCCAACATCTTAACCACTAAGCCAAAGCAACTGCCTATGGATCAGGGGAGATATGAGACTTTTGAGGTTATCAGGCTGAGGCTGTGAGCCTTCAGTTAATACACCTCTAAATGTTCAAATCCCTGTTCTCCTATAGCTTAATGCTGGAGTGTTTCAACTTTACTAACTGAGGGCTAACACACAATTACCAGGAGATGTTCAATGTGTGTCTGACTGATGGTGCAATGGTCTAATGATCAGTCTCTCTGTATGGACATTCCATGTTCAAGACCCATTGCTCCTATATAGCACAATGCTAATGTTTCTCATCCTCCGCAACACCCATTCTCATACACCGCTATACTTTTAAGTATGTTGCGGTAGAGAGAACGTCATAATTTTGGACCATTGCTATAGCCCATATCGTACGGCATACTATAGCACGCCGTTTTTCATCATTTTTGAGGATTTGAAAAAAAAATGAAAAAATGAAAAAAACGATGGGTTATAGCCCATCGTTTTTTGAAATTAAAAAAAAAAAAATCCTCGTTTTTCATCATTTTTGAACATGGGCTATAGCCCATACCGTACGGCATACTATAGCACGCCATTTTTCATCATTTTTGAGGATTTAAAAAAAATTATGATAGTGTAACAGCCGGGAATCGAGCCCTGGTCTCCCACGTGGAAAGCCAACATCTTAACCACTACTACAATTAGAGTTTTGAGGTAGTCAGGCTGAGGCTGTGAGCCACTGCTAGAATAGCAGTAAATGAAGCTCAATAACTAGCATTAAACTTTACGAAGAGTGGGATTTGAACATGAACTCTCTGTGCTGAATAGCCCCTACTACACCATCACTCAGTAACATCTGCCTCTTTGTACTGTTGAAGCGATCTTTTGTATGTTAGCCTTCAGATAGTAAAGTTGAAAGAATCAAGAGTTGAACATAGACTCACGTTCATCAGAGTGTAACAACCAGGAATCGAACACAGGTCCCCTGCACTGAAGACCAACATCTTAACCACTAAGCAAAGCAACTGCCTATGGATCAGGGGAGATATGAGACTTTTGAGGTTATCAGGCTGAGGCTGTGAGCCTTCAGTTAATACACCTCTAAATGTTCAAATCCCTGTTCTCCTATAGCTTAATGCTGGAGTGTTTCAACTTTACTAACTGAGGGCTAACACACACAATTACCAGGAGATGTTCACTGTGTGTTTGACTGATGCAAAGCCCATACCGTACGTCATACTATAGCACGCCGTTTTTCATCATTTTTGAGGATTTGAAAAAAAATTATGATAGTGTAACAGCCGGGAATCGAACCCTGGTCTCCCACGTGGAAAGCCAACATCTTAACCACTACTACAATTAGAGTTTTGAGGTAGTCAGGCTAAGGCTGTGAGCCACTGCTAGAATAGCAGTAAATGAAGCTCAATAACTAGCATATCGTACGGCATTAAAAAAAAACGATGGGTTATAGCCCATCGTTTTTTTCATTTTTGATTATTTTTTTTTATCCTCGTTTTTCATCATTTTGGACCATGGGCTCTAGCCCCTATCGTACGGCATACTATAGCACGCCGTTTTTCATCATTTTTGAGGATTTGAAAAAAAGTGAAAAAATTTAAAAAAACGATGGGTTATAGCCCATCGTTTTTTTATTTTTTTATAAAAAATGTTATCCTCGTTTTTCATCATTTTGGACCATGGGCTATAGCCCATATCGTATGGCATACTATAGCACGCCGTTTTTCATCATTTTTGAGGATTTGAAAAAAATGAAAAAATGAAAAAAACGATGGGTTATAGCTCATCGTTTTTTTCATTTTTGATTATTATTTTTTATCCTCGTTTTTTATCATTTTGGACAATGGGCTATAGCCCATATCGTACGGCATACTATAGCACGCCGTTTTTCATCATTTTTGAGGATTTGAAAAAAATGAAAAAATGAAAAAACGATGGGGCCCATCGTTTTTTGAATTTTTGAATTTTCTTTTTAATCCTCGTTTTTCATCATTTTTGAACATGGGCTATAGCCCATACCGTACGGCATACTATAGCACGCCGTTTTTCATCATTTTTGAGGATTTGGAAAAAATGAAAAAAAACGATGGGTTATAGCCCATCGTTTTTTTCATTTTTGATTATTTTGTTTTTATCCTCGTTTTTTATCATTTTGGACAATGGGCTATAGCCCATATCGTACGGCATACTATAGCACGCCGTTTTTCATCATTTTTGAGAATTTGAAAAAAATGAAAAAAAAAAAAAACATGGGTTATAGCCCATCGTATTTTGAAAAAAAAAAAAAAAAACTCGTTTTTCATCATTTTTGAACATGGGCTATAGCCCATACCGTAAGGCAGGGGTTTTCAACCGGAGGTACTGCTGGTGGTCCGCAGCCAGGCATTCAAAAAAGTTATATTTTTGCCTTTTTTTTCTTTACTTTTTTTTTACCTTTCTAATATATAATATAAAACTTATTTGCACTCTTTTTACTTGTTTGTAAATAATAATAATAACTTAAGTCGAATCTAACATTTCAAAAAGTCAAGTGCTCAAGGTGTCAAATAAACCAAAAGAAAAGCTGACGGAGTCATCAGCTGCCAGCGGAATAACCATCCTGCTCTTCCACCCAACGCATGCATGCTTACCGTGCTTGCTGCCCAAGGCAAGCACGGTAAGACGTTGCCATAAATTATTCATTCAATTCATAATAATATGTTTGGGAAAGTCAAATCTCCCTGCCATAGAGTTATATAATATCTGCCGCGGATCGATTGAATAGTCTCACATAATACTAGTAGCCTATTCACTATTCAATGTGCAACTTCTCAGTCTATCGTTGCCGAAAAGGCAGAGCTACAAGCTCACAACGCGATGCAACCAGGTGCGGGCTCCACCGGGCCCGTCAGCGTCGCGTCTCCGTCAGGGAATGTTCCAGTTTTAATCAATGAAGGGTGGCTCCACTGCCCACGTGTTGCGTTGCGTGACTGCATTAAAATTGCCCCGGTTGGCCGGTTCGTTTTTTGACGCACACGACGGAGGCGCAACGCGCCCGGTGGAGCCCCGGTGTGAGCTTGTAGATTGGCTATTTTTGGTGCGTGACACCGTTGTACGATGATGTATACATTACGTTTTTAAAGTGACGGTAGACAATGAACAGTTCCCTCTGTATGTTAGAAAGGTACTGTATAAAGGCCCTAGTAAAATGTAGTGCAGGTTGTAGGTTGGGTTAAAATAAAGAGAAGATTATTCAAATAGAATAAGATAAAAATATATATTCTGTTTCTGTGTTTGTGTGTGCGTGTGTGTGTGTGGGGGGGGGGGTTGTCAGAAACAAACCTACTGTGACTGTCAAATGCACCAAGTGTCAAATGTGTCTTCAGTGTTTGGGTGATTAACTGAAATGGATTATTATTTTGACTTATTTTGAGTCCTGCTTAGTACAAGTAAAAAACACTTTAGTAAAACTTTTGATAATAAAATACTTTGAAACATAGTTTTTTTGTCCAGCTCATGAATGTAGCCTGTGATAGTGTGATTAGTGAGTAACAAGTAAGAAGAAAACAAAAACAATCTTAACCCATGGTGCATGATTGCCCCACCACTATTGTGTCGGGTGGGTCCATCGTAGATCTACGATGAACCCACCCGACAACAGTGGTGGTCCCCAGGCTGCTGCTAGTCAGAATGGTGGTCCCTGGATCAAAACCAGTTGAAAACCCCTGCCGTAAGGCATACTATAGCACGCCGTTTTTCAAAATTTTTGACCATCCCACTGAGCAATAGCCGGCTATTAGACGTGCGTCTAAAATGGGATAAAAAACGTCAAAAAAATAGACGTCTAAGGGGCACGGTGGCACAGTTGGTAGTGCTGTCGCCTCACAGCTAGAAGGTCCTGGGCCCTTCAGACCCCCCCACCCCCCGGGGGGTCTGTCTCTCTCTCGTTCTCGGAAAATCCATCCACCTCCTCGGGAGAAACCATGTAGAAACAGGAGGGGAGGGGCCTCTTTTCATGAGGGGGGGGGGGCTTTTTTTTCTCTTTTTTCAGGATCACATACCCGGAACTTTGAAGATGCGATCGGAGATACATTATATGTTGTCCGGGCACATAGAAAGATGAACTAAAGTATTCAATAAAAAAGCTATAAATGCGTATAGATACGTGATACGCACATGGCGATCGGCTGACAAATGACGTATACTGTAGATACTGACCCCGCAAACGATGTGTTAAGGCCCAATCAGATCCCAGTTCAAACCCATATGTGACCAACTCCAGCAAAAAGTGCCTCAAGTCGATTTTTTCAGATTACACATTTTTACAGATTATTAAAGTACAGAATGTAAGCTTTCATATGATGTATCATTCAATGACATTGGACAATAATTGAAGGAGATATGACCATTTCAAACTTGTTGAAACAGATACCCCAAAGTAGAGAATTTGCTCTACAAAGTTTCCCTGAAAATGTTGCACCTCTGGGTGTGACAATAGATACTTGCATAATCACTCCCCCACCCACTAACCACTCCCCCACTAGGTTAGCTGTCAATGACAGTTGAGTGGACACTTAGGTGTGGGAAAGTACATGTTGTTTTACTTGAGTTAAAGTAAAGAAATATAGGACTGAAGTTGTTTAGTGTATGTTTTGTAATAATACAATCTAAAAAGTAACTATAGGCTAACTGAGTTTTCAATGGATATAGGCTATGTAGTTTTAGACCAATGCTTTTACATGTGTGCACTGAAACAAAGGGCAGAAGAAGATCTTACACCTTAGGTGCCCCAATAAACCCTTTTGAAAGTACAACAATTCAATTTAACTTATACACTACCTGGTTGTAAATAGCTGTAGTACAGCATTTTATGCAGGTGTACTTTAAGCAATCAAAGTCAGACAATTGACCCGGTATTTTAAATAAATAAAACCGACGCATCAGGCTATGATGCGTTGTGCGCTTGTAGATTTGCTATTAAAAAAAAACAGATACAGCAAACAGCAAGTCATAATAGCCCGTGAGCCAGGGGGGTTTGTTTGTACCATTTGGGGGATTAATGCTCATAGTGATTTTTGTGAAGGTATACATGTCTAGAGTCAGAAAATATGTGATAGCATTGCACCAGAGGTAGCTTTATTGGTGTTATCATGCATTTTATTATACAACAATAGGCGAAAATTACATGGGTCAATATATGAAAACATACAACTTAACCCCCTAAAATAAAATATACAAAATGTTTTTCCAATTGTTAAGGGAAAAGTTAAGGGAACTTTCCTTAACTTTCCTTAACTGTCCCAGGAATGAACTGCGGTGCTCAGCTGTTATGTAGTAACGCTGGACAGCTCCAGCATTCAGGCTGAACCGTGATGTGCCTCCTGGAGTCTGTGTGTCTTTGTTAATTGTGACTTCAGTAGCCTGGTCCACAGGAATCCGCCCAAAGGGGTTGTTGCTAGACAGCTGCACTGAGAACTGCCCTGTCTTGAAGGCCTCATACACGGAAGGATTCTTCTCGGGGAGGTTTGTCATCTGAGCAAAGTAGGGGGACAGGTACCTGGCATAATTCAGCCTATCATAGGCAAAGCACCATGGGATCATGTTCCTTATAGCATGGAGGTGCAACTCCCAGTTTCCTTCACGTGATGCACGCAGAAGACCAAGTAATACGTTCTCTACAATGTCAATGTATGACATCCAGAATGCAGAGAGCTCGCCGTTGTTGTGACGGAGGTGTTCCAGAAAGTCGTTCCACAGTGCAGTCAGCTCAGGTAAAAGTGGACTTTGCATCAGGTTGTTAAAATGATGTTGGTTGAAGTCACTGGTCATGTCTTTCACATCGTCTAAGAATGATTTGATCATCCCACTCATCTCTTGAATGTTGTCCTCAACCCACAGTGTGAACTCTGCCCATGCAAGTCTCATCAGTGCTTCATAGATGCACTTGTGCACTCTAACAGCACGATTATAGTGCTTACCATCAAGGACTCGGTTGATGGACCCCTCTGCGACAATTCCAGCCTCTATGCATATGTCCTTTAAACCAGCATCCCGAAATCGCTTCCCTAGAATGGATAAGGCATTGCAAATGCTGTGGAATGCCCCCATCCTGAGAATAATATTTGAAAACTGCTCTTTGTGCTTCCAGGCAATTTCAGTAGCTTTTGCATACAGTGCTTGATCCATGACAACCACGACAGCATCTAAATGCAGTTCCTTCCTAGTTAGCTCTGATTGGTTCAGGATTTCAAACACTGTGGACAACTCTGTGGCTGGTGAATTTATTGTTGGCAGATACCCAACAACATCTTGCATAATTTGTTCTTGGTCTCTAGTGCTGATATTAAAGCCAGTCCAACTTGGGATTATCTGATTCTCTGGGTCAGTCTGCCTTGCAAGAGTCCACAGCAGGTTTTTCTTGCAGGCAAAAAGTGCAGCTTGCGTCATTCCCTGGACACTGTGTTCACTAGTTTGGAGAGGCTGTGGGCCCACACGTGCACCTGCTACATATACGTCCAGTGCTTGGCCCTCAATGGTGACTGATCTCTGCTTATGTTTCTCAATGTGTGGAAGCTCAGCTCTTGGCAGATGTGGTCCATAGACATTGGCCTGTATTACAATGCCATTGACCCTATGTGATGTACCCTTTCCAGTGAGCGTTTCCTCTAGTCTGTCAATGTTGTCCCATGCAAGATTGGTGAAGACATGAGGCTGGATGGATGCTGGGAGGACGACTCTGTGGCTGGATGCTGCTGCTAGCTTTTGAAGACATAGAGCAGTGTCATTCTCTTCAAGTTGGGAGTAAGACACCCCATGCCCAAACCTATTCAGTGTCTGGATTAGCTCAGTGTTACCAGTCAGTGTTTTAATAGCATAAGGAAGTAGAAGGTGCTTTGGTGGCTTATGTTGACCACATGTCACAGCATATATTGGTCATGTCCTGACCATAGACTGTAAAAAATATGGACAAAGCGTTCGCCGGGTCTAACATGAACGTAAAATGAAGCCTGTAATATTCCTGATGTAAGTCGCCATCTTTCTAGATCCGTTTGGTACCAGCTGGCCATTGGCTGGCTCCGTTTTGGACCAGCTGGCCATTGGCTGCCCAGACAACGAGGCGGGACTTCCCCCCTTCTTCTCCGTTGGTTTTTATTTTGACTCGAGTGGGAGGGGAATCCCGATCATAGACTGTAACGTTAGCCACGCCCCTCAGAACATACGCGATGTTTTTTTTTCTTTATGGTCATTTTTTTAATTAATGGGACCATAATTTTCCAAAAAGAATATTATGACATTAGAAATGAGACTTTAAACTAGTGACTGGAAGAAGAAAGTATTCATGACCATGTTTATTAAGGTAATACAGTCTAGGTGAAGTTGGGCCAAAATACATGGGCCTCTATGGAGCTATGGGGCTTTTTGGGTCCAGTCCAGCGCCACAACAGGCCATTATATGAACTACCGATTTCAAATGAGGCTTCACGAAATATCTGGCTGACTGCCCCCCTGGTCCTGACTAAACGACTGAACCAGAGCAGAAACCTTCTGTGGTTGAGTTTTGCTGTCAGGATTTCCAGTGAGCAGTCCAACAAGAAGCCGTTGCAGTTGATCTGGTATGGAGATGTGATAATTATCTTTCACATCAGATGGATGTAATGGCCAGGGAGTCGCAGTCATATCCTGTTTAATAATTGATCTGATATGTGATGAAGTCTGATCTATGATCTTGTTGATATTGGTTGACTTTGACCTCCAAACCTTTAGTTCCCTCTGGAGAGTTAGATTTTCCAAGACAACATCTCTTAACGAAAGACTTTGTGGTACCATCAACAATCTTCCTTTTTCATCTGGAAATACATCTACTGAATTACCTAGCTCTGATTCAAGATGCCTACGGATATGCGTCCTTGTAGAATCTCTGAGTGTAACTCCACCAGACAGTATGAAATGTTCAAGTTTTGAGACCAAAGAACTGACTTTTACAATTTTCTTATTGGGTATGATATCCGTTCTGATATAATTTAAAAGGTCTTCAGGCTTCCTTTTCAATCCTTGTATACAGTTTATCTTCATCATTTTTTTTGTACTCATTTTTCTTGTTTCGTGTATAATCCCTGTAGCATGACATATGATAGTGGGCCTCTGCAGCGACTATGTCTCTACTTGTTACTGCAATAATATGTTCATCTCCCTTTTGGGTTGCACACTCACTTAAGGTTTGGTCAGCTCTCAGTTGTACAGCTTGTGTAAGCTTTTCACAGGTCTTTGAGCCCTTCAGAAACTTGACCTTATTACAGAAAATGCATATCTGATCATACACCCTTGATGCTGAAGAAGGTCTTCTACTTGGCCTTTTTGATGTACAGGTAGGCATACATTCACCATCTTCATCATTCATGCTTTCCTTGGCTTTCCTTTTCAAAGTCTCCAAGTCTCTCTTCATGGTGAAGAGGCTTCTGCATTTTCTGTGATAATGGATTGTTGGCACTTCATTTTCTCCAAGTTCTTTAGCAATGTCTAAAATAGGTGCATGGTTTCTCACTTTGGCTGCTTCGAGTAATGTTTTCCAGGATTCGTAATCCTGAGGACTAAGTAAATGTTCATCATCATCTTTTGATTTGTCATAGTGTATGATGCACTGTTTGATAGATATTTTCTTATGGCTCTCCATTATGAAGCTAAATCTACTGGTGAAAAGGTGTATAAATGAGGAACTATGGGCACATGTATTTATCTACAGTTTGAATTGGAATTTAGTGTTGAATACAGCTACTCAATCTAAACACTCCTCTCTCTTCGTTCAGTTATGTAGCACTGTCTAATCTCCACTGACTGGCTCTTTTTATACTGTGTTATACTGTGTCAATTAACTCAATGCACAGCAGCTGTTTTGTCACACTCAACTGTGAGTACTTGTTAGTTTGACTCAGGTCAGGTCACTGTGACATAAATGTCAGTGACATTTTAGTACGGTAAAAATACTGCAGATGAATTACTTACACTATAGCCTAGTTCTATCACTATTCTGTCACTGCCTGTCATAGATATTATTGCTGAAGATGCTATTTTTAACAACGTTTTTGTAAAATATATAGTATGGGCTATATCCTCACAATTTTTTAAAGAAAGGGGGTCAATAACCAGATAGAAACATGAATTTGAAGTAGAATGCTTCATTCGGATTTTGAAAACTGTCTTTTAGCATGGGGTTATAAATGGAGTGATAACACACAGAAAGCTACCACCAGTGCAATGCTATCACATTTTTTCTAGCACTAGGGGTGTATACCTTCCCAAAAATCACTATGAGAATTAATCCCCCCTTCGGTACAAATGACCCCAAAAATGGGGTCCTGGCTCACGGTCTATAATGCCTGGTTTCTATACGTGGTTTTGTTTATTTTCTGTAAAGTATAACCCAAATGCTCCTTCATACTATACTATAGCCATGTAGAATACTTCTGTGTTTACAAACACAAGCATGCTAATGGGCGTGATCAGAGCGTGAAACCTGAGGACAAAGAGATTCCAGGACCAATTGAAAACAACATGCAAATCTCGGAACTGCGCTTCTCTGCCCCCAAAACAGTGTTAAAAAACAAGCCCACTATGACGTATAAATGTATACATTTCATTTGCCCAAATGAACAATCTGTTTGAATGAAAACCTTCTTCAACATTCAAACTGTGTTAATATGAAAAAAAAAGAAAATCACAAAAAAAAAAAAAAAAAAAACGTTTATTTATTGATTTAAGGCATGTTCATTCTGGCGACATGAGGCACATTCTGCTGGCCTGGGTCACATATAGGCAAACACAGCATACATGGTTCTGAAATAAAATGGCCCATTTGGATACCACCTAAGATCCAGTTAGAAACCCACGTAAGCCCATATGGGCTAACACGGGTGGGCCCTTTGTGAAAACTGGGTGCATGGCCCACTTGGAACCCATGTCAAAACCCAATTGGGCCCAGATGGACATGTTAGCTGGGTATTGGGAGGGGTTCAGAGTCTTGCTCAAGGGCACTTCGACACTAACTCTGGGTGAGCCCCGGGATCGAACTGGGAACCCTCCGCTTCCCAGGTGGCCACTCTACCCCTGAGCCACTCCCGCCCCATGCTTTGTATCGACTCTCATCCCTCCACCACTGCATTATCACCCATTTCTTCTCCCATGTTTTTCTCCGATATCCATTTCCCTTTCTTCTATACTTTTGAGGTGGGTGGTCTTCGGTGTCTTCCAGCAGACATACATGTAGCCAGTGGTGGAAAGTAACTAAGTACTTTTACTTAAGTACTGTACTTAATACTTTCAGTGCCATTGCCGTACATCTATCTAGGTATTTTGTACGTTATACTTGAGTATAACGTATACTCAACTACATGTATTTGAAAACTTTTGTTACTAGAGTTACTTTGAAGATGTTGATTATTATCACAAAACATACATTACCAACTTCAGCCTTACAATGAAAATAACAGATCTACAAGTTCGCAATCCGTCGCGATGCAACGTATTGTGAGCTTGTAGCTCTGCTTGTTAGATCTTCTAAGATTATTATAAATTGGAAAACTTGAAATGGGACATTTTGCACAATGAGTACTTTTACTTTTGGTACTATAACTACATTTTGAATTTTGAACATTCACTTGTAACGGACAAGTACGTTTTACATTGCAGTATCGATACTTTTACCTATAAGTATACTGTAAGTAAAATGATTGAGTACTTTTTCTAACAATAATAATATCTGGGACTTATATAGGGCTTTTCATAAAACTCAAAGACACTTTTCATGTGTGGAAGAAAAAGGACAACTTTATTAGAAAAAACAATAAAACAGTGCATGTAACAAGTTTAAAAAATGGAAATGCGATTATTTTTCTCTACCACTGTAAGCCTGCACGCTCAACGGACCTACAAAGCCATGAAACATCCAGGGTTCTTCGCTCCAGGGAATCCTGAGAACTTCCATCCGGGCCGCTATAGCGTGCGATACCACCCCCATTGGGCCTCCTTGATCCTCGTCCTCTTCGCTTCCTGCTCTGTCTCTTGATTCTCCTCCAATCCTCAGTCTAATCCCCTCATCCCACACACTAAAGGTCCCTGACCATCTCTCTTCCTCCATCTATCTCTAATGCCTCCATCGCCCCCTAGCTCGCCCACTGGTGGAAAAGTAACTATGTGCATTTACTCAAGTACTGTACTGTACTGTACTGTACTGTACTGTACTGTACTGTACTGTACTGTACTGTACTGTACTGTACTGTACTGTACTGTACTATTTCCACCTTTCAGTAGCTTTATATTAGTAGTATGTTGTTCCTACCATTTGCTCTATCTCCTTTATCTGTATCCCTCCTGTGATTCTTACTGCTGTATACTGCCAATGACAACATAATTCCCTGTGGAATCTTATTTAGACTTATTTACAGCGACTGTTGTGCATTTGCCCTATATTGTTTGCTGACTGGAGTTATAATGCTTCTATCCTGATCTTGCACTTTTATTGTTTTCCTTTTCTGAGGCATGGCTCCATTTACAGAAATTAATTTCACTGTCTGACTATTGCCAACACACACGCATACCGTACAAACACAGACGCACACACGCACGCACACTCGCACACACACACATACACACACACACACACACACACACACACACACACACACACACACACACACACACACACACACAGTTCACATTCAACATGATTTTACATTTTTTTAAATGCTTTCCTCATTACATTTTGCCTCGTTCATATGTCACTGATTAATATAAACGTCCTCGCTTCCAGAACGCCACAACAGGTCTTTATTCATAAAGCTTTTTATTGTCATAATTCATTTAGCTTGTCATTGTTTTGCACACAATATACTTCATGGCTACACAGTGATAAATCATGTGACCATGATAATCTAATAATCTAAACGGATACTCAAGATAATCCAGTAAAGGTTGTGCTTTTTAAATCTACTCACACATTGTCAGTTTTTTTTTACCACATGAACATGCCGTTGGAGTAGAACATCCCTGTAAACGTCATAATAATCATATAACTGCAATTATCATCATCATCATCATCATCATCATCATCATTTATCATTATAATTAACTACCCAGAACATAATGCAACGAGAGAAGAAACGGCGTTTCCTTTTGAAGGTATTTGCATGCAAAACAACACACGTCATTGTCATGCATCATCTGCTCTGGCCTTTACAAACGAGCGGGACTAGTGATGCACACTCCGCTGAGACCTAGTGTAGACCAAGCCCCCCAGTGAGGCTCTCCAGCGCTCGGCCCTAGTGGTTGGAGCGTGAACTGCAGGTGGACCCGTGGACTCATGACGAGGGAAACCCTGTACAGTCAAATACGGAAGTAGAGCGTTCTTCCGGGTGCTTCAAGACGCCACTGAGCAACTTCCACTGGAATGAATAGCTGGGGAGCGGGGCTATCGCCTCGACCCACTGGGCCGCCCGCTTTCAATGTTATCAACCCATAATCTAATCACCGGTATTTGACTCATCACTCGAATGCAATCGAGCCCCCCAGCAGGCTCACCTGGTGGCTGTGATTAGGAAACACAGAAGTGAAAATGACTGTGGCCAAAGCGAAAAGATTGTGAAACTGACTTAGGTGGTTAAGACTGATATGAGTTCCCCTAAACTCATATCAGTCTTAACGACCTAAGTCACTTACGTGGCCGGTTAACACTGGGGTTAGGGTTAGGATTCTGGTTTAAGGACTTCAGTGTTTTGTACCATACTATTGTATGTATAAGTACAGAACAAAGAATGGTTGCTTTCACCATCTTTTTTGAAGAAGAGTCTGGGCTCTTTTGTAGACTTTTCTCCAATGTCTGAGGTACGAGCCGGTTAGGTTTCTGGTTTAAGGACTTCAGTGTTTTGTTTTGTACCATACTATTGTATATAAGTACAGAACAAAGAATAGTTGCTTTCGCCATCTTTGTTTAAGAAGAGTCTGGGCCCACATCGGACATCTCTGCGTTTCCTGAACGCTCCAGGCGAGCCATTCACACATTCGAGTAACCCACTGGTGATTATCGGTTGATTTTCATTCGAATCCGCTAACTGTATGGTCTGACTGGACCTATACTCTTTGTTCTAACTGGAATGTTTCCTGTGTCTATTTATTTTTATCCCGCGATTTGTAACCCATTTATTTCACCCTTGGTGTCAATTGCCTATGCTGTAATCATGGGCACTGCTCATCACCTGACAGGGGGGAGGCAGTTTAGAGACCGGCAGTGTTGGGAAAAGTACTCAATTGTTTTACTTAAGTAAAAGTACCAATACTGCCATTTAGAACTACTTCGTTACAAGTAAAAGTACGGAATTGAAAATGTACTTGAGTAAAAGTACAAAACTATCAGCATCAAAATGCACTTAAAGTACTAACAGTAAAAGTATTCATATTGCAGAATGTCCCATTTAACAAGTTCAAAATGTGTAGGAAATCTATTGAAAATAGCAGATCTACAAGCTCTCAATGCGTCGCGTTGCGACACATTGTGAGCTTGTAGATATGCTATTTTCAAATGTCCAAAATGTAGTGGTTGATGTATGTTTTCTAATCAAAATTAAAATATCCAAAGTAACTATAGTAACGATTGTAGTGAAATACAAGTACACATTTTGGGCTATAGTTCCAAACATTGCTCCTATGGCTGGAACTACCCCATTGAGATAGAATGAGCACTTCCGCATTCCATTGTTACAATGGGAGTCAACGCTAGTGTCGCCACTCTCTTACTATAGTACTCTGAACTGGGCAGGCCCCTGGCTGCTGGTCTATAACTGCTTTGCTCCCGACTCTGTCAGAGATTGATAAAAGACCAGCATGATGTAATTTCATGTGTGCCCAAACCCATCTACCCACTGTTCTGTATAACGCAGCAGCTCTCCTCGTCTCCCGTGAAGTGAGACCGAGGAGAGCATAACATACAGTCAGTATTCATGTGGAACTGAGCAGGTGGAAGCTTTATAAAAGAAGCTATAAGGCGAGTTAATTTTCTGTTCGGCAGGTTGCATCAAAGAGCAGCGCGGCCTGCTGTGAAAGTGATTGCCTCATTGCACCACTCTGTCATCACACGCCATTTACGAGGCAATCCCCTTTCAGGTGAGTTCAGGTTTTTGAACTACACATCTGAATACCGATGGGTGCGTTACATTGAAGACACAATGCTCCTTGGGTTTTGGTGACTCATGCTCCCTTTGGACAGTTTAACCCTGTAAGACCTGGGGGTATTTCTACTTGCAAAAAAGAGATTTCAACCTTACTAGTTTGGACTACTACTAGGACTTTAAATGTTGTTGTTGTTGTTGTTGTTGTTGTTTATGTTAAAAAGAATAAAAATAAAAATTGTATGCAAATTTATAATAATTATTAAAATAATAATAATACATTAATAATTTACATTTGGTGGATATCTTTCACAATAATACATAACACATGTTCTAGATATTCTAATGATCACAACAATATATGTAATACATGCATTTTAGAGATTTTGAAGTTGTGTAAATTTGTGCCTCTGTGGGGGGTATTTATATGCAAATACCATGACCAATGCCATTGCAAGACTAAACAATGAACATCAACGGTGTTTTTTTATTAAGTAATTAATTAAAATTAAAATGTTACAGAGAAGCATATTTGGGTCTTGCAGGGTTAAACGTGTGTTTGTGCAGGACGGTGTCTATGGGTGCGTTCGGAAATGCGCACCGGGAATGTGGTCAGTTTGTTGAGTGTGGTGGGCGGTGACGTCACAGAGTGCGTTCAGTGTGCCTTATTTACGAACGACCACAGCTGTGACGCGAATCACACCGGACAACCCCAGCTTCACGGTAGGGTCGCTCAGTGCAGGCACTCGGCACACCCGGTGCGCAGCGCACTGGATTTCCGAACGACAACGCACTGAGTGCACTGAATAAACGAACGACAAGAGAGCACACCAGTGCGTTCAGGGCGCATTTCCAAACGCACCCTATATATAGGAGCCGTGCATCACTAGTGCAGATGACTCTACAAGGCAGCTGGCTACTTCAGTTCAGCATCGTCGGAGAATCCAAAATGCTTATTTTTTTTTCTTTTTAAACAACGTACGAACTTTATACGAAATTTAGCAAAATCTCAACAAACTCTTATAAAAACAAACTTAGAGTGCAGGAAACAGGAAAAAGGGGGGGGGGGGGGCTTGGGGGGTTACAGGGGGGAGATGGGGTCAAGGGTCATACATTCCTTCATTGATGGTTGGCATTTCCCCCGAGTATCATGCTCGCCGGTGGGGGGAGGAAGCAGAGATTTGTGCTGTCTCGTTATGTTGTCATCTTATTATGTCGTATCATTATGTTGTTTTGCTGTGTTTATCTTGTTGCATTGTGTCTTGTGTCGAGGTTATCGCGGGACATGTGTCACCGCGCGTTACATTGTGCTACCTCGTGCTATCTTGTGTCGTTGTCTCGTTGTGCTTATCTTGGTATCTGGTCCCCGGGTGGGTCATCTCGTGTCGCTGTCGAGTTATCTCATGGCGTCTCACCTTGAGCTCTCTCCAGTTGTGTCGCTGTTGTTTGTCTCGTTCGTTGTTTATGTCCTAAGTTGTCTTGATGCGTTGTCTCATTCTGTTTGCATGTCGTGTTATCCCTTTGTGTTGTCTCATTGTGTAGTGCCCTGTATTATTCGGTGTTGTGTTGTGTACGACTGTACGTTATTTGCTAGGTACATGCGCAAACCTGTGTCTAGATATTGAAAGAAAATAATCAATCTCTCTGTCCATCTCTCTGCAGAAATAAGATTTTAGTCAATAATGACACGAGGAGGTAAAGTGTCGCAGCGTGTAATTAAAGACGTGACAATATTATGCAACGTAAAATTCCCAGTGTTCATAAATCCATTTGTAACTCTCAGAGTATACAAATTAACCAAATTGACACATAAGGGTCCATTATCAACAATGAGGATTTTTATCGTGCAGAGCCACGTTTGGTCTAGCTAGCCTCTAAATGATGGGTAGAAGTGGCGATGGAACGGCCGCTAACAAACCTAGGACCGGTGCTTTTAAAACTAATCATGCCACTGCCGCAATATGAAGGACCACCCTAATATAAAGACTTACCGTGATATTGGTTCCGCACATGTTCATATTTTCTTATCTCTCTATATTGTTTCCACTCAGTTTTAAGAGAGATTGCCTTAAGTCTCCATTTGAGGGAAGCGTTTCAAGACTTTCAAGACCAACGTATTGTGAGTCTATGTTTGGTCATAAACTATGACAGCCATGTTGTGCCAGCTGTGTAGTCGTCGACTATAGTCGTGCGGTGTTGTGTGCGTCCGCGTGGATGTGCGTGTGCTTACAATTCTTTACATCCATGCCGCTGTACTGTACAGAGTTCTGAACGGTGACGTTCGCTTTGTGAGTTTCAAGCCCCTAAGCGGGCTTCCCGCATGCACAACAGCGAACAAATCAAAAGTTCCAAATAACTATCGGGGGGTGGTGGGGGTGGGGGAGGGGGAGGGGAAACAGTAAACATTTTCCTTCAAAGTCCACCGAGACCTCGAGTGGCGGGCCGCACTCCCGGCAGCAGCAGCTAGGGGTCAGGCTGTGTGTTTCCGTGTCCATAAGGTCAGCTTAAGGGGGGGGGGGGGGGGCATTCAGGAGTCTTCGAGGGGGGGGGGGGGGCAGTCAGTGGCCAAAGGACAGGGAAGACTGGTATTCACTGGGAACCTTGGGCTTGATGCCCTTGCTGTTGTAGTAGTCCACCACCTGGTTGGGCACCTCGGCCAGGACGGTCTTCGCCAGAGCCGCTGGCGATGCCTGCAGTGGGGAAGGGGGGAGGGGGGGTGGTGATAGAGAACAGTTAAATCATTGTTAAATAATACCGATCTGCTCTTCCCACATAAAGCTGCTATAGACCGATTCACAGAGGGGTGCCCTGGGCGCGGCCATTACTGAGGTGTATTCCATGGAGCAGGTGCTCCGTTGGCCAGGTGTAGCTAATCAGTGCTGTTGCACTTAATGGTACATCTCAGTAATGGCCGCACCCAGGAAACCCTCTGGGAATCGGTCTATAGAGGGTATGCACGTGACATCATCATCAAACCAGGAAGTAATGCAGGAATGCCTACTATAAGTGGCTAAAAACTACTTTCTGGCCTTAAACAGCCCAGCCATCCAAACAGAAAAGTCATATTTAATTGCCTTAAACGACATTAAACAAAATGTTAAACTCACTTTACCTGTCACTTTGCCACTCGATTTGCCATTCACTTTATGCATGCGCATACCCTCTAATTTTCTTTCTTTTTTTGGTATTCAGACAGCCAGCAATGGGTAGAACGCTCCAGAAAACAATGTAGTCTCTGTGACACATCTAGGGGCCGCAGTCTGCGTTCAAAGATGTTCCTAGAAGCTTTGTCATTGGTCGAAAAAAAAAACCCGGTCGCAATGACAAACCAATCAGGAAGCAGACAGGCAAATCGATTCTAGGAAAATCTTTGAATGCAGATTGCAGCCCCTGGAGAACAGCAAATACTCCCTTACTCCCGAAACAAGCCCTCATGGGAAAAGGGACGTCATCTCTGTTTATGAATCAATGAATTAATCAATCCTGTCGAGGAGCAAAGCACCATCACTGCATGACTACATTAAAACATCTACCAAAAAAAAGAGATGGAATTGTAAACGTGCGCCTTTGTACTTCTGCACTTTTGTCCCTAAAAATACTGTGATATAAATGATGTAATATCCATGGGCGCGGCAAGTATGGGGCTTTTGGGCCGGCAGCCCCCCCACCATGCACCCCCCCTGTCAAGACGGTCCAAAACAAAAAGTAGTTTATTATTGAATGGCATACTGGCTAAATATATAGTATGCTAAAAATGCTGTACTGTCTACATCCCATTCTCAAGAGTTTTTATTGTATTTTGACCCCATATATGTTTACATTTACAATTTACAATTTACAATTTACAATTTAGGCATTTAGCAGACGCTCTTAATCCAGAGCGACTTACATTTAAGCAAGAACAAAGCATGGGAATACATCACATAAAAAGCATTTATCATGAAACATGCGTAAGCTAAGAAAGTAACAGTGGAATATTTATATAGTGAAACTATACATACACTATACATATAAACTATACATCTTTACTACTATGCTATATATGTGTACTATGGCGTGCTATGACTACATACAATACAATTACAGTGCTGTCTACATAACATGCTATAAGTCTGTATCAAATGCTATATAATCCAACAGAAATGCTATCTAAGGGTTTAGGGTAAGTGCTAAGGGCCATGATGGAGTCTGAAAAGGTGGGTTTTCAGGCTACGGCGGAAGATTGGGAGTGATGCTGCAGTTCTGACTGCAATGGGAAGTGCATTCCACAGTTTTGGAGCCAGAAGGGAGAAGAGTTTGGGACGTGTGCTTTGGCAATGTAAACATAATGTTTTCTCACGTCAATAAAGCTCCTTTGAATTGAATTAACTGGCGCACAGGTCAATCAACATGCTTACACACTATAGCAACTCCCTGTGTATCTGCCCTGCCCTTCCCTGCCCATGGGCCCTGCCCATAGGCATACGCGAACGTCTTGACGTCTATCACAGAGCGACAGACTAGTACTAGTAGCCACGAAAGAAAAAAAACAAACAAACATAAAAAGCACGGCGATACAGCAGAACAAACGAACTGGAAGCATTTTAGATTTTCTCGTATCACCCGGACCAAGCGGTACCTCAAATACCTCAAATAAAGACAGACGGCGGCGGCGGCTTTATTTTAATTGACCCGGAGTCAAGTTTCACTTGCAACAAAGCCGTGAAAAAGGGATTATTGCATGGCCATGATGACACCAGTGGCAGTTCTTTCGCCAAGGGAGGATTTAACAACTGGAAAAAGAGCAAGAGAAAACTTTGCTCACCACGAGTTGTCTGAGTTGCATTTGGATTCAACCCGTGCGTTAGCTTTGCTAAAACAAGTTCCAACCAATGCTTTGCTGTCTGAAGCTGAACAGACTTTTCAGGATTCCAATTCAAAAATAGCAAAAATGTATTCAGGATTTAAATTAAAATATTGCATGCGGTGCGTTTTGAGCTTGTAGATCGGCTATTTTTGCTACGACAGTAATTATGCAACGTGGCCCTCTGGAGTGAGTGTGGACATGTAGTGTCCCTCTCCCTCGTCAAAGTTGCCCAACCCAGCCCAACACAGCCCCCAAGCCTATTTATGCTTTTCACCTGTTGTTTTAATTAAGGTTGAACAAATACAAATGGTTTGTATCCAGCTGGTTCTGAGTTCTGCTTTTGGGTCCTATTATACTAAACCCTAACCAGAACATAAGTGAGAACAATCATTGTCTCATTAACAGAAAATTTATATTTTGTATTTGTAACACTCAAATAATATATTTTATTTTTGGGTGGGCAATGTTATTATTGTGTTCTACTACGCAACCCACCAATGGCAGTCAACAACTAATTCATCTCTCAAGAGTCAACACAGATGGCAAACAGCAGGTGGCAAAAAAAATGTCTTTGTTCATTACTTAAAAAAAAAAAAAAAAATAGTTCCCAGATTGCAACTAATAGACAATGAGAAACACTGCACAGATCTGACTATAGACCACTCTCTTTCCTATTTGGCATCTCCATCCACCCATCGATCCTTTAGCCACTTCAGTCCACCAAAACAATCACATCGGAGGTATTCAAACCCTTACCCAGATATGACAATCAGCATTTCACCCAGGCTGTCAGACCTATAGGATTCATCCAACGAACTTACTGTATCTTATAGGCAGAATAGAACAGCAATACTATAAAATCACTTTATATCTTATCGCAATTATCTCTATCCAGCACTGTGGCGACAAAGGTGGGAAACCAGAACTCAAGTCAGCTCTATGCATAGATAGCAGCCGCACTGGAAATAAATTGGGCTACTTATCCTTATTTCCTTAATAAGGTGTTACCAATGATACTAATGAAGGCTATACAGTACAAAATAATGGTACAAATGGACACATGCAAAAAGCGCAATATCAGCACCCTGACTCTGTTTGACCAGAGCGGGACAGTGCCTTAATTAGCATCTAGAAGGAAGTAAGGAAGGGAGCCCAATTTATTTCCAATATGGCTGCCGTGCATATTCCGTAGAGCCTATTTCCATTGAGACAAACTCTGTGCGCTAAAAAATAAACCTTAGTGGTTAGGGGATTGGCAACCTTTACTAGGCCTATTAAAAGAGACAGCCAAAAAAAATGATGACAATAATAATGTGTATGGAGCCACAAAAAACATTATAGCGAAGCACCCATTAAAAAGAACAGCTTATTAAGTCAAAAAATGTGTCTCTCAACATCACTAATAGGCCTACATCAGCATTCATTAACATGCGCTATGTGACAGAATGCTGAGAGGACCCAAGTGCAAATTTATGAGAGGCAGAGTAGTGGAGAAATTAATCCATTCTGGGCAGGAACCCCTTTTTGGTGTTTTAAGCATCATGTTATGCTTTAGCTATCGAAAAGAGCCACATTTTCCACATTTTCGCGATTTAAAAAAAATAGCAGATCTACAAGCTTGTAGCGCGGCACTCGGTACCGCGCTACGAGCTTGTAGATCTGCTATTTTTTTTTAATCGCGAAAATGTGGCACAGATTTTGTTTATATTATTCATTCAGAGCGAACGTTTTTAACTCAAATCTTTGCTTCCTGCGGGGGTTCCTGGAACAACATATTTTCATATGGGTGTCGGCGGCCAATTACATATCGTTTTTGGGTGTCCTTGACATGAAAAACTTTGAGAACCACTGATATAAAAACATAGTTTTTTTTCAGAAAACTGTAGTGATTTAGAAGACATTTGTAGAATCTGGTGTTGAGAGGCCTAAATGAGTTTACAATTTTACAATTTAGGCATTTAGCAGACGCTCTTAATCCAGAGCGACTTACATTAAGCAAGAACAAAAAAGCATGGGAATACATCACATAAAAACATGTATCATGAAACATGCGTAAGCTAAGAAAGTAACAGTGGAATATCTATATAATGAAACTATACATATAAACTACATATATACTACTATGCTATACATATGTACTATGACGTGCTATGACTATATACAATGCAATTAAAGAGTTAAAGTTCTCAGGAGATTTGGGCTGGGGAGCTCCCTCCCTCCCTCCCTCCCTCCCGCTTCCAGGCAGGAGGACACAGAGAATATAGTTTTAACCCATTCAGACCTGAGACCAGATTCTACAAAATGTCTAAATCATGACAGTTTCCTGAAAACCTGCATGTGTCTATGTCAGTGATTCTCAAACTATTTCATGTCAAGGACCCCAAAAAAATGATGTAATTGGCCGCCGAACCCCATCTGGAAATATATTTGAGTTAAAAACGTTAGATTTGCGCCACATTTTCACAATTAAAAAAAAGACAGCAGATATACAAGCTCGTAGCGCGGCACAACATAACATAACATGATGCTTTAAAACACCAAAAGGGGTTTCCCGTCCTGAACGTTTTAATGAACTATTCTTTCATGTATATTCACCGTGCGCGAGCAGACAGGAAAGACACAGCAGAGGCCTCATAAATACTTTCTCCTGAGCTGTACTCTATAATCTATATCACCGAACCAGCAGCAGCGGTATGTGGAGTTTGGAAGATTCTTGTTTAAAGTATACTTTTTGCTCTGCTCTGCTTTCTACATCAGTTCTGAAAGATTGATCTCTCTCTCTCTCTCTCTCTCTCTCTCTCTCTCTCTCTCTCTCTCTCTCTCTCTCTCTCTCTCTCTCTCTAAAATAATTGCCAAAAAAGAATGAATACAGCGTCCGGATCCATCCAAAATTTGAAACAAGATTTCTCTCTCACCAAATTGTTCTGATTTGTAACTGTATGTTAAAATGTGTTACATGAACCGATAAGTATTCTCTATATATCTCTCTCTCTCTCTCTCTCTCTCTCTCTCTCTCTCTCTCTCTCTCTGGTGTCGTGAGTACATGATGAGAGAGGCGGGGGTCAACGTTGACGGGCCAATATTTCGACAACAGGGTGTTATCGTGAGAACAGCTTCCATTTTCACATTGCAACTTTTCAGGACTAGAAAGCCTGCCGTTTCTATTAGCTCTTATTCCCCATCGATGATGTCACTGGAGGACGGTTTCTGAACTGCCCACAGCCCTCCTATGAGACACAGACCGAGTAGAAAAATAAATTCGCCATTTTTCATGATTATTAGTGAGGACCTATTATATGAAGATAGGTTGAAAAGTGGTGAAGTGGTCCTTTAAATAGGGGAGCCGTAGCCGGGGGCCCTATAGAGCTGTAAAAATCTTCTCTCATGGGGGTTCTTGGCATAATATGTTCAAATAGGGGGTCCGCAGGCTACTGAGTATCATTATTTTGGGGGTCGTTGACGTGAAAAAAGATGGTTGTCGCATATGACTTCCGGTCTCACCATCAGGGCAGAGAAGACATGATCGCGAGGTCCACAGCATCGTCCACAGCGAGTGTAAAAATCAACCACACCCAGGGCTGCCAAAATACATTTTAGTCGACTTAATATACTGTAGATTAGTCGATTAAAACCCCTTTTGATGTTTTAAGCGCTACAGTACGTTATATTTAGCTATTGACAAATAGCAGATCTACAAGCTCATAGCGCGCCACCGAGTGGCGCGCTATGAGCTTGTAGGTCTGCTATTTTTGAAAAGTTGTGAAAATGTGATGCAAATCTTTGAATATATATTTCAGAGCGTACATTTTTAACTAAAATAATTGCTTCTGGGGGGGGTCCCTGGAACAACATATTTTGAGATGGGGCTCCGTGGCCCAATAGATATAGACCATCAATTATGCTTGATGGCTGTCATTTTCAGGTCCAGCGGGGTAGTGTAATTTGATCATTTGACACGCACGCACGCACGCATGCATGCACGCACGCACACACACACACACACACACACACACACACACACACACACACACACACACACACACACACACACACACACACACACACACACACGACACACACACACACACACACAGTTGTTTGGTGCTTTGTTATACCTTTCCTTTACCGCAGGCGGTAAGCCATAGCTGCAGCGCTTGACAGCTGTCAGCTATAGCTGTCAGTTTCACGTCAGTTAGTGGCATGAAAAACAGTAATTTAAACACACACACGCACGCACGCACGCACACGCACACACACACACACACACACACACACACACACAATAAATGTGTCAAAGGGCGATCTCTGTGCCGGGTGAGTTAATGGGTTAATCCAGTGTGACCAGAAGCAGGGATCAAACATATACAGTTATCCTCATGAGACCATCAGATGATTGGCCGGACTGGGGAACAGTCCGAGACAGCCAATCACAATCTGTGTTGCATCTATCTAACCTCTCCTGAACTGTGCCATGAGCTCAGAATGTGGCTGCTCTCTCCTCTCTGTTCATTTATAATATACAATCAATGCTGCAATTCCAGCAATCCTCCCCCCCTGTACTCTTTGTCTATCTATAAATGCACCAAGTCTCTGTGTGTGCGTGTGTGTGTGTGTGTGTGTGTGTGTGTGTGTGTGTGTGTGTGTGTGTGTGTGTGTGTGTGTGTGTGTGTGTGTGTGTGTGTGTGTGTGTGTGTGGTCGGACCCACGGTTCACCTGGGCCAGGCTCTGCCAGTGGGCCTAATGAGGCCAACTCCTTTCACCTGTGCAATTTCCAGCCTCTGCCTCAGCCAATTGAGGCTCAACCAATCAGGCTCTGCCAGTGGGAACAGGCACATACACAGTGGGCGGAAACCCCTTCTGGTGTTTCAAGCATTATGCTATGCTTAAACTGTTGAAAAATAGCAGATCTACAAGCTCATAGCGCGGCACCGCGCTACGAGCTTGTAGGTCTGCTATTTTTTTTTAATCTTCAGAGCAAACGTTTTAAACTCAAATCTTTGCTTCTGGGGGAGTCCCTGGAACAACATGTTTTCAGATGGCGGTCCGCAGCCCAAATACAGATCATTCTGGGGGTCCTTGACATGGAAAAGGTTGAGCACAAGAAACATAGACTTTTCAGAAAACTGCCATGATTTAGTTGTTTAATGTTGACGTCAGGTCTAAATGGGTTATTAGTGTGATCATGAATCCATGGATGTGAAACACGGTGCACTGTAAACATTTAAACACATACTGACATCCCATAATAATAAATGAATATTGTAATTTGTAACGAGTGATCCAAATGGAAATTCATGACGATGACCTTCTATAGCGGTGGTTCTAAAACCTTTTTTAACCCATTTCGACCTGATTCTATAGATTCCACAAATGTCTTCTAAATCATGATAGTTTTCAGTAAAACGTATGTTTCTATTCTATATCAGTTGTATTCAAACTATTTCCTGTCAAGGACCCCCAGAATGATCTGTATTTGGCTGCTGACTCACCATCTGAAAATATGTTGTTCCAGGGACCCCCCCCCAGAAGCAAAGATTTGAGTTAAAAACGTCAATGGAGTGTAAATTCTGTCTTAAATTCAAGGCAGGGGGTCGGCACGGCATGTATGAAGTGATCGTTAATAGCTGAATAGCTGATTTTCCGTCGTACTATAGCGTTGATAAATGTGACGGCTGATCAATCAATCTGGCACACCCTATGAAATCAAGCCTCGCCCTCGTTTTTGCGACATGAACAACTGCACCATAGTTGCATGATGAAAAGCCAATAAAAGTCCCCCCTGCTCTTCTCGCTGCCCGCCTCATAGACATTTCAAAAAGTATTTATTTCCCCATATATGGGGAGGGTGCGTAGAGCGGAGGGTGTGTAGAGCCCAGGATCACATTAGATGATTGACACGGGTGAAAATGGGTTACAAAATCGTGGGATAAAAAAAAATATATATATATATATATATATTTTTTTTTATATATATATATATATTTTTTTTAATATATGGGATGGGGAGTCAATGGAATGGATGGTTTATGGCAAGTCACTTTATATCATTATAATAAATCTAGGGTTGCAAATTGCAAAGGACTGTGCTGTCATGTGCCAGTTAGCCCTGACAGGGACACATATAGTGGCATCATTTACTGATGTTTGCACTGCGTTAATGTTATATCTCACCATACCTGTCACTGTAGCGAGTGCAGAGCGCTCATTCTCCAAGCTCAAGTTGATAAAGACTTATTTAAGGAGCAGCATGGGACAAGAGAGACTCAGTGGACTATACGCTTTCTATTGAGAACTGCAGACCAAGGGCTTTGCTGACTTTGCTGAGTACAAGGCCTGTAAGGTGACCTTCTAATGAGTGAGTACTCTGGTAACAGCCACATCCATTCCATTCATTAATGCTGTGGTTTTGTAAGGCATATAATGAGCTGTGTTTTTCTTGATGGTTATGCTTATGGACATTCTGTGGAAGTGGAATATATAATCTTTGTACAAGCTTTGTTAGTGTACAATGCTATATTTGAATGTTTGATAGTTTGGAGACATCCGGCTGTGGTAGTTTTGTTTTTGAGCCCAGGTCAGTGCAGGTTGTTTATTGATGATTATATGGACACTGAGCTTGGCAGCTGGTGCTGTCTGCATGTGGTGCTGAAAGGCTGGTTTAAATGATTGATTGAAATATTTTTTTTGTTTGCAGAATTACAAACAAACTCAATACAAAGACTGTTAACTGTGAGTGGACGAGTTTACTCAATGCTGTACCATATGTTCTCATGCCAATAAAGCCCCTTTGAATTTAATTGAATAATTTAATTGTGTGGCCGGTCACCTCACCTATAATGTTAGTCTATACCTATTGTGTGTGTGTGTGTGTGTGTGTGTGTGTGTGTGTGTGTGTGTGTGTGTGTGTGTGTGTGTGTGTGTGTGAGGGTGTGTGTGTGTGTGTGTGTGTGTGTGTGTGTGTGTGTGTGTGTGTGTGTGTGTGTGTGTGTGTGTGTGCGTGGGCGCACGCACGCACAGTGCACACTTGTTTATGGCGGTGGTGGGGGGCCTACAAAATATTCTCGCACCGGGGCCCACCATCAAGTCACTACACCACTGGTTCGTATTGCTGATAGTAGCCTATACCAACTTGTTTACCAACTCTAGAATAAGAACAATATTAAGCCGTATATTTCAAAGGAAGAGAGGCCGCCACAATAAAAAGGCTGCACCTAACATGTTTGAACGATTAGAACTTGAATAGCACCGTAGTAGCAAGTGCACACGCACATCACGCGTACATGCACGCACATGAGTGCACTGACACGTTCATATTTAGTGTTTACCTCTGAGGTGGAAATAACTCTTTCACACACTCTTTCAAATTCAAAAGTTCACGGTCAAAACCAAATTCATCAAATCTCTTTATAGATAGATAGATAGTAGGCTAGTGCAAGTCAACAATATTTACGTTGTGAAGGTGTCTGTTGTTGTTGCACCGAGTGCCACATGAGCTTTTGTAGATCTCATTCACAGCAAACTTTTTAAGTTAACTAATTTTTTTATCCCACGATTTTGTAACCCATTTTTCACCCCTGTGTCAATTATCTAATGTGATCCTGGGCTACACACCCTCCGCCAACCTGGGGAGAGCAACGGACTTGAACTCTTCCTTCATGCCTGAGTGTCCAAGTTGCTCCTTTACACCTGACAGGGGGGGAGTTTCCCTGGTTGGACGTAGCGCGTGGAAGGAACACTTTATTCCAACCAGTTCCTTTCCCCTCCATCAGGCGCCCCGGCTGGCCAGGGGGAGGCAGTTTAGAGACCAGGTTTTTCAGAAAAACTTTTTTTAAGACATTTTGTAGATTCTGGTCTCAGGTCTAAATCGGTTAAATTAAATGTTTTAAATAAGCATTACGTGTTTTATTTGTCTTTCTTGCTCTTGATGTGTAACCCTAATATTGATATTGGTATACTATATGGTTGGCCCGGACCGATCAGGTGATCGGAAATCTCTCTCTCTCTGTAATTAGCAGGCAACAGGGCAACACTATCTCTCTCTCTCTGTTTCTGGCACACTAGCGCCACTTTTGCCCCTACTGGTATTCTAAACATAGCACTCAAAAGTATTAATATCCAATCGGGAAAAATTGGTATTGGTGGATACTCAAAATGAAATGATCAGAATCGGATCGTGAGCAAAAAAAAACGTAACCGGGACATTCCTAATTGGTACTGTACCAATAAATGCTGGCCCGCCACAAGTATTGTTTTTGTCGACTATAAAACTATGACGAAATTTTTTCATCAACTGCCTTTTGCCACCGACGAAAACTAAATGGAAACGACATGAAAACTAAGCTATATGCATAAGGCTATGATGACTAAAACTAAGACTAAATATACTGACGATTTCGACAACAAAATAAAAACTAGACTAAAATGTTAGGAAGGGACTAGTGGACCAGAGATCCAGTACAAGTCACTTTACACTTGGTTGCATGCTGAAAATAGCCGATTTGTAAGCTCAAGTGGGCTATTTTCAGCAAGTGACACGGCATCAAGGCCCGCCAAAATACATTTTGTTTGACTAAATCAACTGTAGATTTAGTCGGCTAAAATCGTACGATATTTAGTCGACTAAAACTAGACTGACATTAAAACATTCCAGGTGACTAAAATGTGACTGAAACTAAACTATTCAAGAGACATTCTCTGTGCAGGGAATTCACGACGCTGCGTGAAAGCTTTACGGTTCCAGGAAGCCTTTCTCAGAAGATAACCATCTGCTCTCCCCGTCCCGTGTGTCATCTGTTTTTCAGCTATACAGGATTTCAGAAGTCGTACGGCAGCAGAGCCAGTGGTGTAAAGTAACTATATGTATGCTGTGTATATAAATACACATGTGTTCAAGTATTGCACTTACTGTAAGTGTCAATTTTCTGTTCTACTTGAACCCATTAAGACCTGAGAACAGATTCTACAAAATGTCTTCTGAATCATGACCGTTTAATGAAAACCCTGTGTTTCAATGTCAGTGGTTCTAAAAACAATTTCATGTCAAGGACACCGGAAATTATATGCAATTGGCCCGCCAACCGCCATCTGAAAAATATGCTGTTCCAGGGACCGACCCCCGCAGAAGCAAAGATTTGAGTTAAAAAAGATCGCTCTGAAAGAATATAATTATATTCAGAGATTTGCACCACATTTTCAAGATTGGATATTGGAGATGGAGAGGGCTCCGGGGGGGGGGGGGCAGGGGGTGGGTGGCCATAAGCCCCCACCCGTGTTTGTGTGTGTGTGTGTGTGTGTGTGTGTGTGTGTGTGTGTGTGTGTGTGTGTGTGTGTGTGTGTGTGTGTGTGTGTGTGTGTGTGTGTGTGTGTGTGCGTGTCTCTGCTGTTGGGAAGGAACCACGAAACACCAATTTTTTTTTTTTCAGGACATTTAAGAAAACCGTATCTTTTGAAAACAAAGCAATACCGCCACATCAAAGTTGGTGTTGTGACATTATTATATTGTATAAAAAGTATAATATTGTTGTAAAGTATAATACAATTATCTCAAAATTGTAATTAACCCATTCTGAGCAGGAGCCCCTTTTGGTGTTTTAAGCATTATGTTATACTTTAGCTATTGAAAAATAGCAGATCTACAAGCTCATAGCTTGTTTGTAGGTCTGCTATTTTTGAAAAATCGTGAAAATGTCACGCAAACCTTTGAATATATATATGTTTTTAACTCAAATCTTTGCTTCTGGGGAGGTCACATTTTCAACAACATATTTTCAGATGGGGGTCGGCGGCCAAATACATACATTTTTTGGGGGTCCTACATGAAATAGTTTGAGAACCACTGACATAGAAAAATAGGGTTTTTCAGAAAACTGTCAGGATTTAGAAGGCATTTGTAGAACCGTTCCCAGGTGGGTTAAGTATACACAAGTAAATGTACGCCACTTATAGTTGCTTTTCCACCTTTTTTGAAAAGTGTGTGTTCTTGCATCCAAAAAAGAGCCACAGTTTTCTTCTCTCGGTGTGAGAGCTGAGCCCGTTTTTGTTTATCCCATTTATGACTGGGGCAGATTCTACACAAAATGTCTTCTAAATCCTAAAAGGTTTCTATACGAGTGGTGCTCAACCTTTTTCATGTGAAGGACTCCCATAATTATCTGTATTTGGCCGCCAACCCCCATCTGAAAATACGTTGTTCCACAGACCCTCCCCCGACTGTTTTGTGTATGTGCTGCTTGCCATTTTCTTTTTTGTTTTCTTTTTGTGCCTTTTTGTTTTTCTCGTCTGTTTTATTGTATTGTGCTTTTAGTTTATACCTTTATAGTTTGTCTCACTTTATCTGTATACACTTATGATTCATCTTCATGTGAAAACAATAAAAAATGTATATAACAAAAAAAAACGTTCCTGCTGAAAGAACATATATTCAAAGATTTGCACTGCACATTTTCACGAAAAATAGCAGATCTACAGGTTCATAGCACGGCACTCGGTGCCGCGCTATGAACCTGTAGATCTGCTATTTTTTCAACTGCTAAAGTATAACATACCAAAAGGGGTTCCCCGCCCTGAATGTCTTATGGATATTACAGTCTGGAAAATTGGTTTGAGCATCAGACCACAGTATAAGAGCTGTTATTTTGGGCATAACCAGGGGAGAGAGTCTGTCACTCAACTCAATTATGCTAAAAGTATAGTATGCCACCATGGGTGCCACGCGGAGCACGGAACCTTCCGGGATATGAATAAATGTGAAAACAAGGCCTCTCGACAGTCTCTAAACTAAACACTCCAGCTGTGGCGTTTATATCTCAGCTGGAAAATCACATTCCCATCGTCGCAATTCCGAAACTGGCCCCCGTATACAAATCTGAATCCCCCCACCCACCCCCCTTTTTCCCCTCACTGTATGTATTTCCCCCCTTTTCACATCCTTTATGATTTCCTGTATTTTTGGCTATATAGAAGTGTATATTTATCTGTGTACATCTCTAAATGTTATGATGAATTGAAAATGGTGGACCCTCTTGTAAACAAGTGTAATGCTTTATGGTGTCGTCCACTTACAGTTAACAGTTATTGCATTGAGTTGTGCTTGAAATGTCCTGTAATTCTGCAAACCTTTCATGTCAAGGACCCCCAAATTGACACTTATCAGCCCCCCATTTGAAAAGATATGCCAGGGACTCCCCTCCCATAAGAGAATATATTTACGGCTCTAGCAGTGATTCTCAACCCGTTTAATGTACCAGGACCCACAGTGTTGATATGCATTAGGCTACGGACCCCCCATTTCTATCTCTGGATGTTACGTCTTGCCCCCCCATCGACTTCACATCTGTATGCTGTGGGTGTTCTGCGGCCTTCAGCGCCACCTGGGGGGGCTCCAGAGCACTCCACAGCACCTGTCTCCCAGTTACAACCTCCCCACCTGAGCGTCGTCTGCAATCAGCTGATGAGTCTATATAAGAGCCAGGCCTATCTGCAGCTCGGCGCCCAGGAGACAGGTGGAGATTGAAGGTATCATCAGAGGTGGTGGGGATGAGTTCGGACATACAACCCAAGCTTTTTAGTGAGCCTTTTTAGTGAGCCTCAAAAGTTTGTGGAGAAAATGGTTGGCAGGGTGAAGGCTGTGAGGAGTCGTTTGGTGGTGATTGAGTGCAGGAACCAAGCAGAGAAAGCAATACAAAATATGTACTTTAATGATCCCTCAGTGAATGTTTTTTTTACCTGGGAGGAAAGAAAACGAGGGGAGTAATTAGTGGCGTGCCATTATCGATGAAGCCGGAGGATATGGAGATTGAAGGAGTTGGTGCGATAAGGAGGATGACACGATTCAGGGAGGGGAAACGGGAGGACAGCTCGTCAGTTTGTCTTACATTCCAGGGTGATGTTTTGCCAGTTCGTGTATATGTTGGGTGTACACTAGTAGCTTCCGTGTAAGGCCTTTTGAAAGAGCACCACTAAGATGCTATTGCTGCCAAGAGTATCATCATCATATCACGTAGCATCTGTGTGTAGGGGAAAGAAAATATGTGGGAGGTGTGGGAAAGAGAACTGCAAAGGAGAGTGTGAAGGGAAAGAACAGGCAAAGTGCATGCACTGTGGAGGAGAGCGAAGGAGGTTAAGATACACAAGATGAAGGCAGAAATGAAAGAAAAGTCTTATGCAGAGGTGGCAAAGACAGTGGAGAAGCACAATGAAAATAGGGAGTCAGAAAAAGAGGGAAGGGAAAATGGACATGGCATCTGTATATGTATGGATAAGATCCGATTCCTGGCTTTTATAGCTATGGTGATGAACGGTGCTGTCGAAATCTAAAGGAAGTCGGTAAATAAAGATGGTGCTGGAAGCAGCCAGAAGATTCTTGAGTGTTGTGGATGTCACTGGGGAAGATCTGGACGGTGTGCTGAGGGAGGATTTCTCAGTGCCTGAGGGTCTGAGTAACTGAATGGAATAGGCCGGGGATGGGGTGGGATCACAATGGGTGGACATTGTTAACTTTTCATTTTAGTCGTGTTTTGATATGGCAGTAAGTTTAAGTTTGATCCATGATTTGGGTCAGAAGGTGGCGGTAATGCACCAAACACTGGATGCCAACCGCCGTTAAACAAAAAAGAAGAAGAAGCTCGGCGCCAGTTTTTCTCCAGTCTACGGTTGGTGCATAAAAACCCGCCTGGGTGGGCGGCTTATAACTCTGCTATGCCTCTCCTTGTTGTGCTTTTGGGTCACACTCACACCACACTCGCGTCATAACACTGGGACCCCTGATTTATATTGTAAAAAAAGAATTGTATACCATCCGCATCCGGTGTATATGGTATCTATTACTAGCAAAGACACACTGTGCAAAATTTGACACCGCTGTTTTACAATTTAGGCTATCTACAGAGATAGACACGCACACGCACACGCACACGCACACGCACACACACACACACACACACACACAAAGGCAGACACACCGTGAGACCACACACGGGCACATATGGCGCGCCACGTGCGCGCCACACACCACACACAGTCACGGTGTGTCCGTGCGTTCCATGCGCTCACGCACGTGTCCCTGCGTCACAAATAGAGAGTGACAGCCGCTAGAACGCAGCTCGGTATTAACCCATTCTGACCTGAGATCAGATTCATACGAGGTTTCCACTGGACACACACTGGTCTGATTAACCCATTCTGACCTGAGATCAGATTCTAAAAATGCCGGTCGTTCTTCAATTTTTCAAAAATAGCAGACCTACATGCTCGTAGCGCGCCACTCGGTGGCGTGCTATGAGCTTGTAGATCTGCTATTTTTCAATAGCTAAAGCATAACATGATGCTAACACCAAAATGGGTTCCCGTTCAGAATGGGTTTAACGTATGCATTATGCTGCACCGCATTTTCAGTTCCCCCTTTGATCCTGTTTTTGTGTTAGACAGAGAGACCAGACTTGTTGCATAGTATTTTCATTTGATGTGCATGTATAGATGAGTTTATATCTGTATTAGTTTAGTTTAGTTTATTTTGATCAAGTCAACAGTGTGACATAAATCATTACACCAAATATTCACACTCTCTTTATAGTTGATCGAAAAGGCACATAGGCCGAAGCTCAAATCTTGTTAATGCCTATCCTTTGTACATGTCGTTTTCAACATATTTTAAACTTGCATGCAGTAATGAAGGATCGCCCCATATAATTATAAACTTTTTACATTCTCTTTCCTTCCATTGTTCGTTAAAACGTAGCATGGGCACCATTTCATTTCGGTATATGATCCGGGCTGGAGCCGGATGATGTGCTTACGTCATGTTGTAGGCAATGGTTTGCCTACAACAAACAGGAAGAACAGGCGGCAACAACTTCCTTTTCCCCTCTCAATAAAAGCTCTCGCTTACGAGAGCTTTTATTGAGAGGGAAAAGGAAGTTGCCGCCGCCTGTTCATCCTGTCTGGCGACTACAAAACAATACTACAACATGACGTAACCACATCATCCGGCCCCAGCTCGGATCATACAGACTTTTGAAACAGAGACCAGGCTTTCCTCTGAGGCGGTGGAAAGCCTGGTGATGCGAGGTTAGTTAAAACGAGAGAGAGAGAGAGAGAGAGAGAGAAAGAGGGGGGGCAGAAGAGAGGGTGGGTGGGGATGGAGAGAGGCAGATTGCAGAAGTCAGGCAGAGAGAAACCTTTGTGATTGTTTGGTGATTGTGTCAGCGCGTGCGTGCGTGCGTGCGAAAAGAAAGGCTCTCACTCGCTCTGATTTCTAAGAAGCATGTAACAAGCTTCCCTGAAGATATGCTCTCGTGAATGAAAGAACCCCGCTATAGCATTGCAAAGCACTCCGTATAGTTCACAAAGGGCTCCGTGATAATGAGACTAGATCCTCAGGTGGAGAAAGGAAGACCCTATTGATCTGTTTCAAACAGCGATCATCTCTCTGAATATCGAGGTGTTTTATTGGTGGGCACGGCATGCCTCGATCTGCTAGCCACCTACAGAAGAGGAGCCGACAGATTTAACGGATGGTTGCCGCACCCAACCATTTGGCACTCTCGACAACGCGCAGAGGATTCGGCGAGGTTTATATCGATTCTTCCCCCGAAACCGCAGACAACTCTCTTTCAAGGCAGAGATGGACTTTGTCTTAACGAGTCAGGAGGTGAGATGCATTATCTGCGGCCTATTGTGTGATTTGTGCCTCACCCAGTTCTGTTCCCTCTGCAAAGAGAACTGGGAATGAAAACAAGAAGAGATAATAACACAACATGGCTGAAAGGGAGACGATTCTACAAAATGACTCCTAACAGTTTTCTGAAAGACTTGTGCTGCTGTATCGGTGGTGCTTAAACCTGTTCTTGTCACCGAAATCATATCTATTTCGTACCCCCGCCACCTCAAAATATTTTGTTCCAGCTAGGGACACCCAAGCAAAGATGTCAATGTTCAGCCTTTTTTCCCCCAAAATATCAGATCTACAAGGTATACTTGCAGATCTGATATTACAAGCTATGAGCTTGTACATCTACTATTTGTGAATAGCCAAAGTGTAAAATAATGCATTTTTTTTTCTCCTTCTCAAATCTGAAATAACACAGATAGATGCTTTTCCTGTTTGTCATGGATTAAACATGAGAGTTGTCAAGAGAGCCAAGAGGAAGAGGAGTTTCCACCGCGCTCACCAACTTTGGCCTGTGAGGATTCACCTCATTACACACGCACGCACGCACGCACGCATACGCACACACAAACACACGCATACGCACACGCGCACACACACACACACACACACACACACACACACACACACACACACACACACACACACACACACACACACACACACACACACACACACACACACACACACATATCACCTCCTCCTACTTAGTTCGCTGACGGCAGGGACCAAACAAACCTCGACGCCGACAAAACAACAGGCTGCGTTGCTATCGCATATACGCCTAGAGAATCTTTTTGGAGCTTTTGGAGTGTGGAAATAATATAATATATACCCGCGTGTTGCCTGACGTGTTGTGTGACTGTGTCTTTGAAGTGAAGTGCGCGGTGCTGTGTCTTTGAAAGTGAAAGGTTGTGTCATGGTGAATTAAATGATTCAAAAGGCTATATATCTCCCTGGACGGATCAGAATTGGATATTTTAACCCACTTCATGTTCTCTCAGACTGCCTCCTCTTAACCCATTTAGACCTGACATCGAAATAAATAAAAAATGTCTTCTGAATCATGACAGTTTTCTGAAATACCTCATGTTTCTATATCAGCGGTGATCAATATTTCATGTCAGGGACCCGCAGAATTGTATGCATTTGGCCTCCGACCCCCATCTGAAAATATGTTGTTCCAGGGGCGCCCCCGGAAGCAAAGAATTGAGTAAAAAAACGCTCTGAAAGAAAATATTTTCAAAGATATATTCACACTGTATATTCACTCGGTGCCGTGCTAGGAGCTTGTATAGATCTGCTATTTTTCAATAGCTAAAGTACAACAGAATGCTTAAAACATCAAAAGGGGTTAGTTCCCGCCCGGAATGGTTTAATGGGGACGTAGCCCAACACAACCTCATGCAAATAGCCAGCTCCTCTCCTGTGTTTAAAATGAGAACATGTCCAAGCCCGAGCGAGACGATATAGTCAAGCAACTCCACGTGTCAAACGGTCCAAACGTCAGCTTCTGCTGAGGTTTGGACACTGATGAAAACGAAATGAAACTACATGAAAACTAAGCTATGACGACTAAAACGAAGACTAAATATACTGACGATTTTGTCAACAAATAAAAAACTAGACTAAAATGTTAGGAAGGGACTAGTGGACATATAAGTAATTTTACACTTTGTTGCATGCAACACTTTGTTGTTGAGGGCTACTATATTTACACACTAACCCCAGATGGCCACGTTGCATATTACTGTCGATCTACAAACTCAGCTGATTACAGCCGATCTACAAACTAGAACTAAAAATATTTTTTGCTATATTTGAATTGGAATTCAAATTTGGCCATTTTGTTTATTGGAATCCTGAAAAATAAAAATTAATACAAAATAATTTAGTTAGTTATGTTAACTTTATGAACTAAATCCGAACACATTGGACAGACAAAAGCGGGTCATGTTTGCATGTTTGGAATTGTGACAGCTTAAATCAATAACATATCAGTATTCTGATATTAACCTGAGGGCCGCATTAAGTGAAGGTGGCCCCGGGCCACCAGTTGCCCATGTATGGCCTATACTATTATGTGGAAACTAGACAGATGCTGTGTGAACACCCACGTGAATTAAATAAGTCAGAAGAAGTAGGACGACCATACTACACTACAGTACTCGCTACTGTACAAGACAAGCTGCTCTATGCATGTGGGAGGCATACAGTACATTACATACGAGACCTGACTACGGCAACTCTGTTCCCCCGTGGCCTCCTTCTGTCACACTAGACTAAATTCAACCTCGTTTCAAATTATAGACCAGTGGTTTTCAACCCTTTTCATATCATGTGACGAGGTTTAGCCTCACAGACCAAAGACTAAAGGATATTTTGTTGTTGGATACGTGGATACGATTTTGTCCACAAATGCAGCGCATGCCAGCGCTGCATTGATGTTGGTGCCACAGGAGAGATAACAGGAAAACGATCAAAATAACAATTCTTAAACATTCGTTAATTGTGTAGACTTCTTATAAATTAAGTGATGCAGATGTTTAACAATAACTTAACTCAATTTAACTCATTCTAACGCTCTCAAGAGGTAAGGATACGTCATTTAGCATGCAGGGACCACCTGGAACCCCTCTCAAGGCCCACTGGTGGTCCCCGGACCACCGGTTGAGATCCACTGAAATAGAGAGCCAGCGGTTCCACATGGCGGTTACACCCCGACATTCCGAAGCCTGCTATTCCAACTCATCGCCATTCCGACTCGCCGCATTACTAACCCTGTTCACTATTATGTGCCCTGAGTGTGTCACACCTGGGTCGCCTCCCTCATGTGTGTCCCCTTGTTTCCCCTGTTGCTGCACTCCAGGCCTTCCCCCTCTGCACGGCCCTGATTGCCTGATTGAGAGACTGGTTCCACCTGGGGAACCCAGCTGTGTAGACTGTGGTGTAATTGGACCTTGGAAAGGTATTTAAAGTGTGCTCTTATATGTGAAGGTATACTTCTGTTCCCGTTTATTATTGCCCCTCCTATATACATGCAGCTGTAATGTTTGTGTTGTCTGAACAAACGATGATGTACGATGATTAGAACACCCCTCACTTCACACGGGTGTGATTTTTTAAGTAAAGTGTGGTTCTATACGTCTACTCTTGGTTTCCTGTGTGTTCCTGCATCCTTACCAGTGTTTGTTTTTTTGTCAGCAAATTTTGATTTTAGTCCTAGTTTAGTCCTATAGTCTCTTGAATAGTTTTCATTTAGTTTAGTCATCTGGAATGTTTTAGTGTTTGTCTAGTTTTAGTTGACTAAATACCATACGTTTTTAGTTGACTAAATCTACAGTTGCTTAAGTCGTCTAAAATGTATTTTGGCGGGCCTTGATACCAATGACTGTTTTTACTCTTTCTGAAAATTGCCGATCTATATACAAGCTCACAATGCGTCGCAGCGCAACCAAGTGTAAAATGACTTATACTGGATCTCTGGTCCACTAGTCCCTTCCTAACATTTTAGTCTAGTTTTTATTTGTTGACGAAATTGTCAGTATATTTAGTCTTAGTTTTAGTCATCATAGCATACTTTGCATTTAGTTCCCATTTAGTTTTCGTCAGTGAAAAAAGGGAGTCGACGAACATTTTTCGTCATAGTTTTAGTCGACGAAAACAACACTGATCCTTACTTTGAGTCCCATCATGACACCTGTCCCTAACCCTAACCACACGTGGAAGCCGGTGTTGTTGACGAAAAATGTCCGTCGACTACCTTTTTCCACTGACGAAAACTAAATGGAGACTACATGAAAACGAATCTATGATGACTAAAACTAAGACTAAATATACTGACAATTTTGTCAACAAATAAAAACTAGACTGAAATGTTAGGAATGGACTAGTGGACAAGAGATCCAGTATAAGTCATTATTTTTACACTTGGTTGCATGCTGAAGAAAAAAATGAAAAAAAGGCCATTACGATTGAATCAAGACCCACAAAAACACATTTTGTTCGACTAAATCAAGTGTAGATTTAGTCGACTAAAATCTTATGATATTTAGTCGACTAAAACTAGACTAACACTAAAACATTCCACAGGTGACTAAAATGTGACTAAAATTAAATGAAAACTATTCAAGAGAAATTTGCTGCCAAAAACTGGTCGGAATGTCATTATTCCCCCCCCACACACACACACACACATGGCGTCTGATCAGCTGTGCACCAATCACGTTCAAAGGCCGACACTATGGCATCAGCTGTGCACCAATCACGTTCAGAGGCCGACACTATGGCATCAGCTGTGCACCAATCACGTTCAAATGCCGACACAATGGCATCACACACCATCCATCTGCAAAGCACCTGATCACAATCCTTATAGCCACGGAAAGCACGAAAATGATCCAACTTCAATACACCAGTGAAACCAACCGCTCACTTCGCCTTATAGCTCCCAGCATGCATCAGAACGAGAGAGAGAGAGAGAGAGAGAGAGAGAGAGAGAGAGAGAGAGATATATAACGGTTGAATTTCATGGGTGAACTGAACCACGAAATGGAGATGGTCAGAGAAGGAATGACTGACAGACAGACAGACAGACAGACAGACAGACAGACAGACAGACAGACAGACAGACAGACAGACAGACAGACAGACAGTAGAGCAGCTGGATGGAAACCGCACGTTTCCCAGTTCAAGCCCAGAGCTTCCCCAGAGATATAGTGTTTAAGTGTCCTTGACACTCATGTCTGAACCCCTATAATTGCTCCCGATGAGCAGGTTTGGTATGGTTTCCTCTGTCATTGATCGGTGTGTGAATGTGTGAATGTAATGCACAATCTATGTAAAGCGCTTTGGACAAAAGCGTCACATAAACGCACCATTTACCATTTAGAGAGAGACAGGACAGGACAAGACAAGACACGACACGACACGACACGACACGACACGACACGTTACACGTTACACGTTTACATTTTTGAAGTCCTTGAAGGGGACGAACTGGACGATGTCCCGGAGGACGGGCTCGCCCCGGAGCGAGCGCAGGATGCCGCTGTCGCCGTCGAGCATCTGCATGTCGCCGAAGTCGGCGCTGCCCACGCCCACGATGATGACGGACATGGGCAGGTGGGACGCCCGCACGATGGCCTCCCGCGTGTCCGCCATGTCGGTGATCACGCCGTCCGTCAGGATCAGCAGGATGAAGTATTGCTATGGGGAAGGGGGAGGGGGAGGGGGAGGGGGGGGAGGGATTGAGAGAGAGAGGTCAATGTTAAAGGAGCATTCAGTGATTTGGGTGATTTGGAGAAACCCCTGTAAACAATCCCTGTAACAAAAGATATGCACATGCACACACTCTGGGGCACGCAACAGGCCAACAGCACGCGCAAAAAGGCCCACCCCTTGTCTATCCTGATTGGATGAAGGCTTTCTCACCCACCGCCACCACCAAAACCGAAACTAGGTTTTTTTCTTTACTCCTGCGATTCACTGGGGACAGGGAGGAACTCCTTAGTCCTTATTATGGTCAGCACACTCTATAGTAGGGAGACTTATCACAAAAAAGTGATATTTGAATTAAGTGAAATCACTGAATATACCTTTAATGTGTTGATGACTATAAAGCCCAAACCACACCAGAGGGTTGGAGACGGGACAAGACATGGTTTCAGCGTTGGTCCCAGCAGCGTGAAATGACGTCCTGTTGCGAGTAGCCCCATGTGGACGTACATGTACAGTAGGCGCAAGTCGACCCAAGCGATTCAGTTATAGTTCAATTCAATGCTTGCTTGCAACGTTGCAATGTGTCTGCACTGCAAGGCTGTGATGATTCTCCATACAGTATGTATCGAAATCAAATCGAAATTGACCTTCGATTACAGTGTAATCGGAATCACGAGCCGACTCACGATAATTCATTGCATGCACACACCCAAGCCACGGACGTTCCTGTCCATGCCCGCACACACGCACGCAGAGAGAGGAGTGGATTGACAAAGAGCAAGATCGCTGGTCCAGTGCGTTAGCGAACTCACTAACACACTTTTTTTTTGAATTATTTTCAACGGTAATATCAAATCGAGATCGTAATATTTGGCCGAAATACCGAGATATAACATATATCGTGCAGCCCTCATTTCTATAGCTGCTGCAAAAGACACAAAGGTACAAATAAAAGTTCAACCGACTGGAGAAAGTGACACCGAGCGAGAAAGAGAGAGAGACACGCACGCACGTGCACGCACAGCCACAGAACACCAGACATTTCTGTCTGCGGGTCACACACACACACACACACACACACACACACACACACACACACACACACACACACACACACACACACACACACACACACACACACACGAGCCATATGATTGGTATAGAGGGAGAGAGGCCCGACATGGAGTTATACATATAATCCCACCACCTTGTCCCTCCGTCTGCCCTGACAAGGTCTCCTCATCCCCAGCTGGGTGAACTCCACTCCCCTGGGGGGGAGGAGGAGGATCGAGGACCCCAGGAGGGCGTCCTAACTGGATGCCTGGAAACCGGTTCCAGTGGTGGAAAAAGGGAATCAAAATGTTTTACTCTGTAAAAGTATCAATACTGCACGTGTATGTATAGAACTAGTACTCCGATTAAAAATGTGCTTGAGTGAAAGTACGAAAGTATTGCCATTGAAATGCGCTTAACCCATTTAAAGGCACGTCAACATTTAAGAAAATGTCTTCTAAATCCTGACAGTTTTCTGAAATACCTATGTTTCTATATTATTAGTGGTGCTATATATTGCATGTGAACGACCCGAAAAATGATTATGTATTAGGCCGCCGACCCCCATCTGAAAATATGTTGTTCCAGGGACCCCCCCCAGAAGATGACTGCACGGATGACTGAGCGAGCGTACGCGTAACCCGGGCGCTCCCTAAGCCCTCCCCCGACTCTCTAACCCTTCGCTCCCTATAAGGGAGACACCGTGAACCGCCAGCCACCCGCTGAGAAAAGCCATTCCTGCCGCTTGCATCCGCAATCGTGTTCTCTGTCGGTCATGACCCACATTTCACTATAAAGGCATAATATGAGCATCGATGTACTGAACAAGACAGGGTTTTTTTGTGTGTGTGTGTGTGTGTGTGTGTGTGTGTGTGTAGAAAATAGGGTTGTAAATTGAAACGATGCGAGTGCCTGTCTCGTGAAAGTATAGGCCAGTACCAAGACTGTAGATGTGACTCTCCACTCCAGTAACCTTTTACACTGTATATATACAGTATACTGTAAATGAATGAAGGAATTAATGCAGAGAGAGAGAGAGAGGTGGTGAGAGAGAGAGAGAGATAGAGAGAGGTGGTGAGAGAAAAATATGATTATATGATTGATGAATATGATGATGATGATGATGATGATTAAAAGTATGATTGTCCTGTCGGTGGGTCTTGTTACGATAGGCAGGGGGGGTAGGACCCAAATGCAGGACAAGAGAGCAGGAATGTGCATATTAAATGATTTAATATTCAGAAAGCAGACTAGCTTACAACAAAGAGTAGCACTGCAGCAAAATCAGCAAAACCAAAAAGCAAACTGTTCAAAAAGTCAACAGATTGTCCAAATCTTACAAAGACCTCAAAGCAGAAAGTCCAAGATGCAAAACTCTAGGCACGACGAGGAATCAGTGGAACATGAGAGAAAACACAAATAATGCAGAACCTCTCAGGAATACAAAGCACTAGGAACTCGGGAACAACTCGGGGACAAGGAAGTAATGATCTGACAGTTTGTTTCTGAAATGAGTCCAGTCTTATAGGGAGCAGGGTAATTGCAGGAGTGTTCACAGGTGTGGAATGGGCATGGCACTGTAGGGCTGAAGAGGGGGTGGAAACAGGTGTGTTGACAATGACTGAGAGATGGAATGGAGAGTGGGAGTGGCTGACAAGGAAAACATGGTCTGTAGGGGGACAGACCATGACAGTACCTCCCTCTCAAGGGACGGCTACCAGACGTCCCACCACGCTGGCCTGGAGCACAGAGCAGGGTGGGTGGAGGGGGCCTGGAGGAGGGGAACTGAAGCTGGGCAGGTGATGTCAGGTGGGCGGCCAGGATGCTGGGACGAGGAGTCAGGCGGACGGCCTGGGACGAGACAGATGAGGCGTAGTCTGGTGGACGGCCTGGAGGCAGAGACGAGGTGGCGTCATCGGGTGGACGACCGGGAGGCCGAAACGAGGCGAAGCTGTCGTCGGGTGGGCGGCTGGGAGGCCGAGACGACAGAGATGAGGCGACGTCCGGTGGGCGACCAGGGGGCTGAGACGAGGCGGAGGTGTCGTCCGGTGGACGACCAGGGGGCTGAGACGAGGCGGAGGTGTCGTCCGGTGGTCGGCCAGGAGGCCGAGACGAAGCAGAAGACACTGCAGGCGACGCCAGGAAAGCCACAGGCAGAGGCAGGGGAGCCGTAGGGTATGTTAGGGAAGCTGCAGCCGGAGGGCCGGGCAGCGGAGGGCCGGGCAGCAGAGGGCCGGGCCGCGGAGGGCCGGGCAGCGGAGGGCCGGGCAGCGGAGGGCCGGGCAGCAGAGGGCCGGGCAGCAGAGGGCCGGGCCGCGGAGGGCCGGGCAGCGGAGGGCCGGGCAGCAGAGGGCCGGGCCGCGGAGGGCCGGGCAGCGGAGGGCCGGGCAGCGGAGGGCCGGGCAGCGGAGGGCCGGGCCGCGGAGGGCCGGGCAGCGGAGGGCCGGGCAGCAGAGGGCCGGGCCGCGGAGGGCCGGGCAGCAGAGAGCCAGGCAGCAGGGAGCCAGGCAGCAGAGGGCCGGGCCGCGGAGGGCCGGGCAGCGGAGGGCCGGGCAGCGGAGGGCCGGGCCGCGGGGGGCCGGGCAGCGGAGGGCCGGGCCGCGGGGGGCCGGGCAGCGGAGGGCCGGGCCGCGGAGGGCCGGGCAGCGGAGGGCCGGGCAGCAGAGGGCCGGGCAGCGGAGGGCCGGGCAGCGGAGGGCCGGGCAGCGGAGGGCCGGGCAGCGGAGGGCCAGGCATGCTGGGCGGCGGGGAGCCGGGCAGCGGAGGGCCGGGCAGCGGAGTGCCAGGCAGCAGAGAGCCGGGCAGCGGAGTGCCAGGCAGCAGAGAGCCGGGCAGCGGAGGGCCGGGCAGCGGAGTGCCAGGCAGCAGAGAGCCGGGCAGCGGAGTGCCAGGCAGCAGAGAGCCGGGCAGCGGAGTGCCAGGCAGCAGAGAGCCGGGCAGCGGAGTGCCAGGCAGCAGAGAGCCGGGCAGCGGAGTGCCAGGCAGCAGAGAGCCGGGCAGCGGAGTGCCAGGCAGCAGAGAGCCGGGCAGCGGAGTGCCAGGCAGCAGAGAGCCGGGCAGCGGAGTGCCAGGCAGCAGAGAGCCGGGCAGCGGAGTGCCAGGCAGCAGAGGGCCGGGCAGTGGAGTGCCAGGCAGCAGAGAGCCGGGCAGCGGAGGGCCAGGCAGGTTGGGTGAGGAAGTGGGCTGAAGAGCAGGGGTGACCGGAGCGACCTCTTCAGAGGGTAACTGAGGAAACGGTGCACCCCTACTCTCCCACCGGAAGAAAGCCGTATATTGGGCAAATGCCCGATTCTGCCTCCAATATTTGGCCAGTTGAGTGAGGAACTGAGGATCCTCATAAAAAATCTCCTTTGTTACACCAAAGTCCTTGTGTGAAAAGGGTAGGCTGGGCTGGTGGCTACTGGCCATGGTTGACAGCCTCAGCAGCTCACTGACAGAAACACTGGCAAAAAAAATCAAAAACTAAACAATGCAAAAAAGAAAACTTGTCCGCTGGGTCCAGAATGGTCAGATCATTCTGTTACGATAGGCAGGGGGGGTAGGACCCAAATGCAGGACAAGAGAGCAGGAATGTGCATATTAAATGATTTAATATTCAGAAAGCAGACTAGCTTACAACAAAGAGTAGCACTGCAGCAAAATCAGCAAAACCAAAAAGCAAACTGTTCAAAAAGTCAACAGATTGTCCAAAACTTACAAAGACCTCAAAGCAGAAAGTCCAAGATGCAAAACTCTAGGCACGACGAGGAATCAGTGGAACATGAGAGAAAACACAAATAATGCAGAACCTCTCAGGAATACAAAGCACTAGGAACTCGGGAACAACTCGGGGACAAGGAAGTAATGATCTGACAGTTTGTTTCTGAAATGAGTCCAGTCTTATAGGGAGCAGGGTAATTGCAGGAGTGTTCACAGGTGTGGAATGGGCATGGCACTGTAGGGCTGAAGAGGGGGTGGAAACAGGTGTGTTGACAATGACTGAGAGATGGAATGGAGAGTGGGAGTGGCTGACAAGGAAAACATGGTCTGTAGGGGGACAGACCATGACAGGTCTGGTCATCTGTGGGTCTTCAGGTGCTGGAAGAGGCCACAGTAATCTAGTAAGAGAGCGGCGACACTATAGCCTTGACTCCCATTGTAACAATGGAATGTGGAAGTGCTCATTCTATCTCAACGGTGATAGTTCCAACTATAGCCCATATAGGCTTTGCGGCGAGATCAAAGTGTGTCGCCACTCTCTTACTATTCCACTCGGGAAGAGGCCAACCCTTGATCCACAGTCTCTGTTGCAGTGCAGGGTGCATAATGCGAATGGTTGTCATGGGGGGGTGGTGGTGATGTGAGGAGCCGTCTTAGTGGTATTATAGGTCTCTCCTTTCTCAGTCGCCTCTTTCTTTGTTTCTGCGGACACTGTGGATGTCCTTTTCTTGTTGTGCTGAGCCTTCATGGACCATTCCTGCATCCACATGCACCTCTCTGGAGGGCAGCCTCCTCCCAGGTGTCGAGGTTGAAGTGGCACTTTCTCAGGTGAGTTTTGATGTTATCCCTGTACCTCTTTTTCTAGCCCTCCTTGGGTGCGTTGGCCATTCCCTTCAGCTGGCCATACAGCATTTGCTTCGGGAGGCGGTATAGTTGGGCATGCGGATGACATGCAGGCCTGTCCACCGCAGCTGGTGCCGAATGATGGTTGTTGGCTTCCTTCAGAACGCTGATGTTGGTACGCCTCTTAATAATAATAATATCTCAAACCTATATAGCGAGTACCCAAAGACGCTTTACATGCAGGGGGGGGGGGGGGGGGGGGGGGGGGGCTTTACAGAGGTAACAACACAAATATAAACAACTAGAACAAAATAAATAAATAAATAAACACTAAAAGCTATAAAAAAACATTAAAAGACAGTGAGAAAGGGTTAGCTATAGGGAAGGCAATGTTGAAGAGGTGGGTCTTGAGGGCGGTTTTGAAGGTTTGGAGCGTCTCTGAGTACCTTAAAGGGAGGGCATTCCACAGGGTTGGGGCAGAAAAGGCAAAAGCTCTGTCACCCCATGTCGGAGTTTTGTCTTGGGGACGTCGAGGAGGTTTGCGTCACCAGACCTGAGGGAGCGGGAGGGAGGGGACACGACGTCTGAGGAGGTCACAGAGGTATAGGGGGAGCCAGGTTGTTTAGTGCTTTGTAGGAGACATCGCTGGTGGTATCACTCCAGACTCCAGAGTCTTCAGATGTCTGCTGTATAGGTGGTCCAGCTATCAGCCCCGTGAAGCAGAATACAGACATAACTATACAGCTTGGTAGACAAGGAGCTTGGTGTTGGTCTATTCTCAAAAACTCTCTTCCTCAGCCTATAGCAAAGGCTGCACTGGCGCACGCTATGCGGTGGTAAATCTCTGCATCAATGACAGCTCTTGTGGAAAGAAGACTGCCAAGGTATGCAAAATTGATCCACATTTTCCAGAGTTGTTTTCCACATAGATTGTGGGGGGCTTGGGAGGGTGTGTCAGGAGCTGGTTGGTACAGGATTTGAGTTTTTTTTTAATGTTTATATCAAGTCCTAGGAGTCGGTAGGCTCTAGCAAAAGCATCCAAGATGTTTTGGAGGTCTGCTTCAGAATGAGAAACTAGAGCGTTGTCATCTGCATACTGGAGCTCTGTAATGGAAGCAAGGTGTGTACCTTGCTTTTTGCCCTAAACCTGTTGAGGTTGAAGAGCCCGACCGTCGGTCCTGTACACAAACTTGACTCCCTGCAGGCAGGTTTTGACTGGTGAGGTGGAGAATGGCAGAGATGAAGATGGCAAACAGGGTTGGTGCAATGTGATACAGCCCTGCTTGACACCAGTGTCAACATTGAAGGAAGCCGTTTCAGAAGCGCCATTGCCAACTATACCGTCGCTGTCATGTCATCATGCAACAGACACAAGATCCTCACGTACTTGTTCGGACATCCGATCTTGGAGAGGGCACCCCAGAGGGCAATTCTGTTCAACGGAATCAAAGGCCTTTGTGAGGTCGATGAATGCCATGTACAGCGGTATATGTTGTTCCCGACATTTCTCTTGCAGTTGACGGGCTGCAAAAATCATGTCAGAGGACGGAAGCCGCACTGTGACTCTGGAAGGATCTCTTCTGTCAGTGGCAGTAAGCGGTTGGCCAAGATATGGGTCAGTATCTTTCCTGCTGTGCACGGACAGGAGGGAGATGCCTCTGTAGTTGCCACAGTCCGTCTATATCTCCCTTCTTGAAGATGGTGATATAATCAGGGCACACACACACACACACACACACACACACACAGTGCACACGCACGCGCAAGAATGATTCAGAGGTGTTTCTATTAGTTTAAGTTTGGATTATTATAGTCTCTGTAGGGGGGGGGGGTGGTATCATCCTCCCATAAGGACTTTCTCTTTTCTGAATCCCAACCTGTTAAATATGTAAATCTTAAGCTCTCTGCGAGTAGCTATAAGGGGATAATAACGCCTCCGGCCCGTGGAGGGGAGGAAAAAAAACTGCCCGTCCATCACTTATTTTGCAAGTCATTTTCTGGTATTAAAGTGGGATTCAAACTGGAATGCCTTCGTTCATTTGAATATCCGAAGGGGTGGGGAGGGTGATCTAAATTGAATCTTTCACAATTCTGGTCGGCATAATCCCCCATGCAGCCAATAAATACATCAAGCACATGCCGTTCGGAGTGCAGTGGTGTGTGGAAATTCTTCTTCTTCTTCTTATTATTATTATTATAATTATTTTCAAAAGGAGCTACTCAAATAAATATTTCACCATTTTTGAAGCACTTTGAGAGGCTTGTCGAAGAATTCAGTGTTATCACATTGCATCGTGACGTTTTGTGAGCTTGGAGAACGGCTATTTTCAAATGGCCCGAAAAGTTGTGACACTGCCACATAAATGTGTGAAAAGTAAACATATATTTTCGGTCCTTGTATGAGTAGTCTCAGTATTAGCCAGACAACTATTCCACAATCTCCGAGTGCTATAGAGTCCCGAAATCCGAGTAAAGGCTCATTCATAGTCTGGGTATTCGGTGGTGAGGTGACCACCGCTCCAGTGGTGAGGTGACCACCGGAGCTGAAATAACGTTGAGCGGTGGTAAAAACAGAGAGAAGGGCTGGAGCGGTGGCGGTGGTTTACTCTTCACCGCGGCTTGTGACGTCATGTTGTAATTCGGTGGTCACCCCACCACCAAAAATCCAGACTATGTATGAGCCTTTAGGAAGCTGGCAATTCCGTTCATTAATCACGGAAATATATTTAAAAATATCTTTATATTTGATTTTATTATTTCCATTTCTACTGAGCTGCAAGCTATATTATACTGTATGCTTAGATGATTTATAATTTCTATAGGATACATTTGCACGACTGTAAAGACGAAACGAAAGTGGGGAGGAAGCTCCACTTCCGCTTTATATTTTACTCATGACAGAGCTTCCGTTGCTCCAGACTGTATGACGGAAACATTTGAAAATTGCAAGAGGTAACAGTATCGGAAGAAAATGTAACAACATACTGGGTGATAACAAGGGAATATATTGGTTAAAAATTTAAATATAGTTGAAAATGTAACCCCCAAAATGTAGTGTATAGGTAAAATGTTTGGTTTTGTGTAGTTAAACCATGGTCATCCATTTTCAGGTTTGCTCATAGGGGGAGCTGTGGGGGAAAAAGCTGGTTAAAGGGTAAGACCACTTTTTTTGAGGTTTGGGTTGTTTTCTTACCTTATTATGGTCAAACTAGTCCAGTCCAGGAGTTATTTCGCTCCGTTGTGTTGTTTATTAGCAATTTAAGAAATAAAAAATAGGGTCCATTGACTTCCATTGTAGCGGGGAAACAGCTCTCAAAGTCACTCTTTTAGCACATGAACGAACGCAACAAAAGCTGATTCTGACAGCTTATGACATCAGGAAAACTCATGCGGTTTTATTTTTAATAAAAAATGTCAACGTTGTCTTGTTAATTAATTTGTGTAGAAAGAAGATCTGGTAGGTATGCTTACGCTAACCGAATCACTTCTGTTTTCACGTGACGCGGTACTACGATCCGATTGGTCCAACTCTAACTGCAACAATCTGGAACAGCGCACTATATCCTCCATTCTAAAAGTATCGTAAGCCTACAAACTTATGACTGCTTGCCGTGGGTGTCTGTGTCGGGGGTACTGCTCGACTGCAGATGGATTGGGTGCTCTCAGCGTACAACACAGGCAGCCAGCGTGCTTCCTTGTTTACAAATGAAACCGGAAACGGAAGACCGCATTGCAGCTTCAGTGTCTCTCCAAACAAAATAGTACCTTTATAAATATACGTTAAAACACGAAAATAAAACCGCATGAGTTTTCCTGATGTCATAAACTGTCAGAATCAGCTTTTGTTGCGTTCGTTCATGTGCTAAAAGAGTGACTTTGAGAGCTGTTTCCCCGCTACAATGTAAGTCAATGGGCTCATTGGGCTGGTATTTTTATAAAGTTATTTTCTATAAAACTGCACAGTGGAGCGAATTAACTCCTGGACTGGACTAGTTTGACCATAATAAGGTAAGAAAACAACCCAAACCTCCAAAAAAGTGGTCTTACCCTTTAACTCTTTCCAGGCCATGTTTGTTTTCATTATATTCCCCTTCTCCTCCAGGCAATGTGGACATTTGACCAATCTGTCAAAGCCCATATATAATATTATGTGAATATGTCCCAATGTCATGAAATAACTCATATGAAAGTGATAAGTCTCATCTTTCCCCCAAAAAAAGAATTATGTTTGTAGCATGTTCCGTTCTTTAGTTATAGGCAGTTGAATAGGTCATGGTTTCATCAAAATCAGCCCTCTGAAATAATTTGTCTGAGAAAACAGCACTTTTGTGAAAGACACTCTCTCAAGCAGAATACTCACTTGAAACTTTTTTCTTTTTCTATAGTGACTTATCTGATATATGTACAGTATTTGTCTTCAAGCAGTTAAAGTAAAAAAAAGTATAAAAAAGTGTTTTTGTTGAATAAATCTTATTTTCACCCCATGAATGAGACTCAAACAGTAACTCCATTTACTCCATCCGGCGGCCCGGTCGCAACGAGATCACCCCCGTCCGAAACTAAATAAAACTAAATAAAATTGCACTTACTAGCCTACTCATTATCCTTTGAACACATTTTCGTTTCGGTCTCATGGGAAGCCAATCACCTTCGTCCCCCGCCGGATGTCCCGCCCCCGCCGGATGTCCCGCTCCCAGCTGATCCGGTGAAATATCTCGTTTTCTTTTTTCTTTTCCTTGCGTGTTGGACTGTTCCTCCTCCTCGTCTGAACTTTCCATCTCTGATCCAGTCTCTGGATTTGGAAGGGCAACCAGGAAGGCATGCATTGTGGTTTGGCCAGGGCCTGGATTACCTGGCGGCCGCTTGCCAGCTCGTCCACGGCCGCACTTCAGCGGGGACTTCCACGGCTCCACGGCGGCGACCAACAGGCTGCCCGCTGGCTCGCTCGTAGCCTGGCATGAGCGTCTCGCTGGCTCGTTTGGGGGTCCGGCCAGGTTTTTTTGGGGGGGGGCATTTTAGCCCTGATCGATCGCTGGTGTCTTTGATCTGCTTTTGTCTTGCTATGTGCTGTGGGTCAGTGTGCCCCGCGACGACTCTGGGTCAGACTGGAGTGGAGAATTGTTGCTTTTTTGTGGCTCATGGGAACATTTTTTGGCTCAGCCTGTGTTGTCATGGTGTGATTGAATACTTTAGGGCCTGTCTTTTATCGCAGCGCTACCAAACTTTGTCACAGGGTGGGGGAGAGGGTCTTATAGCGGCTGCAAATATAAAAACAAATCTCGTCCAACCTCGTCCTAGGCGGCATAAAATCAAAAAATAATCTCGTCCGACCTCGCCCTGTGCCCGGAAAGGGTTAACAATAGTTCCAGGAAGTGAGGTATCAGGTACCATCTATAAAAGTACAGGAAGAGAGGCGGCTCAGAGTTCCATTTTAGGTGTCAAAATTTGTTTTTGGTGGTGGTTTTGTCAAAGAGACTCTTTTAAGGTCAATACTAAAGCAAAATCAGAACTTCTTAAGGCCAAATACTAAAGCAGAATCAGAACCTCTTAAACCTAGTTTGACCGAAGAACTTTGTGAAGTGGAAGAATGGAACATTTCTGAAGGTTTACGCTCTGAATCAAAGGAACCGGCTATGGACTCCTTACTTGAAGGTTGGTTGAGAATTGTATAATTTTTACCCTTTTTGAGCAATGCATTGCCTTTTTATTTGATGACTTTATGGATTACTTGATTTTTGGAAAGTCTAAATCTACAAAACATCTATACAATTTTTTGTTTTGATTACTTGTTGGAATACACGTTGTGGGAATTACAAAATGTTATTTGTATTTTGAAATCATATTGATTGATCAATTTAATTGAGTTATTTTGTTCATGTTTATGTCAGATACAAATTTTGCAAGTTACAGTAACTTCAAAAGCAACAGTTTTGTGTTTCCCTTTTAAGTAAAGTGCAAATACCTCGACGTTGTACTACAGTACAGTATACTTAAGTAAACGTACTTTCCTCCACTGGTTTTAGTTGTGACAGGACACTATGAGCTCACTGTAAAAGCGTTATTTCTATTGACTTAATATCACATAATCCTGGTATTATTTCCACAATCTTTAGCAGGATAAGATCTGCAATATATCAGGGGCTTAAGAGTATAAGACAATAAGCAGTGATGTTCATGTCTCAAGGACAATATGTGTCTATGGAAAGACTTGGCCTCGTACCTCATATTTTTTTATTTATTTTATAGGATGGATATGGATATTTTCCCTATTAATAATATAACAAAGTGTAGAGGGCACAAGTGGTGAACAACAATCAATGTATCTCAAACGATGCAGCGCCTGTCTCCAATTCCTGAAATCCACAGCTAACAGAAATGCGTCATGCACGCACCACAGAGTCTCAACTTCTTTTCCGACGGCAATCTCAAAACAAAGCGATCGGTGGTGCTCAGAACAAATCACCCTTAAGGCTGCACTGCCGTTTAACAGGCGCTCTCATGTGTTGCTGACTGACTGCAGGGAGGGAGGTGTGCCTCTAACAGGAGATTGATTTACTCTACAGCAAAGCCTGCGGCGATCCATAAGACTAATTCCGTGGAGCTGAAACAATGGAGCCACTGTATAGTGTATAGTATAGAACAGTGGTGTCCGGGGTCCCCCACGGGTCCCTGAGGCAGTTCCAGGGGGTCCCCAGCTAAATAGATAGTTTGGAACCAAATGCCAAATGGACCCTTATGGGTCTGTAACTCTGAGAGTGTACAAATGGAACCACATGGACCCTTATGGGTCTGTAACTCTGAGACTGTACAAATGGAACCAAATGGACCCTTATGGGGTCTGTAACTCTGAGAGTGTACAAATGGAACCATATGGACCCTTATGGGTCTGTAACTCTGAGAGTGTACAAATGGAACCAAATGGACCCTTATGGGTCTGTAACTCTGAGACTGTACAAATGGAACCAAATGGACCCTTATGGGGTCTGTAACTCTGAGAGTGTATACAAATGGAACCAAATGGACCATTATGGGTCTGTAACTCTGAGAGTGTATACAAATGGAACCAAATGGACCCTTATGGGTCTGTAACTCTGATAGTGTACAAATGGAACCAAATGGACCCTTATGGGTCTGTAACTCTGAGAGTGTACAAATGGAACCAAATGGACTCTTATGGGTGTGTAACTCTGAGAGTGTACCCTAACGGGTCCATTTGGTTCCATTTGTACACTCTCAGAGTTAAATTAACATTGATGTTACGATATAAATTGGGGGTCTCAGAGATAGACATGCCATTAAATGGGGGGTCCATAGACTAATGCATGTCAAACTGGGGGTCCTTGAGAATCACTGCTAGAGCCGTAATAATCTTCTCTTATGGGGGGTCCCTGGAATATCTTTTCAAATGGGGGTCCGTGGGCAGTGTCGATGTGAGGGTCCTCAACATGAAAACAGTGGTTCTCAACCAGTGGTCTAGGGACCACCAGGGGTCCTTGAGGGGGTTCCAGGTGCGGTCCCCAATTGAACGATGGAGAGTTGGTAACCAAATTAACCCTCATATAGATCTTCAACTCTTGACCCTCATGGGTCCATTTGGTTTCATTTTACACTCTCAAGAATTAAGTGGTTGTTAAACATTACTTAAGTTAATAAGGGCCTTTCACCATTCTCCAATTGTTTATATCGTGTTTAGTTTCCAAGATGGCCGCAGCACCAGGAGGGGGTGGGGTTGACATATGCCCTGTGCCCTATGCTATGCCCTATGCTGCATTCACACATTCAAGACACCTGTCTTGTGTGTGTATTGTGTCTGTGTTTAATGGCCGCTCCAATGCATTTCCAATGGAAGCCCATGTGGTTTGACCAAACATTTTGTTTGACGGGGGGAGAGAGGGGCAGAACACATCCATCCAAAGCTGTGTTCAGACACAAGTCAGGTGTCAGACACAAGGCAAGTGACTTGAATGCAGCCCAGCAAGGGCATATGTCGACTATCAGAGGCCTTTATTTACAAGAAGTACAATTAGAGAATGTGGAATAATTGTTATTTTGATCGTTTGCCTGTCATCTCTCCTAATGGTACCAACATCAACACAAGCATAATATGGATATGTGTATACACACTCTTTAGTTTTGGGTCTGCAAGCAGGCTCATCAAATTGGTGGTCTCTGTGGCTCAAATGCAGGATAAATAATGGGCCTTGAAACAGCGTTGAAAACCACTGGGATGACCCAGAGTATGACCTCCAGCCACAACAGTCGATGAGAGGAGAAAGAACATGAATAACCTTCACCTCCCTCCCCTATCTCTCTCTCTCTCTCTCTTTCTCTCTCTCTCTCTCTCTCTGCCTCGCCTCTCATTAGTGACTGCTGTCTCTCGACCCCCCCACCCCCCCCACCCCCCCCCGGTCACCCCTCACCATGGCCTCTTTGGTGTGAAGCTCAGGGAGGCGGAGTTGGTGACCTTCTGGATGATGGGAGCGATGTTGGTCGGCCCGTACAGCTGCAGCTTAGGAAGACAGGTCTGGTAGGGCTTCCACCACTCCCTGAATACCTGGAGGGAGGGAGAGGAGAGGAGAGAGGAGGGGAGGGGAGGAGGGGAGAGGAGAGGAGAGGAGAGAGAGAGAGGGAGAGGAGAGGAGAGGAGAGGAGAGGAGAGGAGAGAGGAGAGATGAGAGGAGAGGAGAGGAGGAGGAGAGGAGAGGAGAGGAGAGGAGAGAGGAGAGGAAGAGGAGAGGAGAGGAAGAGGAGAGGAGAGGAGAGGAGAGGAGAGGAGAGAGAGGAGAGGAGAGGAGAGGAGAGGAGAGGATAGGAGATATGATGTACATTTTCAATCGAACACTGATAAACAGTAGGTTGTTGTGGCAAGGTTGTTATATTGTCTCTTTCTTTCTTTCTTTCTTTCTTTCTTTCTTTCTTTATTTCTTTCTTTCTTTCTTTCTTTCTTTCTTTCTTTCTTCCTTTCTTTTTTCTATCTCTCTCTCTCTCTCTCTCTCTTTATTGTGACATGTCATTGATCTTTGAGCTTTGTTTTGAGTAGCTTAAAAAGCTATACTGCATACTATAAAAAACGGTCAAACATTGGCCAAAAAAGAAAGATGCTAAAAAGTATATATTTATTTTGGGGGGGGGGTCAACGGGCCGACTCTAGTAGGGCACGGTCTGACCTGAGACATGCGTGCGGCGAGCGTTTGTTCTTCGCAAACGCAGGATTAAAAAAACGGATCCGTTTCTTTCTTAGTGCAAATGTAGGGAAATCCTCGTTTGTTCTGTCTGTTGTTACCATGGCGACGTGACTGTCGTGCGCTCTAGTGTGCAGGTGCGTGGCGGAGACGAGCTTAACCCATATACTGACCGGAGATCAGATTCTAAAAATGTCTTGTATACATCTGACAGTTTTCCATTCTGACCTGAGATCAGATTCTAAAATGTCTTCTATGTCAGTTGCTCTTCGATTTTTCAAAAAAATAGCAGACCCTACAAGCTCGTAGCTTGTAGATCTGCTATTTTTCAATAGCTAAAGCATAGCATAATGCTAACACCAAAATGGGTTCCTGCCCAAAATGGGGTTAAACCTATCTTAACCCGTTCTGAACGGGAACCTCCTTTTGGTGTTTTTAAAGCATTATGTTATACTTTAGCTATTGAAAAATAGCATATCTACAAGCTCATAGCTCGAGCTTGTGGGTCTGCTAATAATTTTTTTATATCCTGAAAATGTGGCGCAAATCTTTGAATAATATTCTTTCAGAGCGTTTTTAACTCAAATCTTTGCTTCTGGGGATTTATTATTTCCAGATGGGGGTCGGCGGCCAATTACATATAGTTTTTGGTGTCCTTGACATGAAATATTGAGAACCACTGACAAAGAAACATGCTGGGTATTTCAGAAAAACGATGAAAATGATTTAGAAGACTTTTTGTTTTATTTTGACGTCAGGCCTCAATAGGTTAAAAGATTAGAGGACATTTTATTCTTATTCTTTGTTGTTGAATTCAATGTTAACCAATTCAAACTGGGAAAGCCTCTGTGTCACTTAAAATAGCAGATCTACAAGCTCATAGCGTGCCACTTCACGCTGCACTATATTATGAGCTTGTATAGCCGATATCTGGTATTTTCAAAAGACATTTAATATATTTGAAAAAGTTGAAATGGGACATTGAGTACTTTACGTACACTTTTGTACAAAATAATTGCTTTTGTGCCCTTACTGTATATGAAAGACCGCAAAGTGACTAAAGGACATTTGATTGAAAATAAGCTATATTAACCCGCCCACAAAATATGTAAACGTCTTTACCATCAGAGCTCTGATATGAAGTTTCAATAGGATAAATTATGTTTTGTAACAATTATCATCACAATCTACAAAGCAACTAGTGACTCAAGTTATCAAATAATTGTAGTGGAGTACAAGCAGCAAACATTTGTCTCCTTAGATGTAGCAAGTAGAAGTAGTAGTATGAATAATTGAAAATTGGAACTTATAAGTAGTAACGCAACCAACAATAAGTCAGAAGTGTACATTAGTAGTAGGCCTAGTACGGTATTTGATTAAATGTGCTTATAGGTATACTTCACACCACAGGTTCACTGTTGTTTATCTAAAGTTGAACGCATGATGCTGGGTGACCGTTGACCGTTGGATCTATTTAACCCAATTTGACCTGAGGACGATTCTAAAAAGAATGCCTTCTAAATCATGACAGTTTTCTGAAAATCCTATGCATGCTCAACCCTCTTCATGTCAAGGACCCCCATGATTATCTGTATTTGACTGCGGACCCCCATCTGTAAATATGTTGTTCCCCCCCCCCCAAGAAGCAAAGATTTGAGTCAAAAACGTTCGCTCTGAAAGAATATATATTCAAAGATTTGTGCCACATTTTCACGATTAAAAAAAAATTGCAGCCACTCGGTGCCGCGCTCTGAGCTTGTAGATCTGCTATTTTTCAATAGCTAAAGTGTAACATAATGGGTTCCCGCCCAGAATGTGTTAAAGTTGAATGCATGATGCGAGGTGACCGTTACGGGTTGTTTGCTTTGGGTCGGATCGATGGTTTGATTAATCATATCTGATAGTCAACAGCTGTGTGACTATCACAGCTGTGACATGCAGCTCATCATCAAACAAACAACACGTCCGGCTGAGTGGATCAAAGATCAAAGGGTGTTTGATGGAGGCGTGCGTGCGTGCGTGCGTGCGTGCATGTGTGCAAAGGGGAGGGGGTTACCTGCGCACTCGGGATTTTCCTCGTTAAAATTCACAGCGAAGTCGTGAGAAACCTGCAGAGGGAGGAGGAAAATGAAGATGAAAAAACAAAACAAAAAAACAAACCCACTTCCCTCTTTCTGTTACATTGTTGCTGTCGGGTGGTAACCCCAAACGTTTAAAGATGGAGTGACACAGTTTTTGTATTTTTCCAGTTTTTCACGTGTCGTTTTTATGTGCAATGGCGTATTAACTTTGTATTTAGGGTTTATCCTGGAGGCTGAACCCTTGACAGTCAAACGCCAATGAAATAAACAGTAATATAGTGACACCACACTATCAGACCCTCCCCTAACCCCTCCCCCTTTATCATACAACTACAGCTGTGGGTGCGGCTTCAGTTCAGGTGGATCACCACCATAGACTGTAAAAAATATGGACAAAGCGTTCCCCGGGTCTAACATGGACGTAAAATGAAGCCTATGGTAATTCCTGAGGCGGGGACTTTCCCCCTTCTTCTCCATTGGTTTTTATTTTGACTCGAGTGGGAGGGGAATCCCGATCATAGACTGTAACGGTAGCCACGCCCCTCAGAACATACGCGACTTTATGGTCATTTTTTTAATTAATGGGACCATAATTTTCCAAAAATAATATTATGACATTAGAAATTAGACTTTAAACTAGTGACTGGAAGCAGAAAGTATTCATGACCATGTTTATTAAGGTAATACAGTCTAGGTGAAGTTGGGCCCAAATACATGGACTTCTATGGGGCTATGGGTTTTTCTGGGTCCAATGACAGCGCCACAACAGGCCATTATATGAATCGCGATTTCCTTATAGGCTTCACAAAATATCTGTCTGACTGCCCCCCTGATCACCACCCATCACCACCCACCAGGCAAACCAGGCATACTTAATGAACTGGTGGGCGTGTCCACATAAAAGCATGATTTTAACCAATACTGTACACTTAAAAAAAATATATATATATACAGTAAAAAGAAAAATATGGTATTTGTTAAAATGTTGTTTTTTATGTGGACACGCCCACCACCAGTTCATTAAGTATGCCTGGTTTGCCTGGTGGGTGGTGGTGATGGGTTGTGATCCACCTGAACTGAAGCCGCACCCACATCTGCTGTTTTATGATAAAGGGGGAAGGGTTAGGGGAGGGGATGATAGTGTGACGTCACTATATCACGGTTTTCTTTTCCATTGGCACGTTTGACTGTCAAGGTTTTCAGCCTCCAGGAAGAAAGCCTACATACTGTACATACTGTACAGACATCATTGCACATACAGTATAACAACCACACGCATTGTCACCTCAAACACATGAAAAACTGGGAGGGAAAAAATCACGGCACTCCATCTTTTACTTTTCAGGAAATGGGGAGGAAAAGAAAGGATCTGTGTTTCCAGGGATCCAACGTAATTATAATTTTATCCCACGCTCTTCTTAAGACATAATATAGGTTTTCATCAGGGAGAGATATAGGATTAATCTATTCTCTAAATCCCACTGTCCACATCACTCATTCACACACACACACACACACACACACGTCCGTACAGTACATGCACAGCTGACCCCCGTGGGAGGCTTTTATTGTGACATTACCTTGAAGTCAGGCGGGATCCGTGCTCCGAAACCAAACGCAGGAAACATTTTATCACTGGAGAGAGAGAGAGAGAGAGAGAGAGAGAGAGAGAGAGAGAGAGAGAGGGAGAGGGAGAGGGGAGAGGGAGAGAGGGAGAGGGAGAGAGGAGAGAGAGGAGAGAGGGAGAGGGAGAGGGAGAGAGGAGAGGGAGAGGAGAGGGAGAGAGAGAGAGAGAGAGAGGGAGAGGGGAGAGGGAGAGGGAGAGGGAGAGGGAGAGGGAGAGGGAGAGGGAGAGGGAGAGGGAGAGGGAGAGGGAGAGAGAGAGAGAGTTTTTTTATAGGTTAGGCAACATACATATTTATGAGATATGAATGAATGTACATATTGCATAATTATGGAAAGATCAGAAGATATAAGTTACTATACTGTAGCTTGTCTTTTTCTATCGTCTTTGCTCCATGTGATGCCTTTGTAAAGTTATTGCGCACAGACACACACACATACACACGTGTGTGTGCACGCACGCACATGCGCACCGCACACGTAGCAATGAACACACACTTGGTAATGCATTCATTTTAAATATCCGCAAAGTCCCCCATTCATGCCCACTAAAGGAATAGGAAAATCAATGAATACGGTAGTTGAATTAATCTATATGGTCCAAGGTGAAGGGAAAATACACTCCGTGGTGTATTGATGTACAGTAGGCCAACTCAGTGAAAAAAAAGCGTATATTTTGTCCTGACTTTGAGATCACTGGGTTTCTGTGTGCGCAGTCCATATACTGTACATTGTACAGTATATGGACTGAAATACACACTATGATGTCTGTGTCTCGGTCCATACTGTATACACACTATGATGTCTGTGTGTCTCAGTCCATACGATACACACTATGATGTGTGTGGCTCAGTCCATACGAGACACACTATGATGTCTGTGTGTCTCAGTCCATACGATACACACTATGATGTCTGTGTGTCTCAGTCCATACGATACACACTATGATGTCTGTGTCTCTCAGTCCATAATGTACACCCTATGATGTCTGTGTCTCTCAGTCCATAATGTACACACTATGATGTCTGTGTCTCTCAGTCCATAATGTACACACTATGATGTCTGTGTATCTCAGTCCATAATGTACACACTATGATGTCTGTGTATCTCAGTCCATAATGTACACACTATGATGTCTGTGTATCTCATTCCATAATGTACACACTATGATGTCTGTGTATCTCAGTCCATAATGTACACACTATGATGTCTGTGTCTCTCAGTCCATACTGTACACAATGATGTCTGTGTCTCTCAGTCCATAGTGTACACACTGATGTCTGTGTCTCTCAGTCCATACTGTACACAATGATGTCTGTGTCTCAGTCCATACGATACACACTATGATGTCTGTGTATCTCAGTCCATAATGTACACACTATGATGTCTGTCTCTCAGTCCATAATGTACACACTATGATGTCTGTCTCTCAGTCCATAATGTACACACTATGATGTCTGTCTCTCAGTCCATAGTGTACACACTGATGTCTGTGTGTCTCAGTCCATACTGTACACACTGATGTCTGTGTCTCAGTCCATACGATACACACTATGATGTCTGTCTCTCAGTCCATAATGTACACACTATGATGTCTGTGTATCTCAGTCCATAATGTACACACTATGATGTCTGTGTCTCTCAGTCCATACTGTACAATATGGTGTAATTCTAAGAATAGTTCCTTTCCCTGGCTGCAGATGTATTAACATTCAGAAACAAGTCTTTCTTCCTTTGAATAGAGGAAGGGAGCGCTGCTGCCGTGGTCCCTTTGTCTGTTGAACAAATGAGCTATGAGCTTGTAGA